>NC_091744.1:79794960-79802460 GCF_043380555.1 Nothobranchius furzeri
GGGTGAGAGCTGGGTCAAAGGTCACACCAAGATTCCTGATGGAAGGTTTGGTGTGGGAAGCAAGCTGACCAAGAGAGTCTCTGACTTTGGGAACCAGCTTGTCTGGGGCACAGATGAGGATCTCAGTCTTATCTTCATTCAGCTGAAGAAAGCTCCCACCATCCAGGTTTTGATAGAGTCTAAGCAGGTGTGTAACAGCTGCAGCTTAGACATCTCATGGGGCTTAAAGGAGATGTATAGTTGGATGTCATCTGCATAAATATGGTAGGAGATTCCTTTGAAGGAGCTCAGGATGTGCTGAAGAGGGAGCGGAGGAAGAGCAGAGGCCCCAGCACAGAACCTTGTGGGACACCATGGGTAACGGAGGTGGTGGAGGACCTAAACTTGGAGACAGCCACAGAAAAGTAACACTCAGAAAGATAAGAGGAGAACCACTCCAGAGCAGATCTTGATAGGCCTACCCAGTCTCTCAGCCTCTCCAGTAGCAGGTGATGGTCAACAGTGTCAAAGGCTGCAGTCAGGTCCAGCAGGACCAGAACAGAACAGTCCCCTGCATCACTGTGAGTCAGAAGGTCATTAGAGACCCTAAGAAGAGCTGTTTCAGTAGAATGAGCTCTACGAAAACCTGACTGGAAGCTATCATAGATGTTATGTTCATCAAGAGCAGCTGTGAGTTGTTTAGCCACAACCTTTTCCAAGATCTTGGAGATGAACGGAAGTTTAGAGATGGGTCTGAAGCTGCTATGGAGAGAGAGGGGTCAAGACTCAGTTTTTTAAGAAGCGGGTGGATTACAGCATTCTTAAAGTAAGCAGGGACCTGACCAGAAACCAGAGAAGCATTAATTATAGAGAGCACGCTGGGACCGATGGACTGAAAAGCACTTTTAAACAAAGATGAGGGTAAAATGTGGAGGGGGCATGCAGAGGTCTTCATAGAGTTAACTAGTTTGGTTAACTCAGGCAAAGAAACAGGAGCAAAGCTATATAGGATGATGGGCCTGGTTAGAGTCAGGAGAGGCAGAGATAAGGCTGAAGGAGAGATGCTAGATCTAACCTTATTGACTTTGTCCACAAAGAAAGACAGAAAGTTCTCACAGTCTGCAACAAAGTGGATGGAGGCTGTAGGAGAGGCAGGAGAGACAAAGCTGCTGATGGTGTTAAACAGCACCTTGGGGTTCCCTTTGCTCTGGAACACCAGGTTGGAAAAATAGGCAACCTTCACGTCTCTGACTGCAAAGTTAAAGGATGTCAGAAGGTCCTTTAGATGCAGCAGATAGACATGGAGATGGGTTTTCTTCCACAAGCGCTCAACTTTTCTGCATTGGCGCTTTAGGCTAGGGGCTGCATGACTTAATTTTTTTAAAAGTTGACTGTCAAGTAATGAAAATCGAGTCGACTTTGACTGGTCGTTGATGACGTCATACACCTGAAGCGGCGGGGGGGGGGGGGGTCCTCCCTGATATCTGATGTCTGATACCACTCTGCTACAGCAAAGCCAGAGGATGCTGCTGGCCTCTATGTGGAGTCTGCTGCTTACACACCGGTGTTACAGAAGGAGCTGACCTGCACAGAGTAACAGCAGCCGTGTTTATTTAAAGGCTAAATGATTGCTAAACGTCAACTAAAATAACTAATTTAGTTTTTTCAATAAACTATCTTGATTTATCCTACATAGAAATTTGATTATCAAGCACTTTCAAGGATTTTATACAAAAATCAAGCACTTTCCATAGCTTGAAAACATGTTATTGAAACTCAAGCATTTTCAAGGATTTCAAGCACCTGTACGAATCCTGTCTATACCTTCAACACCAAAAAACATGGCTGAAATTTGCATATACAAGGCAAACAACAGTTTGTGGTGTCACTGAGCGTTGTCTTTGGTCATTTAACACGGCTTTTTCCACCACACAGCCACTCTCTTGGTCTTTTACAGCGTACTTTCTCTGGTAATGCTATAAGGGTCCATGGACGCTTTTTGGTGGTGGTGACATCACTCACTGTCAAAGAGAGGCGGTCTTGAAAAGGCTGATTTTATATGGAGACACAACAGCCAAGAGGACCGACCCATCGTATCTCCCCGTCATTTTTCTCCCTCCCAGAACGTTTCCAGAGCTCCTATAAAGGAGATGTGGCTGTCGACAAAGTACGGAAGGAAAAGGTCACAATCTAATTTACGGAGGAATGGGACGTTGCCTTGTAAAATATCCTGGGATGTGGGTTGTGCCCGTGTTTCAGTGGTTCCAGCTTCTATCTTCTTCTGTTCTTATCGAGTAGAATGAGGAGAGAGGTTTGTTTATGGACGTATCTGGTGACGGATAGAATGGACTTTCTAGCATTTATGTAGAAATCAATAAGCTCTACACTGTTTGCTATTTTGTAGGCTAGAACGAGAGCTTGGAGGTGGGGACAGGTGAACTGGTTACCAAAATGACAGTGTTGGTGGAAACAGCTGCTGAAAGCTTTGCATCATCATTGTTAACCCTTTCAAAGAGGCTTTGTGTGCAACAGAAACACGTGCTGAGTCAGCGCCGACTCAGCTTTCAACGACTCTCAGGTGTATAAAAGCTGCAAGCGCACACAGGTAGGACTGCAGTAAGCCTTTACCAGCTCAGAGACACAGCGACATGTCTGCCACTAACATGAACATGACCAGCAGGGTAAGTCCCAGCTACACCTGGCAGGTTATACCTGTCCCTTTGAGAACACCTGGCGGACTCGTTCATATTCTGTTACATTTTATCATACCTACTTATTTTAATGGAAGCATCTTCAAAGTAAGATTGTGGTTTAATCTAACTAAATTAACATAATGATTGATGTTTTTGTTACTGCTGTATTTTAAGTTAGAGATCAAACCGGATTAATCCAGATGTTGCTGAATAGGAAATGTGAGGGGAATTTAAATCTCCCACTGCCCTTGAATGCGTTTTAAATAGCCGTTGTTTTTCCCGTGGTTTTACATTTACGTTTTTCTTTTATTTATTTTTCTGATAGCTTGCTTTACTTTATCTGATGTTTCACTTGCTCAGTTGTTCAATAACCAATAATCTGAGTCAGTTTAGGGCCAAGGTGAGGGGTCAAGGGTCAAACTTTATAGTTAATTTTGAAGTGAAAAGGGCTTTTGCGACAATTTTGAACATGAAGCTTACATTTTTTAATTTGGTATTTTGGCACAAAAATATAAACTAGGGCCGGGTGCTGAATGAATGTAATCGATTAAATCACCTACTGGGCTTCCATAGATCAAAGAAGGGTCAGCCTGCACGCCTCTCATATAAATACAAATAGCAGTTTTTACACAACACGCTGAACTGGTTTTGTGTTATTATTAATGGGTTAGGGTTGACAGAAGTCCAGCTGCCTTTACTGAACCAGACCAGGGTTACCCTGACCTGAAAGACTGAAAGCCCTAACCAGCATCAGCATTTAACATCTAAAAGAGATAAAAACTCTTAAGACATTCTGAATAACTTTTTAGGTTTGGGGTGATGGTGGCAGAGGAGTTAAGTACCCGTCACGTAACCTAAGGGTTGCAGACTTGAGCCCCATCGATTGCAGTTGTTGTGTCCTTGGGCAAGACACTTAACCCACCTTGCCTGCAGGTGGTGGTCAGAGGGGCCGATGGCGCCAGTGCTCGGCAGCCTCACCTCTGTCAGTGCGCCCAGGGCAGCTGTGGCTACATCGTAGCTCATCACCACGATGTTATAGTTTGAGTGCATGGGTGAATGTATGTAGAAGCCTAGAGGACACTATCTCAGATATATGCCTTGTACCATTTACCGGCCATTTCACGGTTTGTTTATTAACTTTGTTACACCAGTCATAGGACTCCAGCTGTTATTTAGCATAGCATAGCATAGCATAGCATAACAATCAGAAAACTGGCCATCTCCCGATTACCATCAAAAATTACATGGGGTTAGGCCCAAATCACAAAACTTCTATCTTTCTAGATCATCTTCTACGAGGACAGAAACTTCCAGGGACGCTCCTATGAGTGCAGCAGCGATTGTGCCGACATGTCCTCCTACATGAGCAGGTGCCATTCCTGCAGGGTGGAGAGAGGCTGCTTTGTGGTTTACGACCGCACCAACTTCACGGGTAACCAGTACTTCATGAGGAGGGGAGAGTACGCCGACTACATGAGCACGATGGGAATGAGCGACTGCATTAGGTCCTGCCGCATGATCCCCATGGTAACCACTCAGTCACATTACAGCACACGTCTCCATGGTAACCACTCAGTTAACTGACAGGGCAGGTTGTGTCAGCAGTCTGAGTGCGTCAGTGTTTTAGATTTCCTGATAAGCAGCTAAAGAGAACAGAGCTCATCATGGCGTTTACTGATTTGTCATAACCGGTGTGTTCCAGCACCGTGGCTCTTACAGGATGAGGATTTATGAGAGAGAGAACTTTGGAGGCCAGATGCATGAGATGATGGATGACTGTGACGACATCATGGACCGTTACCGCATGTCCAACTGCATGTCGTGTCACGTGATGGACGGCCACTGGCTGATGTATGAGCAGCCCCACTACAGAGGAAAGATGATGTACATGAGGCCTGGAGAGTACCGGAGCTTCATGAACATGGGCATGGGCCACACGAGGTTCATGAGCATGAGACGCATCATGGACTCCTACTATTGAACACAGGAACAATAAAGAACTGTTTGCTGTAGTAAAGAATTCTGTTATCCACAGAACTGGCATGAGGATGTGTCAGCCACCCACACATACCAACTAGATACCGGTATGGTGGATGATCTGTGCTGGGGGCTCACCCGTCACCTGTTACCTCAGCTATCTTCATTTGCTGCTAGCTCTTCCAGGGCTAATCCTCTAGTCAAATAAAAGGCAGAACAACAACATTGTTTGTTTTGTGTTGTTTTATTTTAGCAGCTAGAAGTAAAGGCAGGTACATTTGCTGTGCACTTCCTGACCCAATATGATGTTTCAACACGCCACCAACATATAAACACACGACAATACAACAAGATCTGGCATTTCACACCTGAACCCAACATCATGATTGACTGATCGGATTTCAAATGTCCACCTCTAACGTGGTCATTAAGACTTGTTTATCTCACGCTGCATAGCTTAGAGCAGGGGTGCCCAGTCCTGGTCCTGGAGGGCCGGCATCCTGCATGTTTTAGTTTGAATTCTGCTTCAACACACCTGATTTCAATCAGCAGCTAATTAACAGGCTTCTGCAGAGCCTGATGAGCTGCTGCACAGGTGTTTCAACCCCTGAATCAAGACTGTTGGAGCAGAAAAAACACTAAATCTGCTGGACACCGGCCCTCCAGGACCAGGACTGGGCACCCCTGGTTTAGAGCTTACTTGTGGAATTTTGGGTTAGGGTTAATATTTAAAGATTCTGATTAACATTTTGTGTACAGAGAGAATAAAATACACCTCATTATGACAGTTTCTAACATCTGCATTACAGCAGCTGCAGCACCACCACTGCTAATGATAAATAGCTTTGGTTTATATATGTGTAAATAAAATTAACACTCACTGAAAGGTGAAATCCATCCTCTCTTTCCACCTGTCTGTCGCATCACACCGGACTAGAGCTGTCGTCTCATCCACCAAAACGGCAACAAATGGTGCCTTCAAACTTTTATATTGCTTCTCCCAAAACTTCACCTTTGTATGGAAGCCCATTCCTGCCACTCAGATAAAAAAAATAAACTTTATTATCTCATAATTATGACTTAGTATCTCATAATTATGACTTAGCTATCATAATAATGAGATAAATTCTAGGACTCAGCTGGCCTCCACAGACTTTTGTTTTTGTGCCCCCACTCAGGGGTGATGCAGCCGCCAGGCAGCATCCCATGGCCATCGCCAAGACCCCACAAGGGGCCCCACTCACAACAGCCAGTAGCCCACCCCCTGAGGCAACCCAAGCCCCTCCAGAGGGGGGCAGCAACCCCCCAGCCCCAGTCACCCACACTGAACCCACCTCCAGGGAACGTCCGGATACTCCAAACTCAGACCCTCTGCCCGATCACCCAGATCATCCCGCAGGACAACATCAATGACCCCCTATCATCGCTATGTGATGGAACCGATCAAAGGAGCCCAGAGAGATTGACTTGAAGTGAAAGCAGAGGCTGTCTCAAGTATAATATGATCTAACAAACTGGTTAATGCAAAGAGTATCTCTGTTTTTCCAATTCATGAGGACGGTTTTCTTAGCGATGCATGTGGCATCAGAACACGTAAACCAAAGGTGTCTCAATCTGGGCATCGCTCAGGTTTCCCAGTAAACAAAGAGGGGGAAGTTGGGATATGACCTTTCAGACACTTTGACAGGTCTTCACATATTCTTTCCCAAAATTCCTGGACAGGTGGACAGGACCACAGTGTGTGGATGTAATTGTCAGGAATGTTGTTTGTGCAGTGTGTACAGGTGTCAGACGACACAAACCCCATCCTGAACCCCATCCTGTATAGTGTACTCTGTGTAGAATTTTGTACTGTATTAGTTGTAAATTGGAGTGTCTGATCATTTTAAAAGTTTTTAAACAAGTTTGGGACCAGAAGTTCTGGTCAAAGCTAACTGATAGATCCACCTCCCATTTTTCAATAGGGATTGCTATTCTATCGTCTATTTTGGACAGTGTCTTATAAACTTTAGACAGTAGTTTGGGGGGTTAGAGATTATAGAAGTCTAATACCCTTGGTGGTGTTTGTAATTCTACTTTATTAAGCTTAAAATTTTAACTACAGATTTAATTTGGTGATATTCCAAAATGCTATTCTTATCTATCCCAAACTGGAGGCTATTCTGTTAAATGGGATGAAGTCCAATCCTTCATATGTGTTCCAGGTATAGGATTCCTTTACTTTTCCAGTCCGGAAGCTTCATCATTTTGTTATTTTGCAAAACATCTGGATCAATTAGACGTTTTAAACTATTTGTTTCAGGATCTTGAATTGGAATTGATTAATTAACTTAGAATATTCCATTTGATTTGTTCTCGTTTCTCAAGGTTTGGGCACACAGGTGTAAACAAACAAACAAAACAAACAAATGCAGGCAAACGTGTCTCATACACGTCAAATCGTTAAACAAAAACAAAAGTGTGAAGCTCATATTTAAACTGGCATGTATGTTAGAAATCACAGTGAGATCTTCCTTCCACTTCCTAAACAACTACATTATGCTCATAAATACTCATAATGCACAAATAGGATAAAACGGAAATAAACTACTTATCTTTTCTCAAATTGATGTTCCAGCTTTGTATAAACGAACTACGTAACCGTACGACATACCAGTGGGCAGAGAATTAAGCCTCAAATCTTTTAGCTTTTGGTCAAATGAATTTAACACACGATTTTAAACATTACGGTAATGATATTGCTGTCTTTAGTTGTTTGTCATTCTACCTCTTGCACTGAGTCCTATAAAAGATCTGACATCCAAACAACTTTTTCCTTTCACCAAACTAAATAAAGGAACAGTAATTAAAA
>NC_091744.1:80107460-80214960 GCF_043380555.1 Nothobranchius furzeri
CATATGTGATGAATGAACAAAATGTTTAAATCAAATGTTTGAATAATCTGTGCTTACATCAATGAATTTAAAATGAATATTGTTCTTACAATGATCCATTTATATCACAAATCATTATGTGTCGATATAACAAGTTAATCATTGTTTACACTCATACACATTACAATAATATATGTATTAAGTTATTGGTGTGTGTGCGTGCGTGTGTGCGTGCGTGTGTGTGTGTGCGTGTGTGTGTGTGTGTGTCTGCGTCTGCTCTGTCTTCTCCATCCCCAGTGAGTCGTGGAGGATGGCTGCTTATGATGAGCCAGGATCCTCTGGAGGTTTCTTCCTGTTAAAAGGGAGTTTTCCTTTCCACTGTCGCTATATGCTTGCTTAGTATGAGGATTGCTGTAAAGTCACTGACACTAGTCAGTGACTCAATGCAACCTGCTGGGTTCCTTATATAGTGTTACTGATTGGCTTAAGCTTGGTTTATGCTTGACGTGTCCGCGAGGTTCGCGCGGCAAAATTGCGTCGTTTTAACAACCACGCCCCTCCACCGCGCCTCCGCACGGCCCAAATTTTCCGCACCGTGCACCTAGGAAATTTTCTAACCACGCGGACGGTCGGACGCGGAAAAACATGGCAGACTGGCAAGAACTAGTATGGCAGAGGTTCGTAAATACAGACATTTGTATGATTCAGCTCTCAGAGATCACCGTGATCAACATGTTAATAATTCTCGGAGAGAAATAGCTCGCACTGTCGGAAAAGACGAGGACGCTGTTAAAAAATGCTGGAATGCCATGTTGTAAACAACAGTAATTTTTTCTTCTACTATTGTGTAGTGTTGGATGCATGCCGTACAGCTCCATGCTGCCCCATTCAGTTTGGGAGAATATTGGCTCACCGCAGAGACAAGCCGCATGACCATAAACGCTGCGAGTTGTGAAGTGCGTTTCATCCGCGAGCCGCATCACCAAGCAGAAAGTAAATGCGTCAAGCATAAAGCAAGCTTAAATGACCTGACCTGTATTGGAATGTTTACTGTGTATCAAGGTCCTTGAGACGACTCTGGTCCTGATTTGGCGCTTTATAAATAAACTTGAATTGAATAAAGGTTAATATTCACCTCACATAAGAGTTTTGAACATTCTCATTCACAAAGTGTTAAAAAACCTCTTGTATCTGAAGAAGGCGTGGCTTTCTGATGGATTTTGGTAAATACTCAAAAACATGTCAAATTCAGAAATCATAACATTGTGGTTTATTAAAATGAACGAGAATTACTTCCAGATTAATTCAATTTCCATCTGACTCCCGATTCGGCCAAACTGGGAAAGAAGCCTCTTTTGAAACCATCTCCTTTGACCTCAAGTCAAAAGCCTCTCTGCAACGCTGCAAGTGATTACAAACACAACAGCTTTTCAGAGCTACTTCACACCTGAGACATCCAACCCGCAGACCCGGGGTTGCCTCTCATGGCCGGGGAAGCTCAACTCAGAGGAAGCTACTAGTCTCTGAGTATCGTGGTTTCGACGTCCAGTGACCTCACCACTCTGACCGCAAACCTCCGGCCGCCGGGAGCAACTCATGCAAGGGTATCGTAAGCCTGCATACTAAAGTCTGATGAGCTTTTTAAATAAATAAATCTGTAGTTTACTAAATAAACAGCCAATTCACTTTTATAACCCAGACTTCACAATTTCTCTCAGAAACAAAGAAGGGTTGTGCTACAACATCTAGCTGCCATCACACCACCTCACACATCACATTAAATCACTTCATATCCATTACACCACGTCTCATTCATATCTTGTCATGTATAATCAATAGTTTAGGAAAATAATTAAATTCATTTTATAAACTACATACTGACTGTCTGAATTAACACGAAGTGTGTATATGGTGGGCTGCGCAGTGGCGCAGTGGTTAGAGCTGTTGCCTTGCAGCAAGATGGTCCTGGGTTCGCTTCCCGGCCTGGGATCTTTCTGCATGGAGTTTGCATGTTCTCCCTGTGCATGCGTGGGATCTCTCCGGGTACTCCGGCTTCCTCCCACAGTCCAAAAACATGACTGTTAGGTTAACTGGACTGTCTAAATTGTCCTTAGGTGTGAGTGTGTGCGTGTATGACAAAAGTAGCAAACGCTGGGCAGAACTAACTAATGCAGTGACGCATTGTTTAACCAGGGATATGATGCCCATTCAGAGTGTGGAAATAGGTTTCACAAAGATGCTTTAAACGTATAATTCACGCTACAAACTGCCCACCAAGAAATACTTCTCTAAAGTCGCTTTGCCTTCTTTATACCAAGGTTTGTACTGAGGAGTCACATGACATGCATTATCCTCGCTGGAGTTTTTTGCGTCCACCACGGACATGTGGTCAAGCCGAACATCAGACGCCTACATGAGCCTCACGATACACTACGTGGACAGAGACTGGAAGCTACAAAACAAGAGCCTTGAAACAAGTTTGTGTGACGACAGACGGTGAAAGCTGTCGCACTCAACAACTGTACGAGGCTTTCAGGCTTGGGACATCACCTGCACATTACCATAGGGAATAGGGATGTGTATTGGTGAAATTCTGGCGATACGATACGTATTACGATACAGGGGAGACGATACAATATATCACGATATATTGCGATACATTCAGTCAGACAATATTGGCGATTTTTTAGACTAAATTTATTATAGGAAAATTCAATAAACAGTCCAAACTGATACTTAACATGTTTAACCCGTAACAGAGGGATTTACATTTCAATGGTAGAAAACCCATTACACACTGCTGCCAACTAGTGGTCAGCGTTTGAATTGCACCACAAGAAAAGAAAATACACAAATGTTTCCATGTAAATTCTTCCAAAAATTAGATACACAACTTTTGAATATCGATACATTTTTGCAAGAAAAATATCACGATATATTGCGATATCGATATTTTTGATGCACAGCTTTTGAATATCGATATAATATCGCTGGGGAAAATATCACGAAATATTGCCGTAATTGACATTTTCTTACATCCCTAATAGGAAAGTTAATTATAACGTCAGAGTAAGCATTTCTTGCACTGGTTAAAATGATAGTAGTAATACTGTTTTGTATCAACATTTAGATGTCTTTAAAAATGAACAGGAACTTAAATGTCACACATTCCCACTGCATTAATATTGGTGTTGAGTAATGAACTGCTTCCTTTTCAATTTGTCTTTTTTAGAAAGAAGTGTGAAGGACCCAAGGACTGATCGAGCAGTTGGGAGTGGGAAAGATGATTGTTGGCGCCTCTGGCCACAGCTGAAAGCCTCCGTGAGCTCTGCAGGCTGCCCAAAGGGAACTGGGCCCACCAGAACACAAACTACTTGTTGGGATTCAAAGCAGAGAATGATCCAGCGCCTGTTTGAACAAGGACAGGCTATAACACAGGTTTTAGCTGGTGATAAAACCACACAGCGATTTATTTTTTATTTCTTAAGATTTTTTGTTCTTAAGTTGCAGGTTTTCGCCTAAAATGTTTTTTGAACCAGGCTGTAAACATTTCTGCTGTGAAGCTGGTACTTTTAACATGGGAATCAATGGGAACTTGCAATTTTTGTCACTTTCCCATTTACATCACAAAGTTTCTCCAGGCTAGAGGTTCTGGAGGATCAGCACAGACCAGGACATGTTGGGGAGACATCAAAGGCTTCTCACTGAAACCACAACCCGACACCTCCTCACTTCCTGTAGCATGATGTTTGTAGTCCAGTGCCACAAAGGCCCTGAACCCTTGGATATCATGCAAAAAGGACCACTACTCTCACACAAAGTTACTTACTCACACCGACGGCTCCAAACTGGGGCGAGACCAGTGGGCTGGTGCTGAACTGGTTGTAGGAGGGAGCCTGAGCTCGGCTGAAAAGGCCGTAGGAGGTGGCGGACTGAAACGGAGTTGGAGCTGAGGCAGTCGATGATGAGCTGGAGCTGATGGAAGACTGGAAAAAAAAGAAGAAATAATGTTCTACTGTGGGACCGACACGAGTCACAACCAATCACTGGCATGATTCCATCATTACATCAGCCTGAGGGATACCTGGACTATGGCTGGGTCCTGGGGCAGGGAGCATGTTGGTTTGGGTGGCTCACACACTGTCAGATCTTTGATGTCGCTTCCTCTAAAGATGATGTATTCAAAGGTGTCGTCTCGTGGTGGGATGGGCCGGTCCGTGGGACGATCCTCTGTGCCGAAGGAGCGGACTGAGGAGGAACCAGGAAATGCTCATTAGAATAACTGTAAAGCTATTGATTCAGGTGTGCTGCACACTTCCTGGAGGGAGTGAAGAACACACCTGTTCCAGCTCAGAAACCCAAACCTTTAACTGATGCTGTTCTGATCAACATAAACGCATCACCATGACAACAGGATGTGAGCCGTCACACATGGGCTACACAAGTGCCCTGGGGCACACTGACAGAGGGTGGGTTAAGTGTCTTGCGCAAGGAGTCCTTGGCAAGGACACAACAACAGCGACAGACTGAGCGGGGCTCACACCTGCAACCTTCAGATTATGGGGCGAGCCCTTAACTCCTCCGCCGCCACCGTCGCTACTACTGACATGTCCACACCTCAGTGGACAGCTACCTCAACGTTACCTTCATGGACACAAGTCAAGCTCCAGAAAACTCAACCACGAGCCTTAACTGCCAGAATTCACGTTTTAAACAGACTGAACCAAGTCCCGAGACCCGAATCCTGGGGCACCAACCAGGTCAGGGCCAGGTGCGAAACAAACAAATGTTATTGACTTTCATCTGTAGGTGAACGGAAACGTTCGATGACGTCACACTTACCATACAATTCCAGTTTACTTTTAAAGAAAAAAACTTATAAAGTACATTTAAAAATAGCATGGCAGCTAACCAAAGTGCAGGAGAACCAAAGACTCAAACACAACAACAAAGACAGCATAGGAGTAAAATATAACGCTAAAAACATAAAACACACAAAAGCAGCACAAGGCATAAAATTACAATAAAAGTTAACCATAAAACAAGTGAAAGCACCAAGATGAGATAAATGAGAAACAAGTAAAAACTAACTGAGCAACGCTAGCGGACTAAAAAGTACAGAAGACTGTTGAGTTAACGTTCAGGGTTAGCTTCCGAGCTAACGCCGTAGCACAACACTAGATCAGCCGTAAAGCTGTTTAACATCAAAGCTTTATTGGCACCAAGGGAACACACACGGTGACCCTACAGATTTCCTCAAAACCCTGAAAAAAAATTCTATCGGGATTCCCAAAAACACACATTTACTTTTTACTTGTTAATAGAAAACAAGCAAGTAGCTTAAATGAATATCACGTTCCTTTGAGTTTGAACCGCAGGTCATCTTCAGGCTGTTACCTGCTGAGCCGCCGGGCGCCCACTGGAGCCGTTACTGTAAACGAACCCAGGCCGCTAGCCCTCACCTTTAGCCAGAGCCACCGTGGAGTTCTCGGTGTCAATCGTGTACAAGATCCCTTCATAACGGATCTCGGCCTTAGAGATCAGGCTGATTTTGCTGCCAAGATAAGGAGTCCCGCCGCTCATGGTTCCTCTCCCGCAGCTCCTAGCTTAGAGCAGAAAACAGGAGGAACAGCCCGAGCCGTGCGGACAGCAACGCCGACTTATCCCTACTTGTCCCGGGGTGCTTAGGTTGGTCTTTCCAAGTCGTATGGTCAGTGGAGCCGATCTGAACCGTTTCTGTCAATTTTACTGCTTCGACGCTCAGCGGCTACAACATGGCCGCCGCCTCCTCTCCCTCCATTCGATGTTTCTGTGCACAGCGGCAAACGAGACATTGAAGTATCGCGCGAATTCATTGTGACTCTAGACATGTGAGGAATAGAAATGACGTGTAGAAATTTCGTTTGTCTTGTGATGCCCTTTTATTTTACTTACTGCATTATGAAAGTAAATAAAACTTAACTCGCAACATGCGCGCGCACACACACTCACACACAGGGCAATAAAAGTCAACAATGGGAATTAGTTTTATTTTAAGCTCTTGTGATTTTACTCTTTGTGTGGCAATGATGAAATAGTTTAAAGGAGGATATTTTGGCTGTTTTTACATCTAAGAAAATCAAGAACAGATCCACTTTCAAATCAAATCAGTTTATTTCTAAAGCGCCAAATCAGGACCAGAGTCGTCTCAAGGACCTTCACACAGTAAACATTCTAATACAGGTCAGGTCATTAAGCCAATCAGTAAGTTTCCTATATAAGGAAACCAGCAGGTTGCATCGAGTCACTGACTTGTGTCAGTCTTGACAGCAATCCTCATGCTAAGCAAGCATGCAGCAACAGTGGAGAGGAAAACTCCCTTTTAACAGGAAGAAACCTCTAGACAGAGGATCCTTGCTCAGTATAAGCAGCCATCCACCATGACACACTGGGGATGAAGACAGAGCATGCACGCGCGCACACACGCACACACACACACACACACAACATTTATACCAAATAGTGTTTTTATTACTACATTGTGATTTTTTTAGTAGATATTCTATTTCTCATGATTAACACGTGTAATGAAAAATAACAGATTGTGACATTATTTTACAAACATGGTTTAGCGACTTGTTGGATGCAGTCATTTAATTCAATTCAATAAGCTTCCACTGATGTTTACTGAGCGTCTAACTGCAGGTTACACACCAACAGGTGAGCATTCCGTCAACAGGGACAGAAAACAGAAACATGCACACAGGCGTAGGAAGAGCATCCCTAAAGGAAGAAACTGATGTGGGCGAATTCCAATGTTGCTCATCGAGGAGAAAACGTTGACATCTTCTAATTATCACACGTCTTGTTTTGTTACGTACAAATCTTACATTCTCGTGACGCAGACTGGCTCCTGGCTGCTATCTCTTAACCTTTCTAGTTTTACCTGCGGACACAGCTAAACTTTTTACATTTATGATTAATAAAGCACAGATCAACAATACACAAACATGTCACTTTCAATAAAATCAAACACCTTAATCAGACATGAATGAAAGATGAAATGAGAATAAATTTATTTTGTAAGAGAAAAACCAAAAGTAAGAGCTAAAAAGTTCACATTCAATCCTTTAAAGCTTTAAAAGCTTCTCTCCGTTAACGAGAGTGAGGAGAAGAGTTTCAGTTCATCGCAGAAGTTTTGAAACTGAAGTTTACACTTTAGAAAAATACATTTGGAAATGAAAAGAGAAGACCGAACTGTAGACTTATGTCATATATTGTCTATGTTTCTACATCTATGCTTCAAATGCAGCCTGATCGGTCGCGCATGCGTAGATTCCAGAAAGCGATTTGCACAACGGCGTAACAGTAAAGATGGCGGGAGCCTCCGACCCGCTGGAGGACGTGCTCTCAGACGAGGTGGACCAGAAGGCGGTCAGCGACCTCGTCGGGTCTCTGGAGTCGCAGTTGGGCGACAGAAAAACTCCCGCCGGTTCTTACACGGACGAGAACCGAGACGCAGCAGCGGCCGCTGCCGAACATTTCTCAGGGAAAGTCTTCGACCAAGTGGGGTCCGCGGAGCAGCCGCAACAAGGGCATCCGAACGCGGGGTCGACCCGGGAGCCCGTTCCTGGCCAAGCTCTCCCTCCATCCTCATCTCCGGGGCTCGCCGGTGCCGTTAACGCATTGGGAACCATCTTACCGGCGGCGGGCGTTCCGCTCAGACCTGGACCCGTAACTTTAAGCCCACAGCTCCCCGCCACCGCTAGCTTCCACCGGACTCCTGTTCTGGGTCCAAGCGCGGCTCCCAGCGTCGCGGAGACGATCCGTACCTCGTCCCCCGGATTACAGGGCTTGAACGGCAGCACCGGAGCTGGAAAGTTAGCGAGCTCACCCGGTGGGGTCAGCGCGGGGAGCGCCGCTGTCATCGGGTCCATAGTCACACAACCTGGTGTTCCTGCGCCCCAGTCCCCGGTGACTACAGCGGCTCAGAACGGGCTAGAGCCCAAAGCTGCACCCTGCCCGTCTGCCTCTCAGGTCCTGAACCACAGCAACCCTCTGATGCACACTAAGGGGCTGGTGGCCGGCCAGCCCCCCTCCGGGAGCTCTGTGATCCTGACCAGCACACCCCCTCCTGCTCCATCCCAGTCTCCCATCATTCAGGTCCAGACTGGGACCAGCACACCTCCAGCTGGAGTCAAGCCTGCTATCAACGGGGTGGTGCAGCCTGCTGTGGCTGTGGTGAGATCGCCCCTGGTCCCTGTGGAGGGAGCTGCCTCCATCCAGCAGCAGAGACCAGGACTGGTGGCCAGTGCGACCCGAGCAACCGCCCCCCAGCCCGGGCTGGCGGTCCGGCCTCAGCAGCAGGCCACCATCCAGCTGCCTCCAGGTGAGCAGACACCTTCTGTGGGGTCACCTGGGGTCAACCTGCAGGTCAAGCTGAGTATATGTTTCAGAACCAGATTGGAGCTAGTAGAAGTTTCACTGGTTGCTGTTCATTTTATTTTCCCATCTTATTTAACCTCTTTGCTGCTATGGTCTACTCACAACTGATCACTAAGCCTCACATCTTTTCACAGCTAGTTACTGTTTCACCCACTTTCTCTCTATATACATCCTTCTGTGCTTTTTATTGATTTTGAGGAACGCTTTGGATTTTTTGCCTAGATATGTTTAGGATGCACCATGGCGAGGTTTGTGGTTAACGTTCTTTCTTATTAACGCTGTTCTGTTTGTTGTAGGTAAGAGGACCCGCTCAAAAACCAGATGGAACATCTCAAACGTTTTAATCCTCTAAATAAATCTGGGGTAGCGCTGCATTTAACGAGCTGCCTCCCTCTCTGTCCACACACACACACACACAGTCTTACCCTGGTGCATCAGCCTTGGTTTCATTAGCATCCTCAGGTGACCTCTCCATCTTAAAGCGGGACCTGTGTTGGGATCCGTGGCACCCCAGACCTATTTCAGGGCTCTGTTTTGACCTTCATGAATGTGATGTCACTGGCGCTCGTCCTCTGCTTACTGCAGGTACGGTTCTATTCCGGACAGAGACGGGTCAGCTGTTAGTGCTCCCACAGCAGTTACTGGCTCAGGCCAAGATGCAGCAGGGCCAAACTGCTGTCACTCAAAGACCAGCTGCATCAATGGCCGCGCCCACCATCCGTGTCAGCACGGCGACCACGGTGAGTTGGTACAGTCACAACTGTCTGCAGAACCTTAGTCCAGCCGGATCTTTAAAGCTCTTTTTTTTTTTTTTTTTGCCCTCTCTGTCGTCTGCAGGCGCCTGGAACCCCTCCAACTGTCCGTCTGGCGTCCCCCCCCCCAACACGAATGGTTCAGTCTCCCTCCACCCCCCCGGTCCAGGTGGGTCTAAGTGTTGTTTTACTGACCTGTCCATCAGTTCTGGTTCTGTTCCCTGTTACCGTAGCCTTCCCTACCCTTAGGCTGTTGTTTGCACTAGCCTAGCTTTGCCTTCTGCATTTGTGACCTTTGACCTTTGTATGTGCCGCTGTAACGCTGCGTTTTAAAACGTGCTCTGTAAATAAACGATGGATGGGTGGAGCATCCAGACCTGGGGCCTCATTTATAAAGCCTGCTTACGCACACAACGGGGTCGGAAAACTGCGTGAGTAACTTTCCACGTAAACTTTGGGATTTATAGAAGAAAACGTAGCGGGAAAATGTGCGCAACTTTAAGTTTACTAAGGACCCTGGCTTACGCACATTTTGGACATGGAGAGCACCTGCAGTGCTGCTGCTGAGAAGGATGCGAGTATGAATCCCAGCAGCATTATCACTTGTAAGGATTCTACTAGTGATGCACCAATATGACATTTTTTGGGCTGATACCGATATTAAGATCACTGTTATGGGCTCGACACACGGGAGGCGACATCGCCTCTCCTCCATTCATTTTCAATGAGACATGCGCGACAAAGCGATAATCGCGGGTCTCCCTCCTACCAAGCGAAACGAGAAAAACGTGTGTGTGAAATTTTGCGCTCGTGCACGTGTCGTGCACGGACGACCCAGCGACGCCATCCCAGAAAGTTGAAACATTTTCAACTTTTCATCGCTGTCGCTCGAACGAGGACCAATCAACGGAGGTTTCATTCACTAACCAATGAGCGGACAGGATGCTCCGCACATCTCCGAGCAAACATGGAGAAGTTGATTATTATTATGTTTTATATAGTAAAATCAGAAGTAAGATTTCACATAACTCTAGCAGCACCTTGTGAAACATCATATCTACCACTTTTTAAACTCTGAACCGCTTAAATAACCTTAATTTCCTCCAACCTGACACAGCCAAGCAAAACAACGGAAGTTTCGATTTCGCCATGGAACAGGACGCGTAGACGGCTTTGCTGCTGCCGCGGGTTGCCTCCCGTGTGTCAGGTAATAAAAGCGATAGCGACAAATTTCGCTGATCGCGGTCGTTTGTCGCCTCCCGTGTGTCAGGTAATAAAAGCGATAGCGACAAATTTCGCTGATCGCGGTCGTTTGTCGCCTCCCGTGTGTCAGGTAATAAAAGCGATAGCGACAAATTTCGCTGATCGCGGTCGTTTGTCGCCTCCCGTGTGTCGAGCCCATTATGGCCGATAACCGATATTTGCCGATACCGATATACTGACATTGATGCTTCTAAAATCAGCAGATTTTATATAGAATGAAACTTATTAAAGCTGAATTTACATCATTATGTATGCACACACACACACGCACACACACACACACACACACACACACACACACACACACATGCACACACTTAACGCTTCTGAGATGATTTCATTCACTGTCACATGACTAAACAAATACACATAACACCCCCCCCCCCCCCCCCCCGAAACAGGCAAACAAATGGAGACGAGATGGAAAAAATATCAGTTGTTAATATCGGCCCAGTTTTATTTATCGAACCGACACTGATGTGTAAAAAATGACTAACATGGGCCGATACCGATATTGATGCCGATATATTGTCCTTCCCTAGATTCTACGCAATGTTTTATAAATGAGACCGCTGCTCTGAAGGGTCGCCTGTAGAATTTAGAATGTTCTTTTTTCCGAAGCTTTGGACCAGCTCCTCCCAGATGTCCACGGTCCTGGATCAGGATGTTCAGGGCCAGAAAGTTCTGGGTCACTCAGCTGATCCAGTTTCTGATTCTGATGGACAGATGCTGATGATGGTGTTTGTTGTTTTGGAAGGCGCTGACGGTTCCCTCAACCACTGGAACCATGTCTGTGAAGATGGGGACTCCTCAGAAGACGTCCACAGTGATAACAGCGGGGGGGTCACCTGTCACAAAGCCCACCCCCTTGGCCAACACTGCCGCACCCCCTCCTGCAGCCACGCCCATCACCAGAGTCACTGTGGTGTCGCAGGTCAACTTCTGTTGGTTCTGACAGGTTTTGATGGCCTCTGCTGAGTTTTCACACAGATCTTTGTGTCTGACAGGAAATGCAGGAAAACGTGAAAAAGTGTAAGAACTTCCTGGCCACGCTCATCAAGCTGACACCCCAAAATTCCACCTCCCCGGAAACATCCAAGAATGTGAAGGCCCTGGTCCAGGACCTGCTTGTAAGGAGCTCTCCAGCTGCACGTGTCCTGATCCCGTCTTTAGTCCTCGTGTCCTCCAGATCTCAGCTGTTGGTTTGTTGTTGTGTTCAGGATGCAAAGATTGAGCCTGAGGAGTTCACGTCTCGGCTGCAGGCTGAGCTGAAGTCCTCCCCACAGCCCTGCCTCGTCCCCTTCTTGAAGGTATGGTTACACGTCCTCCTCTCCTCCTCACATCTGCTGCTGAGCTGATGTTGACCTTTTCATCCTTTCCCTAGAAAAGCCTCCCTGCGCTGCGCCAGACTCTGCTCAACAGCCAACAGTCTTCGGCCACCGCTCCTCCCATCACCTCAGCTACCCCTGCAGCCACCACCACCACCACCATCATCAGGCCACAGCTGCCTGGCAGCGCCGTCCGCCTGGCTCCGCCCATCACAAACGCAGCAGCTGTGGTAGGATCAGCAGCATTACCTGCTGCACACATACAAGCAGTTAGGGTGGACCCCTGACAGATCAGAGAAGAGTCACGGTTCAGAACATGATGATGATGATGATGATGGTGATGGTGTCTTCTCTCCAGGTTGCTGGCAGACCAGGAGTCCAACCGATTCAGACTCACTCGCCTGTCGTCATCAGTCAGCCGTTCAGACATCAAGGTGAGCCTGGATGGACCGACCAGAACACACCTGCTTGAGTTTGTGCTTCTGAAATATTCTCAGGCAACAGAACAAAAAACATTTACTTTCCTATTTCCTCTCGTGCATTTCACTAGTATCACTGTCCTCTCAATGCGAGAATTAGAGTTCTGATTGGCTGTCACACTTTGACTGGACAACAAAAACAACTGTGATGTCATCATGTTGAGATTTAAACACACGTGCTTCAAACGACTGTTGCTTAGATACGTACGCTCAGATCAGTGTGACTGTGGTGGCACTGGTCTGGTGTGTGTGCACGTGTGTATTACACATGTCCACATTGTGTATCCATACATTCAGGTGTGCTTTCTCCTGCAGCTTCACTCCTACGAGGACCAGCCGCTATAGCTGGCAAGAGTTCTGCCCACCTGGCTGCTCAGGCCAATCAGAAAAAACTCAACGACCCTGGGGGCGGGACCTTTAGGTGAGTCTGACAAGATCTGAGAAGTACGGGTTCACGTGCTTTTCTCTGTCAGAACCAGAGAAGTGCTGATGGATCTTTAGCTTAACCCTTATTACCTTTTAATTTTCTAACGTTTGTGGTGTTTGAGCACAAAAAAATGCACATACAAAACTTCCTATAGAAATATTGTGTAGTATTTCATAACTCCCAATTTTGTTACATGAATTTCATCCTTGGCTTTAGCGCTAACAAAATATAATAAAATATTTGTGCGTTCCTGAGATTTAACCCATTTATTTCCCCCTTTAATGGCAGGTGCATGATCATAACCAGAAATGTAAACAAATGAAAAAACACACATTTTTTGTGTGTTATGTCGAGATGATTTGTTTTGGTTGGCGAATTTTCAACACATTGGAGTGTCATAAATGTTCATGAAAAATATTTTCATTGAATTTTTTTATTTGAAGACCGCGTTAGTTATTTCCCCGGTATACATAATAAAAATGTGCAGTCTAGTGGAAAACATAAAAAACTCAAAATTGAGTCTATAATATCATAGAATATTCATAACATACTTCATACCGTGTACATTATAACATACGTAATAGATTCATTTCTGTAATATACTTACACATCTATATTATTGCTAATATATATTGTAATACATCTATATCACGGCTAAAGCACTTCTGGATGGATGCAAACTGCTTTTCGTTGCCCTGTACCTGTACATGTGCAATGACAATAAAGTTGAATTCTATTCTATAACTGCCCTGAGAACCCAGACAGAATAAAAAAAAAAAAAATATATATATATATATATATATATATATATATATATGCGCGCGCTAATGTTTAGGCTTAATAGAAAAATGTTTTACATGGGAGTCAATGGCGCACAAAAATGCACTACGGGCGGTAACGCTATAAAATAATTTCAGTGTTAATTTCAGTAGGGGAATTTTTAAAATGATTTTTTTATTTCCCCCAAAAATACCCATTCTCCCCCAAAAAAGATACACTGCAGTAGCATAGCCAAAATTAACCACAAAAATCCACCTGTCTGCACAAAAAAATGCACTTAGGACATATAAGGGTGAATGAGTCTGATCCATCAGCTGAGGAGGTTCTGCTGAGGTCCTGGGCTTCCTCTGACCGCACTGACATGGAACACCTGCTGAGTCCACACGGTTTGGTCAGCTGATTCCTCACAGGAAATGTTCAGATTGAGATAACTACAGGTAACCCCTTAAACTGACCCTGTATACAGCCGAGTGGGCACCAGGTGAGTTCCACAAGTTACCATGGTAACGTAACGCCCATCTCACTTACCGCAGACCAGCTCAGCACTTTCTGGTTGGGACTCAACACAAGCTGCTTCAGGTAGCAGGAATCCAGCTGGTCACAGGTCTGCTCATGTCTGAGGTTTCCTTCATTTACAGAGATGATGATGACATCAACGACGTGGCGTCCATGGCTGGCGTTAACCTGAATGAGGAGAATGCTCGTATCTTAGCAACCAGCTCCGAGCTTGTCGGAACCAAGATACAATCCTGTAAAGATGAATACTTCCTGCCCCCAGTCCTCCTGCACCGCCGCATTCTGGACACGGGTCAGTCTGTCCCTCGGGTTGTTCTGATGTCACCGTTTACCTTTAGTCTCATCCTGAGACTGTTTCTATCTTTTATTAGCAAAAAAACTGTGTTTAGTGTACGAATACCGCAGTACCATGTAACCAGTACTGCGGTACTAATACGCAGTACCGTGTAACCAGTACTGCGGTACTAATACCACAGTACCATGTAACCAGTACTGCGGTACTAATACGCAGTACCGTGTAATCATTACCGCAGTACTAATACCACAGTACTGTGTAACCAGTACCGTGTAACCATTACTGCGGTACTAATACCACAGTAACGTGTAACCATTACTGCGGTACTAATACCACAGTACCATGTAACCAGTACTGCGGTACTAATACGCAGTACCGTGTAACCATTACCGCAGTACTAATACCATAGTACTGTGTAACCAGTACCGTGTAACCATTACTGCGGTACTAATACCACAGTACCGTGTAACCATTACTGCAGTACTAATACCACAGTACCATGTAACCAGTACTGCGGTACAAATACGCAGTACCGTGTAACCATTACCGCAGTACTAATACCACAGTACTGTGTAACCAGCACCGTGTAACCATTACCACGGTACTAACACCAAAGTACCGTGTAAACAGTACCGCGGTACTAGTACCACAGTACCGTGTAACCAGTACCGTGTGACTAGTACCGCAGTACTAATACGCAGTACCGTGGTACTAATACACAGTACCGTGTAACCAGTACCGCGGTACTAATACGCAGTACCGTGTAACCAGTACCGTGGTACTAATACGCAGTACCATGTAACCAGTACCGCGGTACTAATATGCAGTACCGTGGTACTAACACCACAATACCGTGTAACCAGTACCGCTGTACTAGTACCACAGTACCGTATAACCAGTACCGCAGTACTAATACCGCAGTACCGTATACCCAGTACCGCAGTACTAATACCGCAGTACCGTATAACCAGTACCGTGGTACTAATACGCAGTACCGTGTAACCAGTACCACTGTACTAGTACCACAGTACCGTATAACCAGTACCGCAGTACTAATACGCAGTACCGTGTAACCAGTACCGCAGTACTAATACCGCAGTACCGTATACCCAGTACCGCGGTACTAATACCGCAGTACCGTGTAACCAGTACCGCAGTACTAAGACCACGTTAGCACATTTTTTAGTAAAGTTTTGCTAATACCAGCTGTTAAGCAGGTGCTTCAGGACAACACAGTACTCAAGTACTCAGTTGGATAGAATACTCAGTTACTAATTTATCCTAAAGTTACAGCTTTCATCTTCAGAACCATGAATGGGTCCAGGTCTGAGTGGCCCTCATGAAGACATCCAATCACTCACATCCATCTGAGTCTTTGTAGTACCGGAGATCCTGGTTCTGATTCTGTTGGTTTCTCGTCTTCAGCTAAGAGGCTCGGGGTCACTGAGGTTCCGCTGGATGTGGTGAACCTGGTCTCGCACGCCGCTGAGTCCAGACTGCGCTCGCTGCTAGAAAAGGTTTCCATCATCGCCCAGCACCGCTCAGACGGAGGAAAGGTATGGACCAGACACACAGAGCGGAAGAAACGTGGATCAGATTAGAGGCCGACCGATACTGGTCTTTCTATTGCCGACACCGAAATTAGCCCGGACATCCGATTTAAATGTAACGGGTACATCTTTGATTACTGGTAATGTTGGCCCTGTATCCCTGTCCACCTTTTCTGTTCTAAATTGGCGCGAGGGCAACACAGTGCGCATGTCATTGCAACTCTGTCCCCAGAAGTAATTATAAAACCTCAAAACTTTATTGTCCTCGCATAGACATAGACCAGGGGTCGGCAACCTGTTCCCATCAAAGAGCCATTATTACCCGTTTCCCGCAGTAAACAAAACACTGGGAGTCAAAGTTATCTTTCATAAGGCGATAATCAATAAAATGATGTATATAAAGTGGATCCAGAAGTTGTAGCCCGTCTCTGCCGACAATATTTTGATATTTTTCACCCTGTTGGTGGTTTTACTGAGCAGGTGCCACTTTTGTCCTACGTTTCTTTTTAAAACATGTTTAGACTGTTCAGAATACAAATCCAGGCTCTGTCACGTTTGATTGTTGTAATTAAACTTTGTAGGTGGGGAAGGTCAGAAAAGGATCCGATCATTTTGTTTTTCCCTCATTTACAGTGACGGAGATAACGGCGCAGTGCGCCTGGCTCCGGTGGTAATCAAGTTTAATTATATCTCTTTGCAACAATTTTCACAAGAAAACAGAACAGTTAAAAGCAGGGCTTGTGTTGTGTTGACCGGATAGTTCCCGTATTTAACTGTTTATTTTGACGGAGAAAGAATGCAGACGAACTGACACTTTATTCGTTTCGCACATCGCAGATGTAGCTAAATCACTCAAGAAATGATTCCCATCTGAACATCTGAGCTGGACACTGAGCTCAGCACAGCTCGCTGTCAGCGCGTACGTATGGCGCACAGTGAGCTGAAGATGTGGAGAGGGGCTTGCAGGGCGTCGCAGAACCAGAGCGCATGCAGGAAGATTCCTCCGACTGAAGCGAGACTTGTCACTTAGAAAATGTTCCCTGATTATGAAACTTTGGCTGAATAGCGCTTGTTCCTGTCTCCAATGTGGCGACACATCCATGAGCCGTCTGAGGAGAATCCCAGAATCTCACATCCTCGTCAGCTCAGGAAGCGCCGATATGATTACGCACAAGCGTGACGCGTCAACCCGGTCTCACAGTAAGACCAGGTTGCAACTGTTCAGGTTTACGCAGACAATCTTTACATTTAGAATTGGCATACAGATGTAAAATTAATGCAGTAAAATATAAAGCATTTTATTTAAATATCCATTCATTATTTTACAAGCACAGAGAGCCGCATCAGATGGATGGATGAGCCACATGCAGCTCCAGAGCCGCGGATTGCCAACCCCCGACATAAACACAGGGAGAGAATCTCATTATGTCACGTTGCTGCATCGATGCGGAATCATGCACGGCTGAATCGCGATGCATCTTAGAATCGATCATTTTTCCCACCTCTACTCTAAACCCAGTAAAGGTTTCATCTGGAAGCATATTTTTCACAGTGTTGGAGAGAAGCATGGGTCTGGGAACTCTACCATCCAAATAACCCCGCCTCCTGAGAATTCTAACCGAGCCAATCAGCGCTGAGCAGCGTACGTCACACACCGTGACGCTCATTTTCTCATAAACATGGCATCTGAAGTGGCACTGGCTGCAGCTCTTCCCTCTGTTGTAAATGACTTGAACGTGTCTTTAAAACCAAACCAGGAAGCGCTAAAAGCTTTTCTTCTAAAGAAAGATGTTAACGCCGTCGCCAGACTCCATCTTTGACTACAGCTAAAAAACTACAGTGTCGCGCGGTTCAGTCAGCATTTCTAACTTTTTTTCTGATTGGTTATTTTTGAGCTGGCCAGTCCCGCCCCCCCATGTGCCTCTCTGCCTGTGAGGAACCAGACTCGTTCTCTGTGTGGAGGACCAGTCTGGCAGGCCAGGCTAACAGGAGAGAACTGGCCCTGTTAGAATCCAGAGCTGCATTGGTTTTCTCCCAGTTTAACCAGTAAAAGTCCTCGTTTCCCGGCAGGATGAGGAGCGGTACGAGCAGACGTCAGACGTGCGTTCCCAGCTGAGGTTCTTCGAGCAACTGGAGCGGATGGAAAAACAGAGGAAAGACGAGCAGGAGAGGGAGATTCTGCTGAAGGCTGCTAAGGTACCACACAGCCATCTGTCCCTCTAGCCTCTGTTGCCATAGTGACCAGATTTTAGGAGCTCTCCCAGGACACATGGTGGTCCTGGTACTGCTGATCATCTTTAAACTGGACCAGTACCACCTCAGAGGACCTGTCCTGAGAGCTGAAACCAATGATGGACATGTCACCTATAGGTTACATAAGAATAGTGGTTGGTTCTGATCACAAAAAGATGGAGCTGAGAGCAAGGCTCTGAGGATGCGAGTCAGCCATTACTCCCCCAGCTACGAGCTAACTGAGCTAACCAAAGCAAAGGGAGCTTGGTGAGCGCTTTTAGCCAGAAAACTGGTTAAGCTAAAGCGAAGCACCCATCAACTCACCGAGTTCAGGAGTTCCTGCGGTCTCCCTCAGAAAGCTCCACAGGTAGCCAGGACGGCTACAGCCTTGCATGGGAGCCATGCGTTCACGTTACATTAGCTTCTATTAGCTCACGTAGCTCAAATTTCCACCAAGTTATATTTCAACCCATTTTTGACCGAGCAGTGTTATGTTAAATGCCCAGCCTTCTACTGCATTCAACCAGCAACTGAAGGTGCAAAAACAGAATTTATTTACCGATTAAAAGTGGAGCAGAGACTTCTTGGATGGTTTGTTAGTGCCAACACCACAGCTAGCCCTCCTGTTACGAGCATGAACACACAGAGGACACAACTGAAGGTCAAGTTCAGAGAATCAAAATGGCCCGATTAGGGATGTTCTGATTGATCGGCCACTTATCAAAGTTGTCTGATCTCTGTGGAAAAACACTTGATTGGCAAGTTCCACCAGACCCTGTGTGTTCCATTATTCCCACATCATGTAGTCTGTAGCGTTGATTATAACTACATAGAAAACTGATGTCCATCCATGTGATCAGTATGGGAGCATCCCTCTCTTAGCGTGAGGTCGAGGCTGAGGCCTGCTCTGGAGCTAGCTGCTAGCTATAGCTCTGAAGCTCATGCTACCCGTCAATCAAATGTAATTTATAATTTCAAGCATTTAATTACATGTAAAGAATTCACCCCCTCAGAGTTGTTCTGGCTTTAAACATGTCTTTTGCATGGGAGTCGATGGAAACGAGCTCCTTTCTGGAGCCAGCCCCTAGTGGATGAGAGGGGAACTGCAGTTGACCTCCCTTTGGCTGAAACCGTTGTTCCTCTTCCAGAGCCGGGCCCGACAGGAAGATCCGGAGCAGGTTCGGCTCAAACAGAAGGCTAAAGAGGTACTGGTGCACACTCGCACACACGCACGCACGCACGCACGCACGCACGCACACACACACACACACACACACACACACACACACACACACACACACACACACACGTATCCTCACCTGTCTCTGGTCTCCAGATGCAGCAGCAGGAACTGGCTCAGATGAGACAGAGGGACGCGAACCTTACTGCGCTCGCCGCCATTGGACCTCGAAAGAAACGCAAGATGGATTCGGGAGATGCCGTCACAGGTGGAGGGGAGGTACGAAACTCTGGTGTAGCTCCGCCCCAGAGTCGGATACCCACTGAGGTCCGGATCAGGTTCTGTCTCCTGATCACATCCAGGAAGTGACAGGTGACTTCCTGGATGTGATTTCTGGTTACCAGAATACAGATCCTCGGAACCATTTCCTGTTTGCGAGGTCACAACCTGGTGGTTCTTGAACAGTTGGTCCTGAACCACCAGGTTCTGGATTCTGACCCATTGTTATAAAGCTGTGATCAGAAACTTCATTCAGAACCGCTGGTGTAAAGGACCTGGTAGAACCAGTCCAGAGTCATCAGCAGATCTGGGTTCTGATCAGTCTGTCCTCCCTCAGGTGGCTTCTGGTTCTGGTTCCTGTGTGACCCAGTCCCCCCGTCAGCAGCTCCGTCAGCGGATCACCAGAGTGAACCTCAGGGATTTCATCTTCTGTCTGGAGCAGGACCGCAGCTCGGCTCGGTCTCTGACGCTCTACAAGGCCCTGCTGAAGTGACCCGGTTCTGCTGTTCCAGCGCCTCTGGTCCAGTTTCAGACTGAACACACCCTAGTCCAACTAGAACCACACACGTTTGGACTTTGGAGTCAAGATCCTGAACCAGGACCTTTATCGAAACAGAACCAGAAACGTTTTCAACCCTTGTTCAAACCCATTTGGATCAGAACCAATGACTGATGATCCGTTTTCTCTCCACACTCAGGGACGGTTCTTTTGGTTCTGATACACCAGAATGCTCCACATCTGGACCTACAACAGGGTACAGGTGAGGTGGACCTTTGACTGGCTGCTACATCCCCCCCACCGCCCAATAGCGCTGTACCTGAACAGGTGCCTTCTGAGTGGCCCCGCCCCTCATCAGAATGCCAGCTTGCATCTTTAGAGGTTCTGGTTCTGATCAACTCATCACACACAGGAGAGAGAGGCTGTGTCAGTCGTGTGTGTGTGTAAACCTCAAAGTTCCACTTCCTGCTGGGAGTCCAACAGCCAATCAGCATCATTTGATCAATCAGCTGACAGAAGGAGCAGAACCGTGTCAGCAGAACTAAGCAGACAAGAACATAGTGGATCAGAATCATTTCTGCATCTAATGACCCACAAATGTTCTGACCCGAACGGTTCAGATCTGACCTACAGTGATGACATCATCAGGGTCACATGACTCATTGACACAGACACTCCCTCAGGTTGGATGTCCTCCTCTTTATCATGGTTGTCATTGGACTGGACCTCAGATGAAGTGGTACTGTCTGGTTCTGATCCAGTCAGAAGGTTTTTAAGGCTTTAACATGTTTGGGTTTAGCTCCAGATGTTTTACACCTGTTTGTACCTTTGCTACAAAATCTAATAAAGTAATGAAGAAGCTTCATAACTCATCACTAAACACACGCCAACAGAACCGGGTCTGGGTGCAGGTCCAGACCTGCTCTGAGACCTGTTTGAGTCGTGACCCAGAACGCTTAAATGGGCAGAGCGGGAGGCTTTGATGCTACTGGAGCAGGAGAGCCAGGTGAGATGTCCAAATGATACCATATTTGGTTCTGAACCCAGCCCATCAGAAGCACCTTCCGAGCATTTAGACCTAAAGTTCTTGTGTTGGACCACAGGGCGTTTCCGTGGTTCAGAACCAGTGTGAGAAGCCTAGCTGCACTCTGATTGGCTGATGGTGTGAATCAAGCATTCTCCTACAGCTAGGAGAAATACTGGAGGTGTGACAGATGACATCAGCAGGTAGAAAATCCCAAACGCATCAGATCAGCTGTTACAGAGACCAGATCGTTCAGAACCGACTTCATTAAAGCTGATGAGATGAAAGGATGATGCCAGATAAATGGATGGATGGATGATGGTCAGATAAATGGATGGATGAACAGATAGGATGGATGATGACAGATAACTGGATAAACAAATGGATGGATGGATGGAAGAATTTGTCACAAGTTTCAAATTTAGATTTTTTTTTTATTAAACCAGAAATCTGAAACAAACGCATGGCACAACACAGGAGCCACTGTTCCGTCTATCCGTGCGTCTCGTCACGTGTGCAACTTCGGGGAAATACGCAGACCGACTACTACACTCACCTAAAGGATTATTAGGAACACCTGTTCAACTTCTCCTTAATCCAGTTATCTAATCAACCAATCACAAGGCAGTTGCTTCAGAGCATTTAGGGGTGTGGTCCTGGTCAAGACAATCTCCTGAACTCCAAACTGAAGGTCAGAATAAGAAAGAAAGGTGATTTAAGCTATTTTGAGCGAGGCATGGTTGTTGGTGCCAGACGGGCCGGTCTGAGTATTTCACAATCTGCTCAGTTACTGGGATTTTCACCCACAACCATTTCTAGGGTTTACAAAGAATGGTGTGAAAAGGGAAAAACATGCCACAGTCCTGTGGGCGAAAATGCCTTGTTGATGGTAGAGGTCAGAGGAGAATGGGCCGACTGATTCAAGCTGATGGAGCAACTTTGACTGAAATAGCCACTCGTTACAACCGAGGAACGCGGCAAAGCATTTGTGAAGCCACAACACGCACAACCTTGAGGCGGATGGGCTACAGCAGCAGAAGGCCCCACCGGGAACCACTCATCTCCACTACAAATAGCAAAAAGAGGCTACAATTTGCACCAGCTCACCAAAACTGGACAGTTGAAGACTGGAAAAATGTTGCCTGGTCTGGTGAGTCTTGATTTCTGTTGAGACATTCAGATGGTAGAGTCAGAATTTGGCGTAAACAGAATGAGAACATGGATCCATCATGCCTTGTTACCACTGTGCAGGCTGGTGGTGGTGGTGTAATGGTGTGGGGGACGTTTTCTTGGCACACTTTAGACCCCTTAGTGCCAGCTGGGCATGGTTTAAATGCCACGGGCTACCTGAGCATTGTTTCTGACCACGTCCAACCCTTCATGACCACCATGTACCCATCCTCTGATGGCTACTTCCAGCAGGATAATGCACCATGTCATAAAGCTCCAATCATTTCAAATTGGTTTCTTGAACATGAAAATGAGTTCACCGTACTACAACGGCCCCCACGGCCACCAGATCTCAACCAGATAGAGCATCTTTGGGATGTGGTGGAACGGGAGCTTCATGCCCGGGATGTGCATCCAACACATCTCCATCAACTGCAAGATGCTATCCTATCAATATGGGCCAACATTTCTAAAGAATGCTTTCAGCACCTTGTTGAATCAAGAATTAAGGCAGTTCTGATGGTGAAAGGAGGTCAAACACTATTAGTGTGGTGTTCCTGATAATCCTTTAGGTGAGTGTACGTCACAGGCTGTTTACCTGACAGTTGGCTTGTAAAATGTCGTTATTATACTGTAAACAAGACATTTCTCCCATTGCTTACCATCTTTAACGAAATCCTAACAAACACGTTGTGGCTGACACGAGGAACCGGCCTCTAGCGCCACCTTTATTGATATTATCCATGATTGTCATCTTGGGCTCCCATCTCTCCACCTCGTTTCATGGTTTGTTTCTTATTTGTTACGTCGGCTGTGATCGTTTCATAGCTTAGTCGCTCAGCCTACAGCAGCACGGAGCCACTCGAAGGCCTACGTCACGCCCAAGAGCCAGGACTCCCATCCTGGTTGTCATGGTTACATGCCGTGGACAAGCAGGTTGATTTCTATGCACAATATTCATACCGTAGTTAGCATCGTCCATTTATGACACAAGTTGTGTGTAGGAGGAGGGATGTGATCCATAAACACCTGAGCTCATCTGCAGGACAGGTGTGGATGTCACCTGCTGAGCTGAAGAAGGACTTAAGTCAGGACTCTGCACAAGTTTTATAAAGGTGTTCAGACCCAACATTACTCAACACCTAACACAGCTGTGAGGCCTCTGGTCCTGGTTCCAGATGTTTTCCTGCTTCAGCAGGCCTGATTACATCATCAAGGTCCTGCTCATAAAAAAGCAGGGAAACATCTAAACCCACAGGACCAGGACCCGGTTCACAGGTGCAGGTCAGTCCAGGTACTTGGGGATGCAGCCCTCCAGCTGGACCAGCTCGGGCCACTGGTCGTACTTGTTAGAGGCCTGGTCGTTCTTCACATGCTGCAACATAAACACAAGGTCCATCAGAACCGGGCCAAAGTCTGTTTCAGTCTGGTTTCTTTTCTGGGCTCACCTTCTCCATGCTGCTCTTCACAGATGTTCCTTTCCCACCCACGAACACCCACGTGTCCCTGAATCCCAAAGTCTGGATGGCGGAGCTTCCCAGATCTGCGATCAGCTTTCTGGCTTCGTCGTTCAACCTGTTCAAACACAAAACAGAGGCGGTGAGAGAAGAACCAGCCGACGTCTGAAGGATTCTTCTGGCTGTCAGATCCTTTACTTTGTGGCCGGCTCATCGTAGGATGCCATCAGAACTACAGAACCCGTCTCAATGGACTTCAGGAACTTGATGAGCGTTTCCACATCTGTAACACACAACACTCATCAGTCACACGTGAAGTTCTCAGGAAGCGGATCAGAACCTGCTGGGACTTACCACCACCGTACATGTCAAAGTGATCGGTGTTCAGAACCTCTCCTGTTTTACCTGTCAGAGAAGATCCCGGTGAGTTCAGCAGCAGAATCAAACCCGACAGCTCACTTCACAATAAAACTCTAAAATCCAACAACAAAATAAAACGGACGCTTTTATATTTAGTTCATTTCAAACAAATTTAGAAAAGACATCAAATCTACGGTCAGCATGAGCTTCCTTAGCGCTGCACGGACTCCTACCCTAGTCCCCACAACCCCAACTACAACGCACACACTAGTGCTTCAATCCTACTGCAGCAAATCTACAGAACAAGCTAGGCTTTAAACGCAATCACCCACCCCTCCCCTTACTGGGCCATGTCCAACAGAACCAGAAACCTGCATTTCCAGGAGAAACGAGAGAGCGCTAAACACAGTCTGAAGTTGCAGGTGTGATATTCTGGCCACAGGGGCCGATAGGGGCTGGGTGGCCTTTCATTAACCCTCTAAAGGCTCATTTTAGCACAAACTGGCTCAAGAAAACAATTCAAAAACATTAAAAAGTTGCATAATAACGCTTTACCTGAGCAGACAGGTAAGAGCCTCCTATTGGATAATTACTGCAGGTTATTTAACGCAAATGGTGCAACGAGCTGCTTCTCATTTCTTAAAACAACCAGGTGGAAAGACACATCCGGTGGTGAAGATGTTAGTCTGTGTGAGAAGGGTCATGTCATCGGCATCGAGCAGAGAAAACATCTAAGGAGATGCAGAAACGACTAAAACTGGGTTCAGAACTGTCCAACGCTTTACAAAAGCTGGTCTGAGGAGTCCAGATGGACCCTGGTGCAGAGTGATGGTGCACCAGGGTAAGAAGAGAGGCAGACCAAGTGATGCACCATCATGCCCAGTGCCTACTGTACAAGCCTGTGGGGGCAGTGCTATGATCTGGGCTTGCTGCAGGTGGTCAGGTCTAGGTTCACCAACAGGATGTGCTCCAAGAATGACCAGGTTAGTCCATCTTCCCTGACGGCACAGCCATGTTCCAAGATGACAAAGCCAGGATTCATTGGGTCAGATAGACAAAGACTGGTTCAGGGGGCATGAGACATTATTTTCACATCAGAGTCCAGACGTTAACCCCATCTTTGGGATGTGCTGGAGAAGGCTTTGTGCAGCGGTCAGACTACCGTCATCAATGCGAGATGTTGGTGAGACATGGAACATGGATGGAGACAAACCTGGTGAAGCTTATGGTAACACCAGCACAGTGAGTGTTAGGGCTGCGACGATTATAAATTTTGGTGGTATGATTATAATCTGATATTCATGGTTTCATGATTATTTCACAATAATTAATTTCCCATCTGTACTAACACATGAATCGCACATCCTATAAATGACTGATTAAAGCCACGATAAAGGCTTTGAACCCCCGAAGTATCTGTTGATTTTCAGGGATCTTTGCTTAGAAAAATTCACTCCACTTCTGATCTGCAACGTGTGTTTTATCTCCACCAATAACAAGCATGGAGGAGTTCTGCTGTGTGGTGGAGTTGCTAATGCTAACAGTTAGCTTCTCGTTCTCTGCCGTTTCCTGGACGCTAAACCAACAACAGCCTTCCCCGTCGTGAGTCAGATGGGTGAGTCCATGAAAGTTAGTGACATTGTGACGTAGATCTGTCAGGATTTTCTAATCCTAGAGTTTCACCGTCTGTTTTCTATCAGAAGCTAATGTAGGAGATAGGTGTAGGAGACCATTTTCATGTTTAGCCTGCATGAGACACTCAGAGTGACCCGTTAGAATCAGAAATAATCATTAAAACAGTGTTTTTCAGTGATCCACACCTTTAATTATATTTGCCTGAAGACCTTTTTAGAGTTTGTGTAAAAACACAAATGTTTAACTGTTGACGGCTGGGTTAGGGTTAGCGCTGAAGGATGGAGACTCCTACTAGTGCAGTTATGAACATTACTGATGACTTTAATGTAATTTCTACTTGTTCGTATCTTTTCCAATTTCATCAGTAAGAATATTATTTAGACAAGGATAAATTATATTATTGTTATTTAGAACAGGAATTACAGAGCGTTGATTAAATATTAAAATGGCTTGCCGTACAGCTGGTTGTAGACAGAGAGAAATGTAGAACACCACATTATGAACCGATGTTCACTGGATTGTTTTAATATTACTGTTAATCTAACGTAATCTGACTCAGCTGGAGCCAATCTGTCTGCGTGATAATCTGCCAGCTCTGCAGAAGGACCACCATCTTCTGAGTTTCTATAGCAGCTTTGGGAGGCTAAAATATTCGCTCACAGCAGCCTTGCAGCACTTCGTAGGTGGAAAACGGATCGGTCCCGGTGGTTGTGGACGCCATCGTTACGTCGATGTGCGTTCCCTTGAGCGCGGTTTATTTTGCAACCAGCTGCGTTGACCCATCCACTCACTAAAGCGCGTGTTCTAGCCCTGAAACAAAGTACTCATATAACTTTTGTTTGGCTGAGTTCAGCTTTTCTGTGGTGGAGGAGACGTGTTTAAGGGGCTAGGCTTAGCTTTCAGCTCGTTTCCTGTTGCAGCTTTAAGGGGGGCTCACCGTTTAAAGTCACAATGTTGATTCCAACGCCGGCGTTGTTCAGAACCGATCCAACAATCCTGAACACAAACAACAACCCTGTGACCTACAACATACACAACAGAACCACACAGAAAGCGTCCAACAGAACCACAGGAGGACCAGAAGAGGCCCAGTGGGCCCGGCAGCAGCTCCTACAGGTTGTTGTTGATGCAGATCTTGGGAGGAACAACGTTAGCAGCTCCGCTCTGGAGGAAGAAGCTGTAGTGGTCATACGGGCAGCTCTTCTTCATCAAACAGGTTCCGTCTACAGAGAAACCACTCAGTGCTCTGGGTCCAATCATGTGGCTCTGATCAAATCAATCATCACTCACCTGACTGAGTGGAGGACATCTGACTGGAGACAGACCCGTCCCTTGTTAAAGCTGGACAAACAACATTGAACCATCAGATGGATCCAGAAGGTTCTGAAGAACCTCTCACAGAACTTATCAGGTGAATAGATCGACCTTAACCCTTACACCTGTAGATCCAACAGAACCGGAGACGGTCTGGTGGTTCTGTAGAGAGATCTAATGGTACCTTTGGACGGGTCGCTGTAGAGCTGCAGGAGAACAACCAGGACCACAACCAACAGGATCAGAACCAGCGCCGCCTGAAGAAACCCTGAAAGGGGAACAGGATAGGTTATTTTGAGGAGCTGGAGTTTCCTCAGCCTGGCTGGTTCTGCTTTGACCCAAAGATCCAGATGTTGTCATGACAATAAACGGAGGTCCAGGAGCGAGTTCTGATAAGTCTGGACCATCTGAGGTGGGCCCTCAGTTATTGATCGTACTCACGAACAGGTCTGTGCATAGGAACGATTTTACACGTATTCACCAGTTTGTGCGTAACTTAACAACAGCTACGGTGGAACCGCAGTACTGAAGGTCTCCGTCGTCGATGTTCCTTGTCCAGAAACTTTACTATAAAATTATTTTAGCCAATAAACTATTATGTCGGTGGAAAAGGGGATTTTTCGTATAAAACCAATAAAAGACTCGTGACTGATGGGAATCTGACGTCATGGCTGACCCGTAGAGGATTCAACAGCACATGCTCTCAGGAGGGAACGAGTCCTCTGTGAGCGCTCGGATCTCCTGAAGGAGATCTGTCTGCAGCTGTGCTGGGTCTGGGACGCTGTGGAGTGACAGATAAACCGCACAGATCCGATTCCAGTCCTATTTTACAACTAGAGAACCACCTCTGCTCCCCATCACACAGGCGTTGCCACGGTAACCAGACCGAACGACGGCTCAGAGGCTGCACTCAGACGTTTCCTAATAAAACAAACTCCATCCAGAACGACTCGAGAACCCGTTACTGCGTGTCAGAACTCGGCTGCCCGTGTCGTCTCCAAAACCCCGTCCACCAATCACATTGCCCCGTCTTGAAGGAGCTGCACCGGCTTCCTGTAAAATTTCGGATCACTTTCAAAATCCTTCTTCTTGCATAACCTCGCCCTCCATATCTCAGTGAACTGTTGCAAGTGAACGTCTCCACCCGTCCTCCATCCATCTCTCAGCGCCCCTGTCCCATTTGTCTTCTGAGGTCCAGAGCGTTCAGTCGCCCTGCTCCTCACCTCTGGAATTCTCTTCCACCTGAGATTCTCAACCCGCCCGTCTCATTTATCTGTTTTACTGATTTTTAATCTATATTGAGGTGATCTTACTTTGTTTCATCATCATGTGTTCTTTATCTTACTGTGAGGTGACCTTGAGTGCCATATAAACAAACTGAATTATTATTATCAGATTGAATCTGCACCGAAGGGCCTTGAGTGTCTGTTAGTGCTTGTTTTTGTCTTCTTAAAGAGCAAGTCACCCCTAAATCAACTTGTTTTTGCTGATAAACTACATAAACGAGTGTCTAATCGTGCTGCAGACATGTGTAGTCAATAATTTGGCACTTCAGTGCATCTTAGTTAAAATTTAAATATTCTGCCTAAAACTGTCAGTGTTGTGCCGTCGTCAGGTAAAAACTCTGCACTGCATTTGAATTTAAATCTGCCACCGCTATTGGCTAAGAGGTATGCTATGATGTAAACTGGTCCTTATGATGTCACAATGTCGTTGTGAGCCTGTGTGTGTGTGTATTGGTTTGCGGCTCCGCCCTCTCGGTCTGCAAGGCAACAGCATTTGTTGCATTTTTCAAACATGAAGAGGGAGTTGAGTAAGAATCTGGCAGGGGTTGACTTGCTCTTTAAACTTTTGCTTTGCACCATCTTCCATTGAGAAAGAGAAGGAAACTCATCTGTGGGTAATCCTGTTGTCTAGTAGCTCCGGTTTGGGCCAACTGAAAACAATGAGTGCAATCAGGGGCTGTGAACGAGCTGTTTCTGCCCTCCCCGAAAACACTCATCAGGTGATCTAGGTCTCAACCACTGCAATCAGCTGCTGCATGAACACCTGTTTCCAAATAGTAGCACAGCATAAGTTTTGGTGTCATAACTGAAGCGTCAGCCCTTGTGTCTCAGCCCCTCCGGGGTAAAGACATACGTATTTACCTGCGCGTGTCCACAGAGCAAACAAACTCGACCCAGACGCTGCTCCATCGACACCTTGCAAAATGTGCCATTATCCTATACCTGTGATCACTGGCTTCAGAGAAAGGTCACACACAGCAAATCGCTTTCGCAACCTTCAAAACCTCCTCTCGCTAAAACCAACTCCCCCCGAAGACACCCACCTGTCTATGGGACGTAGGAACTGCCAATCAGCTGTAAACAAAGCAGACTTCATTACTGCATAAGCAAACCACCTGTAACTCGATGCACTGGCTCTCACCGAGACCTGGATCAAACCATGTGACAATGCTACCCCATCTGCTCTGTCAGTTAACCACACGTTCTCCCACACTTCTCGTGCATCTGGCCGAGGTGGTGGAACGGGCATGTTAATGTCCAACAAATGGATATACAGTCAGTTGCTACCCATCACTAAATACAACTCCTTTGAATACCGTGCCATCCAGGTAACTGTCCCGAAAAAATTATTTTTGTTTGTCATATATCGTCAACCAGGTCAACTCGTAGACTTTCTTGATGAACTCGACACCCTGCTCTCCTCCATTCCTGAGCACGACTGTCCCACAATGGTCCTTGGAGACATGAATATTCACCTGGACAATCCCAGCTCATCAGGCTTCCTGTCACTAATGTCATCATTTGATCTAAAACTAGTACAAAGTCCTCCAACTCACAAAGCTGGAAAAGCACTTGACCTCATTTTCACCAGAAACTGTGCCATAGACACAATCTCTGTCACACCGCTGCATCTTTCCGATCATTACTTCATCCATTTCAGCTCAACTCTACAAGGGAGGTCCACTGCTTCCTCCCCAGTGGTCCCATTCCGCCGCAACCTCCGCAATCTGGCACCCAACCACTTCTCCTCTCTTGTTGCCTCCACTCTTCCATCTCCCAGCACATTCTCTGCTTATGAAGTGAATGATGCCACCGAGTCACTCTGCTCCACACTCTGCTCTTGTCTTAACAACTTGTGCCCTTTAGCCACTAGACCTGCTAGATCCTCTCAGTCGCACCCTTGGCTAAATGATACCCTCCGGTCTCTACGCACCAATCTTAGAACTGCGGAACAGAAATGGCGCAAAACAAAAGATTGTCGTGATCAATTGAAATTTCATGAATTACTGTCCTTATTCTCTGCCAGCATCACTGATGCAAAGAAAGCTTTCTACACTGACAAAATTCTCAGCTCTACTGACTCTCAGAAACTATTTTCAACATTCAAAACTCTGCTCAACCCTCCGTCTCCACCTCCAACCAACAATCTATCAGCTGACACCTTTGCCTCCTTCTTCACTGACAAAGTGTCAGCTATAAGCAAACAGTTTACTCAACTGGCCACTCCTGAACATTCACTACCACAAACTCCTTCTAGCCCACCCATCTCAAGCCCTACTGCTTCATTTTCCTCTTTTCTCCTCTCACTGAGAACTGTGTGTCCAAGCTTCTCACGTGCAGCCGCCCTACTACATGCCCACTCGACCCCATTCCGACTAAGCTGCTCCAAGCTATTGCTCCTACAGTAGCCGCAGCAGTCACACATGTGATCAACGCTTCACTGACATCCGGTACATTTCCGTCCTCTCTCAAGCATGCTCAGGTTAAACCGCTGCTAAAAAAAAAAACATCTCTTCCTCCAATGAGAACTCATGTGGAGAACTACCGACCTATCTCTCTCCTCCCTTTTCTGTCCAAAATCATTGAAAGGGTGGCTTTCAAGCAGATCACAGAATACCTCTCACAAAACTGTCTGCTTGACCCGTACCAATCTGGGTTCAAAAAGGGCCGCTCCACTGAAACTGCTCTGTTAGCAGTGACGAAATCCTTAAAAGAAGCTAGAGTGACTGCCAAATCCACAGTGCTTATCCTGCTCGACTTATCGGCTGCATTTGACATGGTCAACCATGGCTTCCCTTTGTCCACACTCTCTAGCATGGGCATAACAGAGACCCCCCCCCCCACACACACACACACACACACACGTCATCCCCCTGCGACTCTGTAGTCTTTATATAAATATCCAATTACACCACAGCTGCTAGCCAATCAGAGGAGAGATATCCACATATCAGGAAGTAAGACTAAATCCTGTTGTCTGAAGCTCCAGCTGAATAGGGAGTTTAAGCCACGCCCACCTGCTTCCGGACCACGGGTCCCTCGAAGAACACTAAAATGAATGCAAGTCAACACGGCTAAAAACGCTTGTTTTGTTCCATGGATTTCACACATGATGTCCGTGAATTTTAAACACATTTTGATACCAAGAACACACTTATTTTCTAACGGGGGGAACGGTATTTTAGGTTTTGTGTGAAAATAAGTCCAGGACTACAAATGTGCTTCATGAAAGTGACGTCATCGAACCAGACACGGAGAAAACTGGGAAAAATGGCTGTAAGTTCAGCAAACTTTAAGTCCTTTCTTCAGGAGGAAAGAACCACCATACATCTGGTCATGTGGTGAGTAGCAGCTACGCTAGGGGGAGGAGCTTCTGTGGTGACATACCGACGTCTGGTGTGTAGTCATGCTAATTACGAACTTTTACAAGCTGATGAATCTCACAGTACCTGACAGGCGTGGTCGAAACACCATCATTACTTTTCATTTAAATAGACGTACATGTTGATCCAGGGCGGAGCGGGTTAGGAGATGGCTCTTTTAGCCCCGATCAGAGACCCATGAGCCGACCGGGAGGGGAGGGGACTTGGGCTCCCTGTTCAGGCACTTCTGGGCTTTTTCCCCTGAGTAGGACTTACAAGGCATTCATTTCTACTAGAAACCACTGCAGATGTAATAAAAATGACTGAAGTTGATATTTAAAACATTGCTGATCTTCTGATTTGGGTCAGAACCATCAAGCTGTTCCATCTACACTGGCTCTGGTCGCAGCAATAAACCAAAATCACAACTCACATCTGAGAAGGTTCCATCTGCTGGTTGTGTGAGTTTTACCTGGAAGGCAAAAACAGAAGGATTCAGGTGGAACTTCCTGTGAAAGACCAGAACACCTGAAGCTTTTACAAGTGCAGCTATCAGCAAAAACAAAACAAAACTAACCAATCAGCAGCTAAAGCTTGTCCTGCCTCACAGGTAAACAGGAAGTCATAAGAATAAAGACACTGACCAACTCTGATGGTGAACATGGTTCTGATGTCCGGCTGCCGTTCCCTCGGAGGAGACCTGAGACACTCCAAAACAAACAGGATCATCCGGTTCCACCTGGCCTGCCAGGTGACAGCCAATCAGCAGCTGCTGTGAGGAGGAAGGAGGCGGGGCTCAGGTGGATAATAGTTAAGGGTTAAATTTTGTCTTTCATGTTTGAAACATGTTTGATTTTAGCTTCATAGGAATTGAAATATTGATAAGATCTATTATTACTATTACTGGTAATAAATGTAATCAGAGTATTATTACTCTTCCTAACTGCCTCCACTTTATCAGCCTGAATCACTGTTGATGCTCCTGCTGGAAAAGTCTGAGTATTAGTATTATTATCATTAGTAGTACTAGTACTGACCAACAGCAACGATAATACTAATAAAGTAGTTCCTAATCAAACTAATCTGACTCACACCTTACCTGTGAGTTTCAGGGCAGGGGGGGCGTGTCTTAGCCTGGAGCCAGTTTTTCCTGGTGGGGAGTTTGTTCTCCTGGCTCCGCCCCCTGGCAGATTCTCAGGTGTTAAACAACAAAGCAGTGAGACTTTAACCAAAAGGTTTATTAATAATATCATTTATTAGTTATTTCATAGAAACCCCTCAACAATAAAAGCTCTTTACCCTAACCCCCGGTTCTGCTGCAGCAGGACCGGGTCAGAACCAAACAACCATCTCCATGTTCTGGCCCACAGCAGTAGGTTCCTCCTCACCGGCCCATCAGAACCAGAAGCTGTTCAGAGGTTTAGCACTCATCTCTTCGTGTTTGAGCAGCTCATTAAAGGTGCTCTGGACCGGAACCAGGACCAGGACAGGGACCGGAACCAGGACAGGGACCGGAAGCAAGACCAGGGCTAAGACCAGAGCACACACACACACACACACGGAGGGTTGCCGGTTTGAGCACCGCTCGGTCCTTCAGTCGCTGGACACTCCTGCCCATCCCCACCTGCTGGTGGAGGTCAGAGGGAGCGGTGGCTTCTGTCAGTGTGTCCCAGAGCAGCTGTGGCTACGATGTAGCTCATCAACACCAGGATGTGAATGTTATAAAGTGTCTTGGGGGGCTGTAGGACTCCAGAAGGCTCTATATAAACAGTCCTGGCATCTCACCTACATCAGGCTGCTGAGGTGTCCCGAGTGTACCACAGAGTTCAGCATCAGGGTTCTCTGGTCCAAGACCTCCCTCTCGCGGCCTAGCGCCTCTCTGTCCTGCTCCACCAGGGCTCGGTCGCGCTCCAGCGCTGCACGTTCTCGGTTCAACCAGAGCCGCTCTGCCTGCATCGCTGCCCTCTCTCTCTCTACAGCCACTCGGTCTCGCTCCACCACCTTGCGCTCATGCTCCAGCACCACCCGATCCCGCCCCAACACCTCCCACTCCTGATCCAGCGGCCTGTCGCACGGCGCCATGCTCCGCTCATCTCCAAACACTTCCTCGTCAAAGTCAGAGCAGGGAGGCGGGGGAGGTGTAGGACGGAGCCTGTGTCGAGGGGCGGGGTCAAGATGCTGATCGTCCTCCCGAATGACCGGGATGAGGAGGGGGGCGCTGCTCGCTAGACGGCCTTCCATGGCTTCATTCATCAGGTGGAACCACGGCCAGGAGGATGCGCTGTCCGCAGCTCGGTCCACCCCAGCAGGAGGATACTTCAGGTCCTGAGCAGAGGGGGTGTTCAGACGCTTATCAGAAACACACTTTGGGTTGAGGTGCATGTGGATGGAAACCGGTAAACTTATGTTAAGTCAAAAAGAATCGTTTTAATCTCCTCTGAAACGAACAATCCTGGTAAGACCTGATCCATCCATCATTCCACTCCTCTGACCACCCGCCCCCTCTGCACAAATCACACCTTCTCAGCCCAAGGCAGCGGAAGGGGAAGCAAAGCCAGAACTGGTTGTCTTCTGTTAGCGCCGGGCTCTACTGGCTTTTTAAGCTCGCGTAGACGCATCTTTGTTCACATGCCTGCTGCGCTGCATGTAGTACCAGAGTCCTCCACCAGGGTGCGCCAGCATTAGCAAGCAACCCAAACCCACATAAGGCAGACGTTTAGAATATGTGTCATCATATTATAAATACCTGTTCTTGTTGGGAAGGGTTTAGAGGACGGACCTGGTGTGTGTGTGTGTGCGTGCGTGCGTGCGTGCGTGTGTGTGTGTTTACGCTCTGGAACAACCAGTGACTCCACCCCCTAGCCAATCAGTGGCTGACTGTTTTTGGACCGGGTCGGAACGCTAGGAACCACAACAAGGCAGGAATTTAAAGGCCGGGGGAAAACCGTTGGAAAAGAGCCGGGATTGTTCCTTACCTTGTACCTCCTCTTCAGGTTGTCCCACTTCCTGGCCATTTGGTAGGTGGAGACTTTCCCCAGCAGGCCGAGCTCCTTTAGGATGGCTCTGGTGTTGGATCAGAACACGCCAGTTAACATGGAACCAGAACAGGAACCAAACAGATTCAGGGATCCTTACTTCCAGGCAGCTTTGGCAGCGTTCCTCCTCCCAGTGAAGAGCAGCTCATTAGCAGCACGGAGTTTAATCATCCTCCTGGTGTCCTGATCCGTCACTGCGACACAAATGGTACCGTTACATGTTTACAGCTCGGATCTGAAGGAGCAGCTAATGAACAATAAAGCCTCAGAGCTGCTCCTGGTCTGTTTGGTCCCGATTCTGGTACTGGACTAAGCTGGAGACCACAGGTACCAGGTGTCACCAGCTTGGACCCTAAACATCTGATGTCCAAAACCAGGTCAGACCAGGGTCCGTGTTTATCAACCAGACTCACGCAGATTTGTGTGTATTTCGTGCATGGAAACACTTTTATGCATCGTGCGTAAAAATGTTCCTGAACATCAGACCAGCTGTGACCACACGTAGGAACACCATCTAGTGGTAGAACGAGGGGACCAGAACATCCACTATCTGACCCAATCAGTAATGGTATCTGTGGAGAGACAGCTTTAACACATAACTGCTGGTAGAACCTAGAAAGACACCTACGACCGACTGGGAGATCCCCAACGAGAACCCCCCCCCCAGAACATCCACGCGTTGCCATGGTAACTAAACTGACAGCTCTGCACTAACCAGAATAAAACTAACTCCAAACAATCCAAAAGGGTTCAGATGAAGATGGATTCTTGAAGACGTTTCGCTTCTCATCCGAGGAGCTTTGTCAGTTCTGACTGGAGTATGGGAGAGTCAGGCTTATAAGCTGTAGCTGTATAACGAGCAGAAACTACTCTTGAGTACCCCTAATAGTCGTTAACCTCCTTTGTGCCTTGTTATACAACATTAGACAGCTACAGCTTTTAAGTTTGACTCCACTCCAGTTTGAGCCACTGGTTCAGGTATTTTTGGACAGAGAAGACAGATGGTTGGAGAGAGGAGTAAAAGAAGCCATCTATGTCAACCGTGGAAAACCCACTTTAAATAGGGGCGGGGCTTAGATTTCATCTTTCCAGTACCTATAATGCAGCTTTGAATCTCATTCCTAAACAGCTTCAGTCTAGGTCACACCTTCCTGCATCTATCTAATCAACACAACCACTCATCAGGGGAAGGAGAGGAGGGGTATTCAGAGGTAGTTTCTGCTCATTAAGCAACAATAAACAGCTACAGCTTATAAGCTCGACTCTCCCATATTCCAGTCTGAATGGACTAAGCTCCTCGAAAGAGAAGCAAAACGTCTCCAAGAATCCAAACCAGTCCCGCTGCCTCCATCTGAGCCCTTTGGGATAACTAGATATAGTCTGACTCACCTCAATGCTTGGCTCTGGAACCAGCTTGCTCGAGTTGTGCCAAGCAGGTAAGGGCATACTTGTAGTCCCCGTCTTAGTGCATGCTTGTTGGGGTTAACCGTGGTGAAGGTGGGGGTAGCCCTTCGCCTAACTGTGGGGCAACAGGTCCACACTGTGGTTTGTGCTTATGCACTACACTGCAGGTCAGACAGACTACCCACCCTTTTTGGAGTCCATGGGGGCGGGGGGTGCCGCCGGAGAGTGTTCCTTCCATTAACTTCCTTGTTTGACTTTATTGCTCCTGTGAGCGACCACAGTGGGACCTGGAGAGGTGTGGGGGGGAAGAAGCCCCCCCCCCCCCCCCCCATCTGAATTCAATTCAATTCAGTTTATTTATAAAGCACTAAACCAGGACCAGAGTCGTCTCAAGGACCTTCAAACAGTAAACATTCCAATACAGGTCAGGTCATTAGGCCAATCACCCTGCAGGTTGCATCGAGTCACTGACTAGTGTCAGAGCCTTTACAGCAATCCTCATACTAAGCAAGCATGCAGCGCCAGTGGAGAGGAAAACTCCCTTTTAACGGGAAGAAACCTCCAGAGGATCCTGGCTCAGTATAAGCAGCCATCCTCCACGACTCACTGGGGATCGAGAAGACAGAGCAGACACACATACACACACGCACGCACACACACACACTTTTTAAATGCCACAACAGCAGCGAGAGGTAACCAGAGGATGGAGGGAGTGGCAGCAGGTAGGAGGGGGCGTGGTTTTACGCTACAGGTTAGGCTGAATGGTTTTTCTCTGCTTTTCTACGATGATTGGCTTAAACTTCTTCACCACGCTGCTGAGTCGTGTTGTCAGACATGAGTACCAGATGTGAATTTGCTACAGAACCCTCGTGTCTGCAGCTTTTTTAGAGGGGCGAGTCGTACCGGCGTAATTAGATGCCAAACTGCGTACTTGCTACACAAAAAGCGTACAGGTTGGCAGGTCTGTAAAGGTCTCTCATAGGATGGAATGTTGGACAGTTTCTACAAACGTTTGGTGAATGAGGGTCACGGTCCTGGTCTCAGACCCGCTGCTGCAGCAGCTCAGACACTCATGGCTACACTTTTCAGTAACATATGTGGGCGGAGCCTATTGGTCTGGTTGTTTATAAACGTCCATGTTTCATACAGGAAGTGAAGAGAACTTCATTCTGCAGATGTACAGGTTGTGATGGACCTGACTGCAGCGTGGAGATGAGACTTACTTTTGTAGAACTCTGAGGGTGTGGAACACTCGTCCCCACTGGCATCGATTAAGGTGATGCTTGTGTCTGCCGCTCTGATATCTCTACCCAGCATGCTCTCCACCTCTGGCACTCCACCCTTCTCCACCATCAAACCATCTCTATCTGGGTGGGGGGGTGAGCTGAACACACAGTCCTCATCATTGGTCCAGATGGGTGTCACTTTGGGAGCTTTTCCTGCAAGCTGCCCCTCCAAAGCGTCACTCATCAGCTGGAACCAGGGCCACGAGGCCGGGCTGGTCTGAGCCTCCATCCCTCGAGGAGGAAACTTCAGGTCCTTCAGACACACAGAAGGTTTGAAAGCAGATCTTGAAACAGCTGGACCTGTGACAGATTCATCTTGTTCTCAGTTAATGATCATTTCTGACTCTTAACGGGTCACTCTGAGTGTCTCATGCAGGCTGAACATGAAAATAGTCTCCTACACCTATCTCCTGCAGTAGCTTCTGATAGAAAACAGATGGTGAAACTCTAGGATAGAAAATCCTGACAGATCTACGTCACACTGTCACCAACATTCATGGACTCACCCATCTGGTCTCACGACGGGTAAGGCTGCTGTTGGTTTAGCATCCAGAAAACAGCAGCTATAAAAGCTAACCATTAGCATTAGCTTCTCCACCACACAGCAGAACTCCTCCAGGCTTGTGTTATTGGTGGAGATAAAACATCAACGTTGCAGAGCAAACAAGAGTCAGTGGTAGAGTTGTGCTGCTGTTAGCCAATCAGAGGAGAGATGTCCACATATCAGGAAGTAAGACTCTAGATCCTGCCATCTGAAGCTACTACCTCCTCCAGCTGACTTAAGCCCTGTCCACACGTAGCCGGGGATCTGCCAAAACGTAGATATTTTTCTACGTTTTGGCCTGTCATCCACACGAAAACGGAGTTTTTTCACACGAAAACGGATCTCTTTAAAAAAAGTGAAGATCTGCGTCTTCTCCGTTTTGGGTGTCTGTGTGTGGACAGACAAAACCGGAGTTTTAAGGTCCGCAACGTCACTTTCCGCGACAAAAAATGCTGACATCACGTGTGCGGCCTGTGTTTACACTAGCCGACAGCATGGATGCCCTCAGAGCTGCGCTCGCTTTATCAATTGTCCAAGCGCTTTTTGCTTGTTTGTTTTTGAAAGTGGAATTACTGCTCCTTGCGGAAGACCACAGACGAAGGACGAGGTTAAGAACGGCTATTGCCCGGCACCTGGCTTCTCCAAGTACTACCGCCTACAGGTCTGGCATGTCCTTAACAACGTATTTATCCGGGTGTGTGGACAGTTTTTTTTTAAACGAGGTGGTGTGGATGCAAGGTTTAAAGGGGCGGATATTCGCTTTAAAAAAAACCCGGCTACGTGTGGACTAGGCCTTAGATGTGCCTGAATCAGGAAGTACAAGTCCTACTAATGACATGACATTCCTGCTAGAGACCACTGCAAATGTACTGATTAAATGAGTGTCCACTAGTCTAGCAGCTGTTTCACCTTAAACTTTGTCTTCAGGTTGTCCCACTTCTTGGCCACCTGGTCAGGTGTTATCTTCCCCATCAGCCCCAACTCCTTCACTATTCCTCTGAAACCAAAAACAGAGACAGGAAGCTGGGACCCAGGCACACCCTGTTAGACCACAGCTTAAGAAGGTTCCTGACCTCCAGGCAGGTTTAGCCGTGTTCCTCCTGCCGGTAAACAGAGATTCATTAGCAGCTCGTAACTCAATCAGCCGCCTGGTGTCTTCTTCAGTCACTATGGACAACGGAGGACCACACGTTGCTTTAGTTGCTACAGGAAGTCTTCAGCTGGTTCACAATTACACAAAAACCAGCATACATGTCCAGGCTCGAGATGTTCTTACATTTGTAGGTGACCTCTGTGACCCGTGGCAGATCTACCAGAGCTGACGATCCATTCTTCTCTTCGTTATCAACCAGCAGGTCCATCTCAGACTCCATCAGGAACTCAGTCATACTCCCTCTGCTTCGCCGGACTTTTTTTGGTGTCGGTGACAGCGACTCGCAGTCCTCATCTTCGTCTTCCACAATGGGGGTGAGGATGGGCGCGGAGCTGACGAATCGTCCCTCTATAGCGTCGTTCATCCGGTAGAACCAGGGCCAGGAGCTTGGGTTGGTCTCCATGCCGCGAGGACATTTCAGCTCCTGGTGGAGTCCCAGAGGAAGGATCATCGTCATCACCTTCATCATAATCACCAATATCATAACCATCACCTTCATTTTCACCATCACCACCATTATTTTCATCACCCTTCCACCCTCATCATCATCGCCATCAACACCACCACCATTATGATTATGACCTTCATCACCACCCTCATCATCATCTCCTAGGGCTGCTCAATTATGGTAAAAATTATAGTCACGATTATTTTGACTTAAACTGAGATCTTGTTTATTCAACATGGTCAGTGGCGCCCCCAAAGGGTGGCCTGGGTTACCCCTAGAGAATTGCTGGCCACCCCAGAGAAGGCAAGGTAAGGCAGCATTATTTCTGTAGCACCAGTTCACAGAATTTAAAAACATTAAAAAACAATTCAATTCAGTTTATTTATAAACGCTAAATCAGGACCAGAGTCGTCTCATGGACCTTCACACAGTAAACATTCCAATACAGGTCAGGTCATTAAGCCTATCAGTAAAAAGTTTCCCATATAAGGAACCCAGCAGGTTGCATGGAGTCACTGACTAGTGTCAGTCTTTACAGCAATCCTCATACAAGCAAGCATGCAGCGACAGTGGAGAGGAAAACTCCCATTTAACAGGGAGAGACCTCCAGTTGTTCAACAGAACGTCTTAGAAACTCTTTTCAGGTTTTTAACGAGCACTATGTGTGATCCTAGAGTTGATGTTGCTACTGTTCTTGCAACGCTGCAGAATTATGGTTGAGGTGTATAGCAGAGTCCGGTGAACACTTGTGTCTGTTTGGGGATGTTTTTACATGTTTGTGGCAACTCGGGTTCCCCTTAGGGGTTTAGTAAAGTAAACCTAACCTTATATCTCCTCTTCAGGTTGTCCCACTTCTTTGCCAGCTGATCCGTGGTCAGTTTGCCCTGCAGACCCAGTTCGTACAGAATGGCCCTGCAAGATCAAACCAGGTTAAAGCAGGTCCAGGAGCACACCTAGACCGACATCCTAAATAATCTACAGTTTGTCCTTTAGAATGCTCTGGCCAGTAATCAGACCTTTACTTACAGCTATTACATTTATCAATACTAAAAATGCAAGAAATTACCTAAAAATCAACCAATACACCCAAGTCTTTAACCCCACCAACATCACGGTCATGTGATGGAGCGTGCCATGATGTGGTCATCCTAGGACTCACAGGAACTGGTCCAACCTTCTGAGATTTGCTGGTTAGTAAAAACCTCAGGTTTGTTTAATGTACCAATTAGTTTATGAACTCAACAATCAACCTCATTTCATGCTGCTCTCTCATCCTATACAACCAGGAACAAAGACGATTCATGGAACAACTACAATGATTCTGTAACGGCTTTAGTATGTTGTATGGGCTAGATGTCACATATCTCCTGTCCACGAGTCATCTTCTGGTAAGTTCTTGCTGTTTGTGATAAAACAGCATCCACAAAGTCTTCACAGCTCATCACTTTTCCCACATTTTGTTATGTTGCACCCTTTTTCCAAAATTGAAGAAATTCCCGTTTTTCCTCTAAATTCTAACACTCGTAACAACAACGTGAAAACTGTTTTCTGGAGATTTTTGCAAATTAAAACTCTTTGTTGTGAATGCCATGAGTCATATTTAGAGGAAACCAGGCAGTGCCCATCACCATCCCTAGTGAAACATGGTGGTGGCAGCATCATGTTGGGGGGTTCAGCAAGAAAGGATTGAAGGGTCATGAGAGGAAGAAGAATGCAGAGATATGCCGGTTATGGTCTTCAGGACAACGCTGAATGTCCTGGAGTGTCCCAGCCAGGTACCGGACTTGGATCTGCAGAGATGTTTTCATGACTGCATCAATGATTCCATCCAACCTGATGGAGCTGGAGAGGTGCAGCAAAGAGTGACATCATACTCAGCAAGACTTGAGGCCTAATTAGCGCCAAAAGTAGCATCAGCGACGTATCGCGCAGAGGAAGTGAATTATTTTGTACACGAGATTTCTGTTTTTATTTTTAATAAAATTTAAACTAAAACTTACCTTTGCTGGTTTATGGTTGTAATAATTCTTTTTATAGTAAAATAAACTAAATTCTCTGTTTTTTCTGGTTCTCCATAACAAAAAACTCCGCTCAGCTGCTCTAAAACAAACAGAACGGTGAGCTGTGGAGAGCTTCCAGCTCCAGGTGAACATCCTGATCTGAGCTGAGATTCCACCCGATTTCGGTCACAAACCTCTGCACCCAAAGGCTCTCCTATTCTTTGTAAAGGGGAGGGTCCGGCGTGAGTCTAGGGTGGAGATGCTGCGCCCGAACGGAACAGGAAACGCGTCCCAAGACAAATCTGTGGTGGTAAAAGTAAGAAATAACAATTTTAAACTACACTTAAATGCAGTTTATCCACACTTAGTCTGTATGATGTACAGATTTAGTTTCAATTTCATGTTTTTCTTTTTGGATCCTTATTTTCTTCTGCCTGTGATACTGGTTGGGAAACGCCCTAGCGCCCCCTACGGACAAGCCGCCATTGCTGCCTTGACTGTGGGAGCCTAGGTTTGAACCTGCAACCCTCTGATCACCAGGCAAACCCCTAACCCCCGAGTCACCGTCGCCTCCTGCTGTGTTGGAGTGTTGAAGGAAAAAACCCATTTGATCCATTTTGGAATACGGCTGCAACATAAAGGTGGGGAAAGTGTGACTCTGTAGGTGTTGCGTCTACCAACGGAACGCCGTTGGGTTGTTGGCTGATGTGCTCAGATCTATCTGGCCAGTATGGAGATATCTGATGCACCTGGTCTCACCTCCAGGCTGGCTTGGCAGAATGTCTTCTCCCAGTGAAGAGGGCTTCATTTGCAGCCCGAAGTTTGATCATTCTCTCCGTCTCTGCTTCGGTCACTGGCAACAACAACCAGAGATTTCCTGATTTTAGCGAACAAACCACAGGAGTTGAGAAGTCTACGATAGACACGTCAGTAAAAACCTCTCAAACATTTCCATCCTCCTGCTCCATCAAAAGGACACTAGGGTGTGGGTCAGTTCAGGGGGTGCGGGGATGGTTCCCATCTCTGCAGTCCCGTGGCAGACTGCGCCCCAATTTTACTTTGCAAATTTAACACTGGATGTCATAGGGCTGTGTTGGTTCACGCAGCTCTGCTAAATTGTGTTGATATCGGATGCAGATCCACTGGACTGGCAGACCGAGGTGGTGGTCCCCCTATTTAAAAATGGTGACAACAACAGGGTGTGTTCCAACTACAGGGGGATCACACTCCCAAGCCTCCCTGGTGAGGTCTATTCAGGGGTTCTGGAGAGGAGGGTCCAGCAGATTGTTGAACCTCAGATTCAAGAGGAGCAATGTGGTTTTGGTCCTGGTCGTGGAACACTGGACCAGCTCTATACCCTGAGGGGGTCCTGCAGGGTGCGTGGGAGTTCACCCAACCAGTATATATGTGTTTTAGATGGGGGGGGGGGGGGGGGGGGGAGAGTACTCTGGGAGTATGGGGTACCAGACCCTCTGGTTCAGGCTGGAAGGTCCCTGTATGACCGGTGTCAGAGCTTGGTCCACATTGCCACCAGTAAGACGAGCTTGTTTCCAGTGAGAGTTGGACTCCACCAAGGCTGCCCTTTGTCACTGATTCTGTTCATAACCTTTATGGACAGGATTTCCAGGAGCAGCCAAAGTGTTGAGATGATCTGTTATGGTGGCCTGAGGATCAAGTCTCTGCTCTTTGCAGATGATGTGGTCCTTTTAGCTGTATGAAGTCATGATCTCTAGCTTTTGCTTGAGCGGTTCGCAGCAGAGTGTGAAGCTGCCGGGATGAGAATCAGCGTCTCTAAATCTGAGACCATGGTCTAATTTCTGTGGAGGTTGAAAAAATATATATAATAAAGTGGTTCTCGCACATTTGTCTAAGAACCTCCACCAATAACACGTTTAAGACCAAAACCAACCATCGGACCATCCAGTTGTTGGTCTGGCCGAATCGCTGCTCCTCCCTGGGCCCTCCACCCATCACACACTCACGCATTCAGCACCAGAACACCACAGGTGTGAGAGGTTCTCCACTCAATAACATCAGAGAAGGAGAAACATCCAGCTGCTACCACTTCAGCTTGAGGACAAACTACCGTAGTTCCAAAAAGAAAAAAACACCATCTGGGTGACCAGAAAGGAGCTTTTAAATAAAATGTATTATTATTATTATTATTATTAAAAACACCAAATAGTTTAACACTTTAAGCTATTCATTTAAAGGAGTACTAAGCAGTTTTGGCTTGCTTTTAACCACCCCTTAATGTCCGTTAGTAAAATCCATTTGCTTGCTGTGCATTCGTCTTTTTTAACACCTTAACCTAACAGCTGAAACGTCCCCGGCCTTCATTAGTGTCTACAGGAGTGATTCATCACTAAATCAAACAAATCAGCTGTGTTCATGACCTCATACATGCGGGAGATGTGCTGGAAGCAGACTCCAGTGCAGGGCAGGCATGTCAGCTCCTCTTTACTAAGACCAACAGGGACCGGACCACCACTCTGAAGTGCCAAGTGCAAGATTCTGGTCACAGGGGTGGTGGGATCTGAATGACGTTTCATTAACCCTGTAAAGGGTCATTTTAGCACACAGTAGCTCAAGAAAATGATTTGAAAATGTGAAAAAATTGCATTGTATGCCTCTAATAGGATTTCCGTGAATGTCTAGAAATTTGACCATCTTTACCTTGGATGGCACTCTGCAGCCCTCTGCTGACCAGAAACGGCACTGAACAGATTTGTGGGATGGGTATGTACCTCGGGAGATCTCTAGCTGCTTACTGGCTGTTAGTTGTTCACAGTGCCAGTAGCGGATATACAATGAGTTTCTTCAGTTCGACAACCGTCAACGAGTACAAGAAGAAAAATCAGCTTTTAGGTTGGCATTATAGGGCCTGGAGGTAAGAGAGTGATGTCTTTGGAGATGAACCAAAGGGCTAAAACTAGTGAACACCACTAAGGCCAACGCTCGTTTGAGGAAGCTAAAGGAGGCTACGAGATCATGGCCTGATGGTGACCTTGCTTTGTTGCTACTGGACTTTTCTCTCTAGCGACAAATCAGGACCAGAGTCGTCTCAAGGATCTTCACACAGTAAACAATACAGGTCAGGTCATTAAGCCAATCAGTAAAAAGTTTCCTATATAAGGAACCCAGCAGGTCGCATCGAGTCACTGTCTAGTGTCAGAGTCTTTAAAGCAATCATCATACTAAGCAAGCATGCAGCGACAATGGTGAGGAAAACTCCCTTGTAATATTTTTATTAGTGGTTTATTTTAGTATTTGTTGGCTCTTCTACACCGCAGTCATCAAGTCCATCCTCACCTCCTCAATCACCGTGTGGTACGCTGGAGCTACCATCAGGGACCAAAAGAGGCTGCAGCGTGTTGTACGCTCTGCTGAGAAGGTCATTGGCTGCCAATTACTCTCCTCCATACAGGACCTGTACACCTCCAGGTCATTGAGGCATGCAGGTCAGATCACAGCTGACCCGTGTCACCCTGGACAGTCTTTATGACTCGCTCCCATCTGGCAGGAGAGACAGATCCATTTGGACCAGGACCTCTCCTCCTCTGCAGTTGAACTCATGAATGAAAACCCTAGGACCGCCCACTCTAGTCACCTGACCCAGTGTTGTGTTTGTACCTGAACTGATCGCTCTGATCGGTACCTACACTGTTTATAGCAGCCGCTTCTATAATTACTGCCACTCTATATGAATTATTTTATCTTGAGTATATTACTACTTCCTATATTTGCTTATCTATTATTTTTATCTTCTTTTGCACCAAGTACCGCAGCAACTTCCTAACGTTGTGATTTCTCACACGTGTGCCAATTCGACCTTCTGATGTTAGTGTTAGCTTGTTGTTCGTGCTAGCTGAAGCAGATTGTGCCTCTGCTTCCGGCCAGTAGGATGGAAATGCAGGAGGACACTGTTTAGTGTTACGTTATCTCAAATAGGTAGTTAGCATGTAGGTAGTCAACTCAAGTAGGTAACCTGTGTGTAGTTACTGTACTTTTGTACGAGCACTCCGTCATCCTCCTCCAGCCCATGGGGATGCCCCCAGTGGGCGGGGCCTCTGTGTTAACGGTTCCACTGTCTGCCGTTTCCGCTGCTACCGTGTCTTCCATCTCCGTCTTGATGAGGAACTCCAAAATATCCGTGTTCTCCTGGTTCGGGTTGGCCTGGGTGCTGGGGTGGTGAACAGTGCAGTCAAGGGTGTCTGGACTCAGGACCAGATCGCTGCTGTAGAGGCGACCTTGCATGGCCTCGTCCATGATCTGGAACCAGGGCCAGGACTCCACCACCGCTCCGATGCGCTCCTGGGCCTCGTAGGGCTGCTTCAGGTCCTGGAAGAGGAACACAGCGACTCCTGCAGACTCAGACCAGCATATGCACCAGGGATGAACCCGCTTCAGTACCTTATACTTCGTCCGCAGGTTGTCCCATTTCTTAGCAATCTGGTCTGCTGTTCGCTTCCCTTCCAGACCCAAACCTCTCAGGATGGTGCTGAGAAGACCAGAGACACCAGGAAGTACAGGGAGGTCAGAAACCAACTAAAGCCTCACACTTGGAAGTTCACGAGTCATGAATTCAGATCCATCTTTTACTTTTTATTTCCAGGTGTGTCCACCGTTACCCAGAAGGTTCCTGCTCTGGTTCTGGTACACTAGTTAACCCACAGATTTAAGTAACTACTGTTAGCTATTAGCCGAGTTTACGGAGAGGAATACCGACTCCAGCTGAACCAGAATCTGTTCCCACAATAAATGGGAAGCTTGATAAGTTCAACCACACATCCCAGAGCTGGCAGGTTCTTAGACCAAGTCTGACAGGAACCTGGATTTCACCTCTTGTGGGTTCTGGACCGGACCACCAATTAAGTCCTGGTGGGTGGTACTGGCCCGGGTCTGACATCACCTCACCTCCACGCGATCTTGGCTGAGTTCCTCTTCCCTGTGAACAGAACTTCATTGGACGCTCGGAACCCAATCAGCCTCTTCACGTCCTCCTCCGTCACTGCAGGTGGACAGGTCAGAGGTCAGAGGGACCGAGTGGCTCCTTCCCACAACGCTTACGGAGATACTCACTCTTATAGGTGTTCTCCTGGAGCTGCGGGTCCATAATGGTGATCATTGAGACTCAGACCCGGATCCGAGAGGGAGCTGGGGTTCGGGTCATCCTGCAGCCCAGGTTCCGTCCCCAGTGACTGGAGTCAGTCCCACTGTGTGGAGTACCGGTGAGACGTTAAAATAAACGGGCTGCCCGCTAGCTACGGGGGCTAACGGGACTCAAACCGACACCGAACAGAGCTTCCTTCTGCAGACACACTCCGGTATCAAAGGAACAAGGCTGGTTCCGACAGCCCCTGCTCTTGGGGCTTCAAGCCATCCCTCCCGAAGCGGGTAATTACACCGCTACCGAGCGACACCGGAGCTAGCTGCTGGACGAACCCCGCTGAGAGAACGCTCGTTAACCCGAACCAGCGCCGCCGGCCGTCAGGAGGGGCGGGACAGTCCGGACCTCGGTGCGTTCGATTTACCTCGGAAGTCTAAACTCGGAACTGGGAGAGACGACACACTCGGCTTTCTGGTCGCCTTCGTCGGAGAAGCGGGAACGCCCCTTTTCCCTCTGGTCCTGATTCCGCTTCTCCTTCTGGGTTTTGAGACCTAATCTTAAACGGCGGGCTGTACTGGTGTGGTTTACTAACGCGTTGGGTTTGTTGGCTCGAAGCTCAAGGCTTCTCTTGGATTAGGTTGTTTTTCCTCTCATTTTCCTCTCATTTTTGAGTGGACCGTTTCACTAATAAATTGGAGAAGTGGAAAAGAAAACGTGATACTTAAGAACAAAAATACCCCCCCCCCCCAAATGGTTTGATCCTGCTCTTTCCAGACTCGGCTCTCCTGAGCGGCTTCAGCTGCACCTATGTCCCTTTTTGTACGCTCACTTTTCAGTTGGCAAACATTAATAAAATTTCCTTTCTTGCATTGCTTGTATTTTATAAAGTCATTTTTATAGTCATGCAGAGTTGGCAACCCTCATTCTTTCACCAAGCTCTGTCCAGGGGGCTCACATTGTCCAGCGTATGAACGCTAACCCCTTCCTGCTTGATGATCTCACTCACACACTCTCTCTCTCACATACACACATGTGTGTCTCATCTGCACCCACAGCAGCTTTAAATGCTCATAAAATACAGATGTAACAAACCAGTGTGGTTCCCAATCCTGGTCCCGGAGGGCCAGTATCCAGAAGGTTCTAATTTTAACTCTGTTACAACACACCTGATTTTAATCAGCAGGTGATTAGCAGGCTTTTGCAGAGCCTGATGAGCTTCCGTACAGGTGATTCAACCACTGAAACAGGTGGAGCAGGGAAACCACTAAAACATGGAAACTGGCCCTTAAGGACCAGGAGTGAGAACCACTGCTGTTGGTTAAAACAGCGGGAATGTGACTCATAATCAGAAACCAGGCAGCAGAAAAGCCCTCCTACACACCTATGTGTCTGAAAGGTGTTTATCTGCCCCAAAACACAACTGTGACAGGAAACATGGATACGAAACGTAAATTAAGATTATATTTAAACGGAGCCTCGTCTGATTTTTGTGGAACATAAAGTTGAGCTGTTTTGTATTTTTCTAGTTTCACAAAGCTTTGAAATCCACCCGGATGTAGTTTTATTTTGACAGTTTGGACCGGAAGCTGTGTAGTCATTAGTTGTACCTTCTCGTGTCGGTGTGATGGGGAACTGATGGAGCCGTGCTGCGGACCGCAACCCGGTGAAGGTGAACGGATCAGAATCACCTGAATCCGACCAGCTGACATCCTTAAAGGTGAGCTCACGTGACAGAACGCAGCTGTGCGCGCGCTCACTAGGACGTGCGAGTCGGTGCTGGTGTTTGATGATCAGGCTGAAGGTGATGCGACGTGATGGAGTCAGAGATCTGCGATCCTGACCGGGACTTTTCCGGTTTAGACCGGTAGACCAAGCGGAGGTTCAGGCAGTATCCTGGTCCCAGAATAAAAGCATAAATGCCCAGAGCCGCTGGACCTGGTCACGTGATTCTCTAGTCACAAATAACGGGACGGAATCAATCTTCAGATTAACGATCAGATCGAGTTTGATTATTTAGGATTCATTTGTAAAACAACCATCAGGTAAAATCTCTGAGCAAAAACAACCCAATTAACTCATTCATAACAAACGGAATCAGAAAGCCAATCAGAGCGCAGTGACTCCAGAGGGCAACAGCACAGAGGGGGCGGAGCTTCACATCATGATTCAGGATCGTTCTGTTTGTTGACTTTAATCCTCTATATTTTGTGTTGTGAATGAACTTCCTTACCAATAAAGATTGATTGACAGATTCCCCCCCCCCCCCCCGTGTGTGGCCATGATGGAGAGTAAAGTGTAGGTGTGTGTGGTAAGTGTGTGTTGGTAAGAGTCTGAGAATGCCTTGTTTATCATAATATGATGTATATCCATGCTAGAGCCTGACAACATTTTCAATCTATCACTGAATTTAGTTGGAAGTCAGGTCCAGCGCTACCCCTACCCTAACTCTTTTACAAAATAAACGTTTATTTCTGCTCATAATTGTTTAGAAAAGTCACCAAATCGTTATTATTATTATTATTATTGTCCTAGTTTGCTTGAGGAATGTAAAATATTATGTTTACAAGAGACTTCCTGCCTAAACAGGACTAATAAAACCTAAATTCTCATGTTTTGGGAGTGGGGGGGGGGGGGGGGGGGTCCCCGACTGACCTCTGAACAGCTGTAGTCAAGGGACGGGCTTTGGGACAACACAAGTGATGCTGTGATTAAGCCAGTTAGAGTGCATGTAGTTTGGTGCACTGGCATACAAAATATCCAGAATAACAATAGTTTAGTTATGCTTAATATTTAGATTCCATATGAAACTGCTGGAAATGAATGGTAATACCTTAGTAGGCTGGCATTTATCAATGCATTTATTCAAAGTGACAGTACTCAGTTTATTTGTTGTGGGTGACGTTAATGCTGACCTCTCAGATAGAAACGCTCCGTTTGCTAAACACCTAACACAGCTGTGTGAAGACAATAATCTTATTTTATCTAGCAAAGTCCTTTTGCCAGGAGACAGTGATGCTTGGCATACAGCTGATGGGCTTGGATCACATGACTGTTAGGTACGGTAGCTGCGTCAGACCTTTACCTTTCCCTATAATTGTGGAACAACTGCCTGATACAATTGGAGTTTTTTATGTCAATAATTCTGATAAATGGCCTGTATTTGACATAGCGCCGTCTAGAGTCCTAGAACCCCCCAAAGCACTTTACAACACAGTCATTCACCCATTCACACGCTGGTGGAGATGAGCTATGATGTAGCCACCGCTGCACTGGGGCGAACTGACAGATAAAGTTAGAATGGGCAGCATTTAGAGACAAAGACATGTTGCGTTATAGCAATAATACAGATCAACATCTAAACAACATCTCTGTGGCTGACGAGGCGATCCGTGCAAGGATGTCGACTGTTGGAATGGTGAACATAAAGGTGAACTCTGCTCTGTGCGTGAGGACACAGTGAAGCTATGTATGGAAGTGGTAAAAACACTTGATAGTAGCAAATCACCGCTAGCAGGGTTAGGGGTAGCATTATGGAGAAAACATTATTATACACTGTCAAACAGTTTAAAAGGTCATCTGCAAGATGAACCAATAACCTATTCACTAACTAGCTGATAATAAAGCCCGTTTTCCGGATCACATCAGCGCAGAACATTTGAGATGTGCTCGTCTACACCAGCTCCCTGGCGTCCCTGGTTCATCGTGAGGATCTTCTCTTACTGGTATGCTCACCAGAAGATGCAGGTTGGATGGGGAAGCAGCATACCAACGTCTGATTGGTAGTCATAGTAAATATGAATGTTTACAAACTGATAAATGATAAACTGATACCTGGTTGAAACACACATCCTTACTTTTCTTTTAAATTGAAGATGTGTGTGATCCAGCGCCTGAGGCAAAGCCGATTACAAAAAAGCTCTCTTAGCCCCCGTTCAGGGACCCATGAGCCAACCAGAACGGGAGGAGTTTAAGCTTCCTATTGGGACACCTTATGCACTCGCACCCCTGGGCGGGAACCAACGTGCAGTTGAAGGGAGCAAAGGTGGAAGTTGACTGCCTTATGAGAAATGGGACGCTACGGTGGCTGAAAGGTGCAAACAGCACAAGATGTGGCTTCTGGTTTTCAAAATTAAATACCAAAAAATGATAAAATTCACTAATGAAATAAATACAAATATATAAACCTCTCTGATTACATTTTGAGCTCTGTTAAACAAGCCCTTGCAACTTGGCAAAAGAGCTTTAAGCACTTGGTACGTCCACTTGGGACGAACTGCAGGACAGCTGGAGAATGGCAGAGTTCATGTCGTTGACCTTTTTAAATCTAAACTAAGAAATGTTGAGGCCAACTCCATGACATGTAATTGTCTCGTGATTAAAAACTCTATACTACACTGATCAGCCAATCGAATCAGCTGAAAGGGAATCAGTTATCGCCAACGCCCCAGCATCCTGAAGCACGGACATTTGTCTCCGCAGTCCAGCCTGACCGCGGTTAGACAAATCCACCTTTTCTCTAGAACCTGTCAAGATGAAAATCACGAGGTGCTTAAAATAAAACAAAACACAAAACATAAAAAAGATAATAAAAAAAAGATTAAAAAATATGTTTAAATGAGAAAAAAATTGAGATAAAAAATAATAAAAATGTATGGAAAGAGAGAGAAAATGAACAGGAAAGAGGGAAACCAGTGGATCCTGGGAAAGGTGGAGTAAGAGCAGAACAAGGAGAGGGAAGTGACGAAGGTCCAACCAAACCTGAACAGGTGAGTTTAAAGGAGACCACTGATCTCAGGCTCAGGGGGAGAGAGGTCCAGAGTCTGGGGGCCACAGCAGCAAATGATCTGTCACCTTTGGTCTTCAGCCTGGTGCTGCACAACCAGTAGGCTTTGGTCGCTGGACCTCAGGGACCTGCTGGGGATGTAGGGACTGAGAAGATCACCAATGTAAGATGGTGCTTGTCCATGTAAGGCCCTGTAGACCAGAACCAGGATCTTGAAATGAACCCTGAAGTTGACTGGCAGCCAGTGAAGCTAGAGGAGAAGCGGGGTGATGTGGGTGTGTTTGGAGGACTTGGTCAGAAGCCGAGCACAGGCGTTCTGAACCACCTGTAGACGGTTCAGGGAGGTTCTGCTCAGACACGTGAAAAGAGAGTTACAGTAGTCTAAGCGTGAGGAGATGAAGGTGTGGAGAACTGTCTCAAGTTCAGAGCGGGACAGAATGGGACTCAGCTTAGCAACGTTCCTGAGATGGAAGAAGGAAGAGCCAACAAGAGAACTGACATGAGAATCCAGGGTGAGAGCTGGGTCAAAGGTCACACCAAGATTCCTGACGGAAGGTATGGTGTGAGAAGCAAGCTGACCAAGAGAGTCTCTGACTTTGGGAACCAGCTTGTCTGGGGCACAGATGAGGATCTCAGTCTTATCTTCATTCAGCTGAAGAAAGCTCCCACCATCCAGGCTTTGATAGCGTCTAAGCAGGTGTGTAACAGCTGCAGCTTAGACATCTCATGGGGCTTAAAGGAGATGTACAGTTGGATGTCATCTGCATAAAGATGGTAGGAGATTCCTTTGAAGGAGCTCAAGGTGTGCTCTGGTAGGTAGGGGGGTGAGTTACTCTTTAAGTAGGGTTTAGTAAGGATCTTGTACAGAGTTTTATAAATGATGCCCCTGAACTGTGGATCTGCTCTTATATTTATGTTTGTGCAGCATCATGCTGGCCAGAAAGGGTCTCCTGCCAGATGGCTTCCTGCTGACCCGGCTGGCAGAGGACCAGAACCAGCCAAACCGCAGCCGTTCCAGATCCCAGAGAGCCCGCTTCATCACCAAGACTGGGTCCTGCAATGTGGCTCACAAGAACATCCGGGAGCAGGTAGACTGGTGTCCCCCCTCCCTCTGGTGTAGGCTGCCCCGAGACTACGACCTAGGGCTGGCTGATACTTGGAAACATCCCATCACGTTTCCATTTCCATACCAGTAGATATCCAACGATTTGTCAGTCTTCCATAGTCCCTGCTGCTTTTGGGGTGCTCGTCTTTTCCAGTGGTGTCCTACCTGTTGTTACCTGCAGTAAGAACCTATAACTACACAAGTGTTAGCCATTAGCCGCTAGCTGTCTTCTACCAGGTGGCTCTAAAGCAAAACAGTCATTTATTTCCCTTTTCCAAAGAATCTGTTTTAAAGATAAAGTCGATATTCAGATCAGCAGCAGTGAAAGTCAGACGAATACACGAGCCTGCAGCGTGAGCTCCTGTAGTCCAGAGCAGAAGAGACCGCGGGAAAGTCACTCATTAGGGCAGCACATACACGGGCGTGGATTACACCAACCAGGTTTCATTTAAACTAGGACTAGCACTAATCAGAGATTAGTCAAACTAGTCTTAAACCAGGTTTAAAGTTGATCACCACTGTGATGAGTCTGATACAAATCTGAGGAGGTGGGTTTCTGAATTAAATTAATAATTAAAAAGGTTAAATATTTATACTCTATACATTGGAAGTGTGTAGCCTTAAAATAAAACTTTATAAACATTATAAACTGTTACCATATGTTTTTTTTTTGCAACACTAGCAACAGCATTAGCGCTACTGGTTAGCTCAACCATGGCTCGCCAGAGAAGCTCGAACTTCTCTTCTTTTGAGAAGAACTTGCTGACCGAATTAAAGGAGCGGTACGAACAAATAATTACAGACCAAATAAAACCCAGACGACGGCACGGTGAGGAGTCAGGACTGCTCGGCAACGACTAGTTAGTAGGTTAACGGGTGGACTGGACTAAAAGAAAAAAAGAGACATCACGCAGCTAAAGCTGCTGGGAAAAGTTGAAAACAAAAGACAGAGAAGATGTTTGAAGAAACGCTCGACACAGAGAAAGGACCTCTGCCCAGAGAAGCTGATGAGCTGGAGAAGATCAGCTGCTTCCTTCTGGACCAGGTCCCCTCAGATCCAGCGAAGGTGGTGAAAATAAAATCATGCTCTACTGCTACTGCTATTATTACGACTTCATCTATTTTGGTTTATGTTTGGATCGAGATTGTATTATTTATAATGGAGCCAATGCAGCAATCAATCAATCAGATTTATTTATAAAGCGCTTTGCTTTACAAAATCACCCCAGATTCCCATAACAGGTTAAAAACATTAACAGACATATGCAAGCACACACACACACACACACACACACACACACACACACACACACATGTAAAAATTGTATTTGGCTGAGTCCAGATGAGCCATGTAAGGTAAGGCAAGGAAACGCCATCAGAGGAGCCGTCTGCCCCGGCAGCATCAGGTCTTCCACACTAAGTCAGGACGCTCAGTGGAGGGGGAGCATAGACCCCCACCTATAGAGCACCCAGGAAGCTGCAGTCGACCACCGCTCCCGGGGCAGAGGGCCCCTACAGAGGAAACACTGGATTAAAATGAGTAAAAATATAATAAAAGAGCTAATATAAGGGACAAAAATTAGAAAATAAGTAATAAATAAAATCATGTAGACAGTAAAATAATAATATTAAATAATGAAAACAATGCTAAAATATAATCATATAAAACATGCAAAGCAAGCATTAAAATATAATCATGTAAAACGAGAAATAAAACTGTAGTAAATATTTAGATAAAAGCGAACCTAAAAAAGATGGGTCTTGAGCCTGGACTTAAAAACATGAACGTTCTCTACGGCCCTGAGGTCCTCTGGCAGCTCGTTCCAGAGGCGAGGGCCATAACACTGGAAGGACGCCTTGCCGTGAGTGTGTGTCCTGACTTTAGGGATGACCAGGAGATGCCTGCCAGAGGAGCGCAAGAAGACAGTGCTGCTTCCTCTTCCACGTCCTCTTCTTTGTCAGGCAGCAGCATGAGCAGCATGTGACACACCAGGAAATACTGATTTTAGAGAAGGTTGAAATGGAAATAGAGAATACCAAATTATAAAAAGGAAGTCTTAAAGCTGCAGAAGGAGGTGTTGCTGATAAATAAAAGGTGCAGAAGGAGAGGTCCGCACCTGTTGTCTGTTTTTTGTTCTATAAAGAGAATTTAACATGTTTGTAATCATTTTAAAATGAATTGTAATTCAAATGTATAATACCATATTTACTTAATGTTTCTGTGGTTTACTGTCAGAACCGCGGGGAATGGTCCGACCAAACACTCGAGCCAATTTCACATATTAGAAATGTATGCAGGTCTTTCTGTAGGTAAGGAGATTCTGGTAGAAACCCTGTGGGTTGGTGTATCTTGCACCGTGGGATGTCATTCTTTCCACACATCCACTATTCCCATTTAATTCATCAAAGCTTTAGTTTTTATATTGATGATGAACATCAAGTTCACTAGGGAGGATGTCCACAACCACCAACTGCCCTTCTTGGACTGTGCTGTGCAAACTGAACAAGATGGAAGTCTCAGCATTGAAGTCTACAGGAAACCAACTCACACAGACCAGTATCTGCATTTCCACTCACATCACCCACTGGAGCACAACATGTCAGTCATCCGGACTTTACACCATCGGGCCGAGGACATTCCCACAAAGACTGTAGAAAGGGTTAGGGTTGGAAACACATGAAGAAAGCTCTCAGCAAGAGTGGATAACAGAGCCAACAACAGTCATAGAAGGATTTTAGCAGATGGGAATTAAATCCGAAGGACCTCAGCCTCCTTAGGAGGTGGAGGCAGCTTTGGCCCTTCTAATACAGAGTATCTGTGTTGCGTTCGTTTGTGTCCTTATTCACATTTTGACAGTTTTGATTTTCAGTCTCTGTGTGCCTGTGCACGATGCTCACCATTTATTCAAAGCATGGTAAATGTTCTGTACTTGTATGGCCCCTTCTTAAGGTTCTACAACCCCCCAAGGCGCTTCACAACACAATCATTCATATACCCATTCACACATACATTCACACGCTGGTGGGGATGAGCTACGATGTAGCCACAGCTGCCCTGGGGCGCACTGGCAAGGCAGGGCTGTGTGTGTACAACAGCAGCAATCTCTGGTCAGAGCCGGGATTGAACCTGCAACCTTCCGATTAATGGACAACCCGATGTACCTCCTGAACTACTGCTGTCCCAGCTGTGCATGTGCACCTCAAACGCGAAACTCAGTTCCACAACTAGGTGGCACTAACACAAAACAGACAGTGTGTCCTGCTTTTAATATCATAATGACCTAGATGAACACCCTAGGAGGGATATTAGTGCTGCAAACATGAGCTAATCGAGGGTTTGTATTGTCTCAGGGTCGGTTCTTGCAGGATGTCTTCACCACCATGGTGGACCTTAAGTGGCAGCACTCGCTCCTCATCTTCACGTCCGCCTTCCTCTGTTCCTGGATGCTCTTTGCCATGGCTTGGTGGCTCCTGGCCTTTGCTCATGGAGACTTGGAGCCCCGTGACCCAGACAGCGAGCCAGGTCCCATCCCCTGTGTCACTGCCATTCACTCCTTCACCTCAGCATTCCTCTTCTCCATTGAAGTCCAGGTGAGAAGGTCTGACTGTTAGCTCACTGCTGGAGTCTGGGTTGTTTGGTGATCTTCTGCTGTCTTCTCTAGGTGACCATTGGATTTGGAGGCAGGATGGTGACAGAGGAGTGCCCAGTGGCCATCATTGTTCTGATCATCCAGAACATTCTGGGACTGATCATCAATGCTGTGATGCTCGGCTGCGTGTTCATGAAGACAGCACAGGCTAACCGGCGAGCAGAGACACTCATCTTCTCCAGAAACGCCGTCATCGCCACCCGAAACGGCCGACCCTCCTTTATGTTCAGGGTAGGGGATCTACGGAAGAGCATGATCATCTCAGCCACCGTCCAGCTGCAGGTCAACCGTCAGACACACGAGACACCACCGCACCTACACAAACCTCCTAGACACTGATGTGACTCAGCTGTGTGTCCTCAGGTCATCCGTCGCACCGTGACGTCGGAGGGTGAGGTGATCCCGGTGTGTCAGCTGGACATCCAGGTGGAGAACCCTCTGAGGAGCAATGGCATTTTCCTGGTGTCCCCTCTCATCATCAGCCACACCATAGAGCGAGGAAGTCCTCTGTATGAGCTGTCTGCCCAGTCTCTGTCCTCCGAGGACCTGGAGATCATCGTGATCCTGGAAGGTCAGTGTAGAAAACAGCTTCCACCTGTCCCAGTGATCCTCACATCTCTCGTCTTTCCCCTGAAGACTAGCGAGAGAGAAAAAGCGCTCCTGTTGCTGCTCCACCCTCCCCAGTGCACCCCCACAGTCAGGCCCCAGTGGTACATCCCTGTGCGGGTGCTTGAGGGACATGCGAACACAGGGTGGACTCATTGTGACTATCCTTCGTGTCCCTCCAGGTGTGGTGGAGACAACGGGGATCAGCATGCAGGCTCGGACCTCCTACACCCCTGAAGAGATCCTGTGGGGGAGACGGTTTGTGTCCATCATCACGGAAGAGGACGGCAGGTATTGCGTGGACTACTCCAAGTTCGGAAACACGGTTCCAGTCCGGATGTCCTCACTCAGTGCCAAGGAGCTGGACCAGACCCGAGGAGTCCAGGAGGGGACATCGGAGACCCAGCTGCAGGGGTGGGGGCTTGTTAGGGCTGGCAGGGGTGGGTTCCGTAGAGGAGGCCGGGCCTGCGATGGCTCCACCCATCAGCCATGGTACGCCCAATCACAGCAGAACATGGAGCAGAAGGGGCAGAAGAAAACCGTTCAGCTGGAGGAGATTGGACGGCAGGTAGAGGAGGACGAAGTCGGAGACATGAGTGACTGACGTGTGTCTGAGGCCCCACCCCACCCACCTGGACCTCATCAAGCAGATTAAGGACAGAAATCCAAGCTAAATGTTGGACACATGAGGCATGTTTCCTTTAGCAAAATTCCAGGGTAGTTCCTGGGATGGGGAACATGACCAGGAGACAGGATGTCCCAGTCCTCTCAGCTGTTGTCTCCATTCAAACCCAGCCCTCTCAGATCACGACTGTTTGGCAGTGACTGATGTCACTGATCAGCCCCAAAAAGTGCCCAAAGTAACAACAATAACATTTATTTTATAGAAGTAGATCAATAATTTTTCTAACAGAGACGGTTCCTGAAAACGGCCCGATCAGGTGGAGACGATGTGGGGAAGTTCCTGTAAATCTACCCTGAAGTTCTTGTAGTGGAACCACGCCTAACGTCTTTGTGGGAGTTGGTTATTGTCCCAGCAGGACTTCTATATGGTCACAGTGGAGCTGAAGGACCTGGACCCAGATGGTCCTCTTGTTGATGTCCTTCCTCAGGAACACCTCAGTTGTCCTGGTTCCTGTGGATGTCTCATCTCTTTGATCTGTTCATAAACATTTTTGTGTCCAGAAAAATAAATTATCTCTATGAATGTTTGTTAGCTTCTTGCAACAGGAAGTTTGTCCCCGGGTTGGAAAGTTCTCCTCCTATTGTCAGGAGAATGATCTAATGTCCGACAGCAGAGGGCGTTTGTGATGTTTTCATGGCTCGATTCATAAAAGTGAACGTTTTAACTGGTGATTCTGTTTAATGAATGAATGAATGAAAATGTTGGGAATATCCAGAGAGGGTTACAGGAACATCAGACAGAAGTTCTGACCTTGACAGGGGTCCAAACACAAACCACAACCAGAAAGAAAAACACGGAAGTGAACTTTTTATTAGGAAACTGACAGAAAATGAGAAAAAAACTAAAATGTTTTTTATTTAGTTTGACCTGAGAAGCAGAAACACGCTGACATCGACCTAGAGCAGGTTCTACATCCAGGACCAGCAGGCACTCAGCAGGGAACCCATCAGAGCTACAACCGGTGTCGCCACGGCAACGCCAGATCCTGAATTGCACAAGTTGCTGTTGCAGCATCTGTAGGTGAAGCTGGAGATGGACGGGAACATCTGGGTCAGACGGGAGATGTCGCAGTCGGTGTAGCGGGTACACTGACGGACCGTCTTCCCACCTGGACACACACACACACACACACACACACACACACACACACACACACACACACACACACACACACACACACACTTAGGTGAGACAGTCCTTTTTTAACTGATCAGCTGTTTAATCCCCCCCCAGTAATTCTTCTTTGGTGTCTTCATTGGCCGTTGCCATGGAAACCATTTTTGGGGAACTGACCTCTTTCATGCAGAGAGATGCACGAGTCTTCGTACGTGCACTCCTGCACGTTCTCGCAGCGGCCCGTGTAATCAGAACACTTGTAGCAGCGAAGTCCGGAACCTGAAGAACACATTTCCTTTAGAACCGGTTTGAGTGTCCAGAATCCCTTCCTGAGAACCCCAGAACCTGTCTGGACCTGGACACAAAGGGTTCAGCTAGCGCTGGAGAACGGAACAGAACATTTCCTGGTTCTACAGCCCGATTCTGAGATGTTCTGCTCAGCGGTGGAATCCAGAGAGGTTGTTGAACCAAAACACAGTTCTGTTCTAACCTTTGACCTCAGCTTACCCTCGCTCTCTCACCAGTGTGTCTGATTTCAAGGTCCAGTTGGTCCCGTTAAGTCCACATCAGAACCAGTTAAAACCATGTGAGAATCTGTAGTCTCCTAAGTTCTGGTCCACTCACCCTCAGGCAGCATCCCAGAGCAGAGCAGCAGAACCAGAACCAGAACCAGGCAGTGCTTCATGTTGTCTTGCAGCTGGAGGGAAGCAGGAGGCAGCAGAATGTCCGTCTGTCCTCTGTGACCCAAAAGGGACAACTGTCCACTTACAGCAGCTCTTTGTCCTTTGGACCACAAAGGCTGGCTGTCCGTTGCTCCTCCTCCTCTGGGTACGTGTCTCCGCCCACCCGTCACATCTGGGTTTAAACTCAAAACCAGGTTCAGAACATTGAAGGGTCCGAGACCACGTTCTGGAAAATCTGTTTTCATGAAAACCCAAAGACACGAGACGTTCTGGTTGCTGACCCGATGCAACAGAACTTTTGGTTCTCGTCAGAGTCCATTGGACTCTTGGCAGCTCCAGATCAGTTGTTGGGACTTGAATATTAAAATCTTAATCTGACTGGTTCTGGTGGTTGGCCCATTCTCTGCAACAGTCCCAGTTCTTCCGGTGCTGCTGACCAGAGTCCAAATGGCTGTGATGAAAAGTTTTGTCCCCTGGAGACAGACCCGTCCTTGTGTTCATGTCGGTTCTGAAACTGTGTTTTGATGCTTTGAAGGATAGAAGTCTTTGTTAGGTGGCATTTGGATCAGAACCTCTGGCTTCCCAAGATCTTTCCACCTCCCACTGTGTCGATCCTTCCACCTCCCACTGTGTCTTTACAGCAGCTGAATCCAGTTCTAGTAGAATATCCAACAGAACCTTCATCAGCACCAGTGTTGTTGGAAGAGTTCTGGTCAGTCCAACACCTCAGGTCATGGAGGTACGCAGACATTGGTTCTGTTCAGCTTGGCAGAAGGTTTCAGTAAGGTTCTGGCCCAGGTTTGGCCCCCATTGGCTGATTCTACCCACCAATCAGACGCCCTCCTAATGGTAGGCATGAATTTGATCCAGCCAATCAGACGGCAGTAGGTGTGTAGGGTCAGTTCAGCCCGAAACAGACCACCTGGGGAAGAGGTCTGACAAAACGACTGGTTGAGCCCAGATGTGAACACTTTCACCACAACTGGGCGGGATTGGGCTGGCCCAGATGCGGAAGCAGCATTTGTGAGCTCCATATTGTTCCCTGACCAATTTTCTCCCTTCTTTTCTTCTTTGAGCTGTTTTGTGGTGGTTAGTGTGCCACGTCCATTACTGCCACCTTTGGAGTGAAGTGGGACTGGGACCAGGATTCTAAATATTAATGTCATGGAGAAAAACATGAACATGGCGCTATACACGCCAGGAAGAGTCCTACTTATCCTGCAAAAATAGTCTTGTGCTTTCAAAAAATAAGCTTTGACAAGCTAGACCTGCTTATTTTTCATCGCTAATTGAGGAGAATGAGAATAATCCAAAATTTATTTTCAGTACAGTTGCCAAACTTACACAGAATCAAAGCTCTGAACCATCTTAGCCCTCAGCAGCAACAACTTTATGGGACTTTTTCATCAGCAAAATTAATTCTATTAGAAACAAAATCATTAGCATCCTCCCTAATGCAATTTCTTCTTCTTGTGTGTTTTAGCAGCTTATGTGCTACAATAAGTCAGAGATATCCTAGTACACAGAAATGTAATAAATTTTAGCACCGAATAGCTACATGTAGTGCAACACTGAAAACAGGAAACGCCTTATCGCAGATACTGCCACCTACCAGAAGACGCAACCATTCTTTACCTGCATTATTTCCTGCTATTTCAGCTGTTAACTTTATTTTTTCTCTAAGTGTTTTTCTCCCCAGAAGAAGCTACAGTGATGTTCTGCTGAGCTGTGGTGCCCTCATGGAGGGGGCCATCGGCTAGCACACTACTGCTAACCACTTAAACATTCTCCCTCTCCTGATAATAACATTTTACTCTCTCTGACATTGAATGTGCTACTACTAGTTTACCCGTTTAATTATAGATTCACTAGGATAAATACAATAACGTTTATCTCTCACCAAATAGAATATTTACTAAGAAATCACAATGTAACCATAGAAACATTACTTGGTATATGTGTGTGTGTGTGTGTGTGTGTGCATGCATGCGCGCGTGTCTGTGTGTGTGTGTGTGTGTGCGTGTGTGAGAGAGAGAGTGTGTGTGTGTGCGTGCGTGTGTACATATGTGTGCGCGAGTGTGTGTGTGTGTGTCTGGTTGTGTGTGTGTGCATGCATGCGCGCATGTCTGGTTTTGTGTGTGTGTGTGTGTGTGTGTGTGTGCCTGTGTGTGTGTGTGTGTGTCTGCGTGTGTATATATGTGTGTGTGTGTGTGTGTGTGTGTGCAAGCGCGCGTGCGAGTGTGTGTGCGTGTGTCTGGTTGTGTGTGTGTGTGCATGCGTGTCCGGTTGTGTGTGTGTGTGTGTGTGTACATATGTGTGTGTTTATGTGTGTGTATATGTGTGTGTGTGTGTGTGTGTGTGTGTGTGTGTGTGTGTGAGAGAGAGTGTGTGTGTGTGCATGTGTGCATGTGTGTGTGTGCGTGTGTATGTGTGTGTGTGTGTGCGTGTGTGCATGTGTGTGTGTGTATGCGTGTGGTGTGTGTGTGTGTGTGTGTGTGTGTGTCTGTCTGTCTAAAAAATGTAGACATAATAAGTAATGAATACCACTGACGTGTGCTTTTTTTAAAATGTACTTTCTCATGTATAATTAGGTTATTTTTGAACAATAAGTTTGTTTCCATATGAAAAGGTTCAACCGTACACATCTGTAAAGGAAAATGTGCACATTTGTCATCACTTTTTCAATAAATATGAAGTTTTTCATTCAGCCCAGTGTGAATTTGAGTTGGACACTCGTGCTGTAGACCATGTTGAATTGGTAATGAAGTTCAAGATGTAAGTGGAGGACGTATATATTACTTTGTACTTTATTTCATAAGTGAATTTTATTTTGAAAAATGAAAACCACATCTTGCGCTGTTTGAACCTTTCAGCCACCGTAACTTCTTGCTTCTCACAAGGCATGTTATTGTAACATGCTTATTAACATGTTACAATAACATGCTTATTAATATGTTACAATAACATGTTAAGTTATTGAGTCTGTAAACACAGAGCAGAACCACTTCACTTCATGAATACAGTCAGGAAAAAAACAAACAGCTGATCCAGTAATGCTGTGAAACGGTCTTTTCTACCAGAACCCTGACACTGGCTGTCTGCCAGACACTGGGACACTAGGAGATGGGGACAACTGGTACCAAAGGGACACTAAAAGACTGTTCCTTGTGTGTGACTCTGAAACAAGAGCAAAGAGATCCAGAACAGGGAATGAGCTGCACATGGGCTGGGTCACAGAACCTTCAGTGTTCCTGCTGGTTCTGGGTCTGACTTCATAGCAGAGGACTGTCTGAGTACAAGTCTTTTTCATCGTCTCATCAATCAGGAACCAATGTCTTCATCAGGCCAGGAGGCGGTCTTGTTTCTGTCTCATAAACCTTTTTTCATTGGTACTTGTGTTGACTGACACTAACATCCAACATCTGTAAGACACGACAGGGATTCATCCGTCCGGAGTATCGGCTCTAGCCAGTGGCGGAGCAAGGCTGAGCTGGGCTCTCGGTGCAAGTGTTGCTTTAGGCCCCCCTTAAATGCCGACCTAAGGAATCAAATCAGCGAATATTATTGTGGAAAGAGTCGTGATGATTGCAAATGGATCTGATTTAACCCTGACCCTAGCCCGTTTATCTAACCCTTACTGTGGACCAGGAAGAAAATCCCATTCAGATTAAAAACCTCATTTTCAAGGGAGACCTTGTCACAATAGGCAGCATATGCATCACACAAAGTTACATAAAACAGTTATACAGTTAAAACATGTAAAAACAACACAAATATAGTAAAATAGATTAAAAGTTGATTAAAAATGGTGAGAACTTCTGTTTCCTTTAACAAATCTGGCAAATCAAGAGCAATTATTTCCAAATCCACAAGACTTATTGTCCACTATGAGAGGACTAAACAACCTCAAATAAAAGCAGTGGCGTGCGTGAGGGGAGGGGCTATGTCGGTGACAAGACTGCTGTGCCTTTCAAAATAAAAGCTTGCAAGTGAAATATGTCAAAATCAAATTTTTTTTACCTCCACGTTATTGGGGGGGGGGGGGGGGGGTCAAATACATGTTTCCCTAATAAAGCATCCCCCCCCCCCCCACACACACACAGTTACTACGGACTTGTATATACATGGTCACCATTTCTCAAATTTATATTTTATTTTTTCTCTAATCTGTGCTTATTTCTCATTTTTGCATACATCTAGCACATATGGTATTACGTCCTCTATTGGTGGATATGGAGAAGGACCGGGAGTAACACAGAGGCATGCGTTTCAGGTGTGGAAATTGTAAACATTGATTTTATTAAAAGGATTTTAACATGACAAAAAGTTCTAAATCTACTTAAACACATTGTTAAAATGGCCAAGGGTTTACGTTTAAAACAGACATCCGAATGCTCCCAAACATTCACAAAACAAAGTCCACTGACTTAAACACAAGTTTGGGAGCCAAGAGGTAACCAGCACTCTGGTCCCTTGTCTGTTAAAAACCTCTAAAAGCTCTTAAGCTCCTCTAAGCTTAAAGAACTAAAACCCATTTAAAAGCCATTAAAACACCAATAAATGGAGCACATGAGAGAACTGGCACAGATCCAGTCTCTCCCTTACTCTTGGCAGCTCTCCGTTTTATGCTGCTCAGGAGGTGATCAGCCCAAGTGAGTGCAGCTGTGCAGGTAGGAGGAGGAGGCAATGCACTGATTGTCCTCTGCAGTGTCTGTTTTCTGAGGTAAACAGCAACAGCTGTAACATATGGCAATATCTGATTCTGAAACTCCTTCAGTAGAAATAAATGTGCTGGGAACATTAACCAGTCTTTGTCAGACACATGACCAATTCTTTTATTTATCTGCCCATAAACCATTATTTTATAGGAAGCAAATGGATAAGAAACACGTTAATAGTATAATTTATTAAAAAAAACATCGCTGTTCATATGTACCTTCCCATAACAGGTCATGCAAATCTCAACGGACATGCTCTTTAGGCCAGCACCCCACCGAAAAAAAATTCACCAGCCACCGCTGTGGATGGGCCTTGATTAAACAAGTTATTATCAATATAAGCAGAAACATCTCCTACATGCAGAGGTCGCTACACTACTAAATAAAAACAGTCATGGTCGTTTCCTCCCGTCATTTTCATTTCACAGATAATAAATCATAACTTAATTTTCATTCATTTCTCATGAATATTTAGTCTAAACAAGCTGACAGCAACATATTAATGTTACGCTTAAACGACTTACCTGAAAGTAGGAACATTTCACCGGTTCTGGTTCTGCTGCTGGGCTGTGACCCACAGACAGGCTCTCCTCAGCGGATGATGGCGAGCTGATGATCATGGTGTCCAAGTCTGGAACAATGCTCAGATGTTCATGATTGGTCTCTTACCTCCATGATGTTCTCTGTGCGTGACGTTTAAATGTCTGCGCACCTGTGGTCGTGGTCAGCCTGTCAGAATAACCAACAGCCTTGAGATTTCTCCGTCAAAATAAACGGTGACAAAATAAACGGTGACAAACAAAAAATATCCGGTTAACGCGACTCCCGCCTGCATTGAACTTTCCGGCCTTCTTGTGAAGATAGCCCAGCAGCCCTTCACACAGCAGGAGAGACAATTTTCTACACATAGGCTCACTAGCAACCCACGTTTCCTTACACCTAGCTATCCCATCATGCAACGCGCTACAGCACCCCTACATCATCTGACTGACGCCCCATGGACCATAGACAAGATTATGCACAAACAGGTTGTTGTAGCCAGGCTGCACAGAAACGGCCATAGCTGCTTACTCTGTATTGACTTTGGAGAGTGAGGTGACCCATCCAATCTCGCGCCATCGCGTTATTATTCTCTCCAGCGCCCAGTGGGGCGTCTACGTATTCAGATTTACACTGGCTCCCAGTCAAATTTGGGATTAACTTCAAGGTCTTGTTATATGTTTACAAGGTTTTGTACTGCCCATCCCCATCCTATCTGACACCGCGGTCAAATGAGCCGTCATTTGTGAGCCGCGGTCAAGCCAGCCGCTTCTTATCTGCCGCGTAAATTTCCTTGCGCTTTTACACTAGTCTTTACGGTACCGCATTATCGCTTTATCTCCCGATAGAAAGACTAGATCCGCGCGCGCGTCACACTCACACGTGCACACGACAACACAAATTGCAATGGAACTGCCCAATACACCATCGTGACAGTCTGGTTGCATATTAAAAAATTCATTAAAAATCATCCTGAGTAGTTGATGTCCAACTTTCTAAACATTATTACTCTGGGACACCTACTGTACCTGTGCGCCAGATTTCAGACAGATTTGATGTAGAAATCCTCAGATAACTTGTATTCAGTCCAATAGAGTCAATACAATTATGTCCAATTCAAAAATTCATTAAAAATCATCCTGAGTAGTTGATGTCCAACTTTCAACACATCCCTCCTTTGGGACACCTACTGTACCTCTGTGCCAGATTTCAGACAGATTTACTGTAGAATTCCTCAGATATGAAAGCAAACTTGTATTCAGTCCAATACAGTCAATACAATTATGTCATTTTCAAAAATTCATTAAAAATCATCCTGAGTAGTTGATGTCCAACTTTCAACACATCCCTCCGGGACACCTACTGTAGCACCGGATTTAATTTTTTTAATTCCGTTTTCATGGTTCAGTTGCACACTTTTGGCACTTCGCACCATCTGGTAGCTTATTTCGTTTTATTTGTGCCATTCCAAATGTTTTCATCATTCGTCGCATTATCTTATTTTTTATAGTGCTGTTAACGGTTCTCCTATTTTATTGTTTTTAGTAGGAATTTTTATCTCCGTCTATTTATGCTTTGTTCTCATGTATTTTGCCTGTTCTTATTGTGTTTCTTGTTCAAGCATTTGGCTTTTTTATGTACAGCACTTTGGTTAGCTGCCATGCTATTTTGAAATGGTGCTTTGTAAATAAATATGGTATGGTATCAGTGGCGGTTCTACATCGAATTACTCCCCGGGCGAGGCCCCCTTTGAGCGCCCCCCACCCCCAACCGCCCCCCCACCACCACCACCACACCACCCCACCTGCATGAACACACGCATGTTTTCTACAAACAGGCATGTTTTATTAGAACGACTATTGAACATTCATTTTTCTAAGTTGCACATATTTACATTAATTACTATGAAGTTGTCAGAATGTAAAGCAATATACATTATATACTTTATCAAAATATATAGAATCAAATATACAAAAACAAACAATAACTAAATATTAAGAATATATGAACATAATATATAATAAATATTCTAAATAGCAAAAATATTTCACACATAACAAACTAAAGATAATCACTACAGCATTGCACTTAGAACAGAAAACACAAACTAAAATTAAAACCTAACCTTGATGCAAAGTCATCAGTAATGTCATCATATGAAATCTGCTCCCCTACTGAGTGATTGATACTAATCAGAGACAGGTTAGTGAGCCGCCCCTGAAACATAGGTGACCTCAGGTATGACTTGATCAAGTTTTGAAAAGCTCCTCTCAACTTGAGCCATAGTGACTGGCAGAGCAGTCCAAAAGTTGGGGTAGATCTCCAATAGATCTTTATCATGATCCATAATATTTCAGAATTGCCTCTGAAATTGTAATTTAAACTGACATAAAAAACTGTAGACTACCAAAAATGCCAACTTTTACAGAACAAATCATGTAAAAAATTATCAGTGCAGCCATCTGCAATAAACAAACAGGATGTGACTGGGGAGTTTTCTTCTGCTTGTAGAGTTGTTTTATTTATTATTATGAGAACATGATCAACATGTGTTTGTTGTTGTTCAAGCAGGCCACAGGCTGCAGCGAGCATTTAACAAATCCTAGTTTGAATGAGTAAAAAACGATTCAAGGACTTTTTTCGAACCATTTGAATATTCGTTTCAATATTTCAGCCCTATTAGCTCTGTTAGCAATTAGTTGACCACATTTAACCGTTAAAATCCCAGTTAACTGGTTCAAAAAATTGAAAACATGCATCATGAGAGCTACATACCTTTATCTTTCTCCTCTTTTTTCTTTTTTTTCCCCCTGAATGGGGCAACTGGTGGTTTTAGCCTTTTTATGTTCATCTCTTCTGTTTGGCTCCTGACTCAGTAAGTTTCCTTTAGTCAGGACTAAACAATTTGACCTTGATGGGGGGGTGACCACAAAATCGTTTTGTTTTTCCTTTTTTTATTCGGCCATTTCACACAATTCAGAGAAACCTGAAAGAATGATAGGCCTGTGTTTATGATATTATGAATGAAAAATGGAAGAACGTTAAGATGTGATTGACTTTAGCCACGTTAATACAGTTGATTCAGCCCCTGCACGCTCATTTCATTTGGGAAAGACGCAGAGGTGAATTCCCCCGCCGCACCCCTCCCCTTCCTGTTCTTCATAGACACACGGTGCACGTGAACGTTCTCAGTCAGCAGCAGCGCCTGCAGCTGCAGGGGGCGCCAACTTGCTGTTTCCAATCCAGACACTGTCATAAGACAGATAATAGAAAACCTCGGTGCGGCGCAGATTTCATTTTTTTTTTTTTTTTTTACTCAGCGCTTGTGCGCCCCTTTTGTGTCATGAAAAAATGCCGCCCCGGGCAACTGCCCTGTCTGCCCGTGCCTAAAACTGCTACTGTATGGTATATTGTATTCATGTCTATTATCATATATAATTCTATAATGGAACTAACCCGTACAAGTTGGCAGTCTACCTTTTCTATATGATGTTTGTGCTATGTCGACGCAGCAGCAGAGTGGCGCAGCGGAAGCGTGCTGGGCCCATAACCCAGAGGTCGATGGATCGAAACCATCCTCTGCTATAGTTATATTTTTCACATAAGCAAAACTGATATAGTTAGGGATCATACAACGCTTTTGAAGGTGGCTTCTCTAAATTAGGTCTGAAGAATCCCAAATATCTGAACTTTAAACCTGACCACGTGAGATGTAATCTCACTCAATTTAACCATTGGTAGGTGCTGCCATGAAGGTGGCGCTTTTAGATGGTTGATGATGAGAGGAAGATTTCAGCATGAGGAGAGAACAGGTTAAATTATATTTTTTTCATTGCAAATCAGATTTATTTGATTATCGTCTCCCTTACCTTTTTTTTTATTTTTATAAAAGCTTTACAGAACTATGGCAGATGATCTTCTGAAAAATGCTTTTATATAACCATTCTTGCTGGGGCTCACCTGAGCTCAAAGTCCAACTAAATACAGTTAAACTGCTTCCAAACCAAGACATCATCATCCAGGCTGTTTGCATTATCACAAAACGTGAAAAAACTAAGTGTTAATAGTTGTATTAACAGCGTGAAGGCTTCTCAGCATGGACAGCTCTCTAACTCACACCACTTTTTTAATGATATTCAGGTCTGGGGACTGAGGTGGCCATTCCAGAACATTCTTCGTTTTCCTCGTGAATGCCTAAGGAGATTTTGAGCAGCGTTTAGGCTTGTTATCTTGTTTGTGGCTCCTATATGACATTTATCACAACAACCAATGATTTAAACAGGAACATCATGAAGACCAACAAGGCTGCCCAAACCTCTGAGTGTTGCACCAGTGTGTGCATTGTTGAGGGTTACACCAGGGTCAGCTTGCTTTTAGTTATCACATTTGACCATCAAGTGTTTATAAATCTCAAGGTTTGCGAAGAAAATTACGCAGATTACTGACGTGTTGTGTACGCAACATTTATATTGGACCCAGTTGTGATGTCAGCAAACCTGCTGGGTCCAGACTTCAGCTCCCACTTCCATTTCTCTGTAGAATGAAGCCCAGAGTTTAACAACCTTTGACCCTTCCCTGGTTGACATGCATCAACAGTTGCTTCCGCTCTCTTCTTTCCTTCATGCGTTAACGCACATCTGTTTGATCTGGAGCAGGAAACTAAACTATTGCTGCTTTGATAGATGATCTACTCAAGGGTACGTCCGGTGAGAAGCACATTAAACACTAATGAGTCATAATTAAATCTGAACACATTGTGATTTTCACAATTTATTAACAAAATGATAAAATAAATAAATACAAATTGATCAAATGCTCCTAATAACTCCTCCCCATGTCCCTACAGTATTTCCTAAACACTGCATACAAAGAATTCATCACAGAAGAGGCTCAATACAGAGGTAAGAATCCCACCAGACCAGTCACAATGTCAGGCCAACAGAAGACACATCTGGAACAGAAGTCAAAAAAATAAACACATTCCTTTCCAAAATCATTATGAAAAAATACAAACAATTATACAAATATTCAGTTTGTGTAGTAACCAATTACACATTATTCAGCACACCAGGTGAACTTTTTCTTTATTCGTTTCGCTACAATGCATCTCACCAAATGGAAGATAGAAAAAGACTTTTACTCTTTTGGATTTTTTTTTATTTTTATTTTTTCCAGATATTTTGCCCCCCATGTGGAATCAGCTGTGGATGAGGTAAGAAGCTGCGGGAATCTGGTTGGAACGAACAGGTCAAGTGGACAGAGGCTGAGCAGGAACAAACGGTGTCATGTAGACAGAACACTAGAAGGCCACAATCATGACTCACTCGCTTAAAACTGGAGAATAGAGAGCAGATGGCCCACCAATACCCCCCACCCCACCCCACCCCACCCCCATTTCCAACGCCTGTTGGGGGTCCTCAGACACATTGTCCAGGATGCTGATGATGCAGAAAACGCAAAATGAAGCTCCAAGACTTCCCAAAACACCGGGTTCTTTGGATATCTTCGCTTTCAGACCTTGACAAGATGATCGCAACCAACCGAAACCCCCCCCAACCCCCCCAACCCCCCAAACGCAGCGCAGCAGAGGTCAACTTAAAAGCTAAAAGGAACCAAAAACTAAAGATGGAGGCAATGCTGCCAGCTTGTCCTGGTGATGGCCTGTGGTACTGCAGCTCAGACACAACCCTCAGGTTCTTTTGGATCATAATGGTTCTGTTCAGAAATCGGTCTGCAGCAAACCCGGAAGCTGCACACTTTACAGATGAAACGCTCCCAACGGCCTCTCAGATGGCTACGTCAGAGTGTAAACGGCACACGTTTGGCATCAGGATGCCAGAATGTTCAAAGAAAAAAGGTGACTCGAGTTTTACGTGAAAACAAATCAGAAGCAAATCTGGTAGAAAACTTGCATAAGAAGGTGAGTGCACTGATGTTTGTTCATTTGTAATGTGCTCCAGCACATACAAACTCACCCTCATCTGAAACACACAACCACAGACAGGAAATAGCCTTTCAAAATAAAACCAACTCCTGCTCTGATTATAATACTGATCAAACTAAAAGTGCATCACAAACAGCTCAGAGCGAGATTTCCTCCTCTACATCTAACTGCCTCCAGCTTCAGTCCAAAATATCAAAGTTTCACCACTAAACATAAAAACACATTAAGGCAACTTCTAGAACAAACAACAAAACACCATGTGGTGGATTCAAAGGGCCGGGGGGGGACACGAGGTCATCCAGAGGGTCCGGTAGGTTCTACAAGTCACAGTGCAAGTCAAATATTATCTGCTGTAAGAAGAAAGGCACTCGAGGTACCTACTGTGGAGAGGGGAAGGTCCGGTCTACAGGAACATGGGCTCCAGTTCTGATCAGAACCAACAGAAAAACTAAAGTCTCAAAACAGAACGTCCACAGAGGAGACGGACCGAGAACAAAACACAATAAATGAGACCCAAAAGAAGGCGGGGCCACTACAGACACTTCCTTCTCCCGTCCGGACACAAACACGGATCTGGGTTCTTCTGAATGAAGGCAGTTTATACAGCTGATCAGGTGACAGATATGCTGATTCACAAGAATCCTCCTGAAACAATAAAATAATAAGAGACACCTGAAAAACCGAGTTTAGGCCGAGTGAGGAGGGTCAGGGGTGAGGGCTGGAAAACCAAACACTTTCAGCAGAAATAAAACAAAGTTCGGAGCAGAGGCAGCACTGACCTGCAGACCAGAGTCTGTACTGGTCCTGGACCAACACGTAGCCACAAGTCCTGTTCAGTTCTACAAACTCAGACCAACCACCGCCCTCAGAACCTTTCAGCTCTGCTCCGGTCCAACTGTGAGAGGAGGAAGGCATCCAACTCCTTAGCTTCAGAGTCTCACAGAAGCTTGGTGTCCCTCTGAGGACAGCAATGGCAATGTGGGGATAAGTCACATGACAACAGAGAGATGCATACTCTGGTTAACTCCTAGTGAACATACAAAAAGCTCTTCAGCACTTCTTTGTGATGCAGCAGGCTTGTGCTTTAGTCTCAGGGTGGTGTTGTGGAGCTCCATCTGAAGGTCCCAACAACAAACCCTCCATCAAAGTTCCTCTTCCTGTTTGATCGTCTCAATCTGGGGACTTACTGTTCTCCAAAAGGAGTGCGCGACACAGGTCTCCTCGCCACCCGTTTGATCTGTGACGCAGGAAATGAAGGAGTCCCTGCTGAATTTGGACACTTCATCATGATTTTGGCAGTTCAGGGTTCTACAGAACTGGTCTGAGTCCAGTCCAGTAGGTTCAGGAACAGAAAGCACTTATTCTGAAACAAGGAAGACCTGAATATCGTTTCCAATAAAAACAAACAGCCCAGATAGAGAGAATGTGTGTGTTTTGTCTGAGTGTGTGTGTGTGTGTGTGTGTGTGTGTGTCAGAGTGTGTCAGTGTGTGTGTTGACTGTGTGATATTGCAGTTTCACATTTAAGTGTTCACAAGTGACTTGACAAATGAAATCTCCATCACAACACAACAGACACCACTGGACACATCTGTTAGGCTCCTGTTCCTCCTCCACCTCCGACCAGCTGGGAACAACGTCCAAGGTCAGAGGTCAACGGGGACCAGAGATGACAAATCTGTCACGATAGGGTCCGACAATTATTCTAGTTGAAAGGAACCAGAAGACCTCAGGTCAGCTCTAAGAATCAGTAACAAGATAAGATGAGTTGAGTCAAGTTGGGGTGGATCAGACCAGGTCTAGTGAGTTTGGGTCAAGTCAAGCCAGATTGGGTGAGGTTGGATCAGATTTCGAACATATCTTGTCAGGCGAGGTTGGATCGAGTATCGGGGAGATTGGGCAGGGTGAGGTTGGGTAAGGTTAGGTGAGGTGAGGTTGGATCGAGTATTGGGGAGATTTGGCATGGCGAGGTTGGATCGGGTATCGGGAAGATTGGGTAGGGTGAGGTTGGATTGAGTATCAGGGAAATTGGGCAAGGTGAGTTTGGGTAAGGCTAGGTGAGTTGAGATTGGATCGATCATCGGGGAGGGTGAGGTTGGATTGAGTATTGGGGAAATCGGGCAGGGTGAGGTTGGATTGAGTACCATGGAAATTGGGCAGGGTGAGGTTGGGTAAGGCTAGGTGAGTTGAGATTGGATCGATTATCGGGGAGGGTGAGGTTGAGTGAGGTGAGGTTGGATCGAGTATCAGGGAGATTGGGCAGGGTGAGGTTGAGTAAGGTTTAGGTGAGGTTGGATCGAGTATCGAGGAGATTGGGCAGGGTGAGGTTGGGTGAGGCTAGGTGAGGTGAGGTTGGATCGAGTATCGGGGAAATTAGGCAGGGTGAGGTTAGGTTAGGTGAGGTTGGATTAAGTGTCGGGTCTGCTACTAGGTGTGAATGACTTCTTCCTGTTTTCACTCTTCACAGGCATATTTTTATTGTTCTGACATGAAGATTCTGTTCACTCTTGTACTTCTGGTCCGTCTGACTTGGTTCTGAGTCACAGAAGCTGGTTTGAAGCAAACTGGAGCCTTTGTAAGAAGTCGGTTCTGTTGGATTTTTGGACTAAGAATAGGCTCTGGTAAATGTTCTGATATGTTTGAACTGAAAATGCTTCAGCTCTAGAAGACTAGTTCTGGTGTAGAAGATCCAGACCACCGGGACACAGAACCTTGTTCCCATTGGGTTTAACGAGTCGAGGAGATGAACAGGTTCTTTTTTCGGAACACAAACCATTACAACACTGCTTCTAGAATCAGTTACCCCTGACAGACGTCTGGTTCTGGGCTCATTTTTGACCCATCAGAACCCCCCCACCCCCACTGTAACAGGCACACACCGGTGTGATAATGAAGAAACCTCCCTTTCAGTGTTTATCACTAATTGGCATGCTGGCCCGGTCCACTTTCTGTCCTGAAGCCCATTGGGTGGGATGGAGGGGGCGGGGTGGAGTGTCTCTGCACCCCAGAGTCAGGTGACCCGTGTTGTACACCAACCACTGACACAGTCCGACAATACGATGCAAACAAACAACATTTATACAGATTGGCAACTTGAGGGCGCCGGGTGGCGCCAGCAGGAGTCCGTTTAATAATCATGACAACGTCACTTCTTTTGGTCCAAACTGCTGACAAGAGCTGGCAAACAATGTTGAGAGGGTTCTGAGGTTTTGCTGTTGTTGCTGATCTCCTCCTGGTTCTGGTTCTTCTCTGCTGCCATCTCTGCAGGGTTAAGAGCAGCCATTTTGTTCTCCGAGTTGGATGAACAGCTTCCTGTGGGACTGCGCTCTAGCCCTGGAGCCTGGGGCCCCACCAACTGTGGCCCCGCTGGCTCAGATGTACCGTTGGTGGCGGCAGCAGGAACATCGACCAATGGAGTTGCCCCAGACTTGGACCCCGCATGGAGATCAGTCTCTGTCTGACCCATGACCCCCACCCCCCCACCAGGGCATTTTGTCAGAACTGTACTGTTGGGCTGAACACTGTCGTCTCCTTCTGCTGCTCCTCCTGTTTGCTGCTCCTCCTGTTTACTGCTGACTGAGTTCTCCAGCTTCTGCTTCTCCACAGGGTTGGATCCAGGTGAAGCTGCAGATCCAGGGGTGACTGCAGTCAGAGTGGCGTCCTGGACCCGGACATCCCTCGCTTCTGTCTCTAACAGAGCCTGGTTGAAGTTGAAGGCCTGGATGAGGCGAATCAGGTGTTTGACTTTGTCCAGGGAAAGCTGCATCTCCTTCTGATGAGCCAAGATGGTGTTCTTGGTCTCCATGCATTTCTGATCCAAGAAGACATCAAAGTGAGATGAGAACCAGAACAGCTGAAGTCAGACTTTACATCATTTGATAATCAGCACCAAACCAACAGTACATAATTTCTCTCGTGTGAATCCAAAAATCTGGTTCTGAATCAAACTGGTCCTGTGTGAACCCGGCGGGTCTGGATCCGGGTCTTACAAGAATCAGGAGCGGTTCCAGATTAAAGGAATCTCAGCTGGGTTCAGCTAACGGTTTTGGTTTAACTGTTGTTCTCTGGCAGATACGACACTTGTCACGTTTACATGAACACAATTAATCTGATCGAACGCCCAATCAGATAAAACATTCTGCATGTAAACACGTCAGTCGGAATGTTCTGATCCGAGTCGGTCCGATCGGGATGAAATTTCAATCAGACAGAGAGAGGTGGCTTAGTCCTATCATCATTCCGATAGACGTGCGCGTACACAGTCGATCTGATTGTTGCAGTAAAACAACGCCCACCGCTCATGTGTGCAGCAGCCAGCGAGCCTCGCCGCCTCATTCAGACTACCCGACTGTAAACGATGCCTGACTAATGAGCGCCGGCTTTTACACACGATGGCGAGTCGTCCCCGTTTCTGTCATTTCTAATCCATCTAAAATAAAAATCTGATTATTGCACAAATCATTCTACTAACGTGTTCACGTCTGTACCGGAAACACGCAGGCTCATGCTGGGTTTGCAGCACAGATCCGTTTCAGCAGCGGGTGGACGGAGACGTGAAGAAGACGGTCAACATCGGTTAAACGCACCTGGTTTGAGTTTAAGGAGGCTGATGAGTAGAAAAACATCCTCAGCTAAATATTCTGGGCGACTATCTGTGTAAAACACGTTAACGCAGATGAGATGCGGTTCGTTTATGAACACATGATGAACACATGAACATCTCCTGTTAATTAGTTTGAACCAGGTTTTCTCAACAGTTTCAGCTGATTGTCACATTTATTAATAATAAACCACAACAGAGCTCAGTGATAAAGCGAGTCTGAACCCCCCCCCAATTTAATATCGTCAACAATAAAAGCAGAGGAGCGTAAACCTGCAGTTATTCGCTGAAGAAAACATAACTTCTGTGAGCAAAATAAAAACATTAAATTGCAATAAATTGAGTGAAGAGAGGAGCGGAGCTGTCAACTGATCACCACATGGTGGTGAGTTGGATCAGATGGCAGGGGAAGATGCCGCGTAGACCTGGCAGACCCAAACGCATAGTGAGGGTCTGCTGGCAACGCCTGGCAGAAGAACCTGTCAAGACGGTCTTCAACTCCCACCTCCGGCAGAGCTTTGACCGCGTCCCGAGAGCAGTGGGGGACATTGACTCCGAGTGGGCCTTGTTCCACTCTGCGATTGTTGAGGTGGCTGTTGCTAGCTGTGGTCGCAAGGTGGCCGCTGCCAGTTGCGGTGGCAACCCCCGTACCCGCTGGTGGACACCAGAGGTTCAGGGAGCTGTCAGGCTGAAGAAGGAGGCCTACAGGGCGTGGCTGGTCTGTGGGTCTCCGAAGGCAGCAGACAGGTACTGGATAGCCAAGCGGGGTGCAGCAGTGGCAGCTGCCGACGCAAAATCTCGGGCATGGGAGGAGTTTGGTGAGGCCATGGAGAAAGACTATCGATCGGCTCCAAAGAGGTTCTGGCAAACTGTCCAGTGCCTCAGGAGAGGAAGGCAGCAACTCGCTCACACTGTTTACAGTGGGGATGGGGAGCTGCTGACGTCAACTGGGGCTATAGTCGGACGGTGGAAGGAATATTTTGAGGAGCTCCTCAATCCCACCAATGCGCATTCCGAGGAGGAACCAGAGACGGGAGACCTGAGGATGGACTGTCCAATCTTGGGGGCAGAAGTTGCTGAGGTAGTCAAACAACTACACAGCGGCGGAGCCCAGGGGGCGGATGAGATTCGTCCTGGGTATCTCAAGGCTATGGATGTTGTAGGGCTGTCGTGGTTGACGCGTCTCTGTAACATTGCATGGTCATCGGGGGCAGTTCCTGTGGAGTGGCAGACCGGGGTGGTGGTCCCCATCTTTAAGAAGGGTGACCTGAGGGTGTGTTCCAACTATAGGGGGATCACACTCCTCAGTCTCCCTGGAAAGGTCTACTCCAAGGTACTGGAGAGGAGGGTCCGATCGATAGTTGAATCTCAGATTGAGGAGGAGCAATGTGGTTTTCGTCCTGGCCGTGGAACTGTGGACCAGCTCTATACCCTTGCAAGGGTGATGGAGGGGGCATGGGAGTTTGCCCAACCAATCCACATGTGTTTTGTGGATTTGGAGAAGGCTTATGACCGTGTCCCCAGGGGCACCCTGTGGGGGACGCTCCAGGAGTATGGGGTGGGTGGCTTTCTGTTAACTATTTCACTGCCATTGACGACTAAAGTCGTCATTTTAGATCCAACCGTTCACTGCCAATTTGCATTTTTTTTACTGTTTGAGCATTGGAACGAGCCCCCGCGCTGAGAGAACAAACATCTCAGCCCTGAAGCCGATCTTCATCCGCATACGTCACAGATCACATGATCAGGAAGCAGACCATCCATGTGTTTGGAGATCGTTTTGGGCCGTTCCTGTAAAAAAAGTGAGGCGCGAACCAGAAAAGTGTCTGCCGATCACAATTCGACAACGGATTATGAAAGAACGGATAACGCTCGAAACACACGGCTTCTTCCTGATGTAAGAGGTGAGTCTCCTCTTTGTTTAGGTTGTTTTGGCATCGACATCATGCTAGCGCGCAACGTTCTGTGACTCTTAAAAAAACAGTAAAAACGGTGAGAAACGCTGGCAGCGAAGGCCGTTAGCGATCATGAAACGGCTGGCAGTGAATGAGTTAAGGGCCATTCAGGCCCTTTACCAGAGGAGTGTGAGTTTGGTCCGCATAGCCGGTAGTAAGTCGGACCTGCTCCCGATGAGGATTGGACTCGGCCAGGGCTGCCCTTTGTCACCGGTTCTGTTCATTACCTTTATGGACAGAATTTCTAGGCGCAGCCGTGGTGTGGAGTGTGTCGAGTTTGGTGGCAGGAGAATCTTGTCTCTGCTGTTTACGGATGACGTGGTCCTCCTAGCTTCATCCAGCTCTGACCTTCAGCTCTTGCTGGGTAGGTTCGCGGCCGAGTGTGAAGCGGCTGGGATGAGGATCAGCACCTCCAAATCTGAGACCATGGTTCTCGACCGGAAAAGGGTGGCTTGCCAACTCCGGGTCGGGGGAGAAGTCCTACCTCAAGTGGAGGAGTTTAAGTATCTCGGGGTCTTGTTCACGAGTGAGGGTAGGAGGGATCGGGAGATTGACAGGTGGATTGGTTCGGCGTCTGCAGTGATGTGGACGCTAAGCCGATCTGTCGTGGTGAAGAGGGAGCTGAGCCAGAAAGCCAGGCTCTCGATTTACCGGTCGATCTACGTCCCAATCCTCACCTATGGTCATGAGCTTTGGGTAATGACCGAAAGAACGAGATCACGGATACAAGCGGCCGAAATGAGTTTCCTCCGTAGGGTGGCCGGGCTCAGCCTTAGAGATAGGGTGAGGAGCTCGGACATTCGGGAGGGACTCGGAGTAGAACCGCTGCTCCTCCGGATCGAAAGGAGTCAGTTGAGGTGGTTTGGGCATCTGGTCAGGATGCCTCCTGGACGCCTCCCTGGGGAGGTGTTTTGGGCATGTCCTGCCGGCAGGAGGCCCCCGGGTTGACCCAGGACACGTTGGAGAGGTTACATCTCCAATCTGGTCCGAGAACGCCTTGGGGTCCTGCCGGAGGAGCTGGTGGAGGTGGCCGGGGAGAGGACGGTCTGGAGCTCCCTAGTTGGGATGCTGCCCCCGCGACCCGGACCCGGATAAGCGGAGGAAGACGACGACGAATTGAATAAATGAATCAGGAAAGCAGGAAGAATCATTTCTTCTCTTCTTACATTTTTCATTTCGTTTCATGACGTTTGTTTAAAAGTTTATTTTTGGTAAAGAAAACTCTCATGCTCAACCTGTTCAGTCTGATTTAATACTTGGTGCATAAAAACTCACGGCATAATCAATCATTTCACTTAGGGTCCACGTAAACAGAGGTTCGGGATTTCTGATCAGGATTTGAATGGGACTGAGGAAATTTGGCGCATGTAAACGTGGCTAGTGAGGCACTTCAGATTGTTGTTAGAACCGTGATCAGCAGAACATTGTAGGAGCTAAAAGCAGTGTTTTGTGTACGTGCATGTTGACATGTCGCTTATCAAGACCAGCCGTTTATCAGGCAGCCCAGCTGCTGAGTACATGCTCCAAAAACATGTTGATCTGTCCAGCTTATGTAAAGTCTCAACAACTTTTGACCATATTAGGAAGTGGAAGTAGCACTCCATCATTTCTCAGAGGTGGGGGTTGAAGAGTATATGATGCTGCGTGGTGTAGGAGAACGTGGGCTTTGCAGAAGGATCTCCAGCCGAGGTGTTAAGATCGAAGCTGGACGCTGTCCCCATGAAGTGTTGGTGATGTATGGAAGAGTTGTGTAAATAAATGCCCCGCGCTGAGTTTGGACAAATCCTGTCTCTCTCTTGTTTTTGATAAGGAAAAAGAACCACAACATCTAAAGCCTAATTTCTCCGTCAGCTCCACCAGGGAGAGACAGGGTTAGGTACAGGATAGTGTGTTCATATTGTGTTTGTATTTAAGACGCGCCACCTCTAAACCCATGCTTCCCGTCATTTCTGTCCACGAATAAAACGCTTGCTGCGTATCTTCTCACTCCTCCGGTCACGGGGGAATTAAACGTTCATACTTTTAGTTTTTCCACGAGGTATTCTTTAGAGGTGGGAAAAATGATTGATTCTAAGATGCATCGCGATTCAGCCGTGCATGATTCTGCATCAATGCAGCAACGTGATATAATGAGATTTTCTCCCTATGTCTATGTCGGGGGTCGGCAACCCGCGGCTCTGGAGCCGCATGCAGCTCTTCCATCCATCTGATGCGGCTCTCTGTGCTTGTAAAATAATGAATGGATATTTAAATAAAACTCTTTATATTTTACTGAATTAATTTTACATCTGTATGCCAATTCTAAATGTGAAGATTGTCTGCGTAAACCTGAACAGGTCCAACCCGGTCTTACTGTGAGACCGGGTTGATGGGTCACGCTTGTGCGTAATCATAAGCGCTTTCTGAGCTGACGAGGATGTCAGATTCTGGGACTCTCCTCAGACAGGCTCCTGGATGTGTCGCCACATTGGAGATAGGAACAAGCGCTATTCAGCCAAAGTTTCATAATCAGGGAACATTTTCTAAGTGACAAGTCTCGCTTCAGTCGGAGGAATCTTCCTGCATGCGCTCTGGTTCTGCGACGCGCTCCAAGCCTCTCTCCACATCTTCAGCTCGCTGTGGACCTTATGTAGTACACGCTGACAGTGAGCTGCGCTGAGCAGTGTCCAGCTCAGATGTTCAGATGGGAATCATTTATTGAGTGACTTAGCTACATCTGCGATGTGCGTAGAATAAAATGTCAGTTCGTCTGCATGCGTCGGGGTAATTCTTTCTATTCTTTCTCCGTCAAAATAAACGGTCAAATACGGAAACTGTCCGGTCAACACAACACAAGCCCTGCTTTTAACTGTTCTGTTTTCTTGTGAAAATTGTTGCAAAGAGATATAATTTAACTTGATTAACACCAGAGCCAGGCGCACTGCACTGTTGTCTCCGTCACTGTAAATGAGGGAAAAACAAAATGATCGGATCCATTTCTGACCTTCCTCACCTACAAAGTTTAATTACAACAATCAAACGTGACAGAGCCTGGATTTGTATTCTGAACAGTCTAAACATGTTTTAAAAAGAAACGTATGACAAAAGTGGCACCTGCTCAGCTCTCTTTACGTTTTTGAGGCGCAAAGACAGCGCTGTAGACGACAGCGGCGTCCTGACCAATCACAGGCTTGCGTTCTCTGTCTCGACGAACAGATGTTTAGAAAAGAGCTCAACTCTGTCCGTCCTTGTGAGCTTGCTGGAGATCCATCGAAAGGACAGATAATGGCGTTGCGTGCATCCCGACACAGATGTATAAATGAGGCTTAAGGAGATCTACCAAGTTACAGCTGGAAACGACCCAGTCTGGTTACGTCCTTCCATCCATTTTCAGCCGCTTATCCGGAGTCGGGTAGTGGGGGCAGCAGCCCAAGCCGGGATGCCCAGACTTCCCTCTCCACAGCTACTTGGACCAGCTCCTCTGGAGGATTCGTAAGGCGTTACCTTGACAGCCGAGAGACATAGTCCCTCCAGCGTGTCCTGGGTCTTCCTTTAGGTCTCCTCCCAGTTGGACGTGCCCGGAAAACTTCACCAGGGAGTGGCCAGGAGGCATTCTGACCAGATGCCCGAGCCACCTGAACTGGCTCCTCTTGACGTGGAGGAGCAGCAGTTCGGCAGTGATTTGGTTCAAACTAAATGAAATTACTTCAGAGTGTAAGGATGTCTGAAACGGGAAATTACTTCAGAGTGTAAGGATGTCTGAAACGGGACTGTGATCCAGCCTCAGCAGACCGCTGCTGGGTTCTGACTCGTGTGTGGTTCTGGTTCTCACCGTGATGGAGTTGCTGAGCTGTTTGACTCTTTGCTCCAGCTGCTCGCGCTCCACCTTCAGCTCAGAGCTCCACTTCATCAGCTTCTGCTTTTCCTCTTCTTTAGCTGAAAGACAGAACCGAACCAAAGTGAGCAGGTTCGGGTGCCAGACCCAGGACAGGACAACAGCCTCACCTTCTTTGTAGGCGATGTAGGAATGGACAATAGCCAGCGTTCCGGGCCAGGGAATGGCTTCTTCTTTTTTCAGGATCTGAAGAGAGAAGCTCAGAGGTGTCACACGGGCCAAGACCCAGAAAGGGTCAAAAGAGACTGGTCCGGTCTCCACGCTGAGGTGGGACCGCTAGGGGACAGGTGATGGGTGGATGGATGTGAGATGTGAGTCTTAACCGACACAATGAGTGAGACAGAAGCACAAAAACAAAATCAATCCTGCGTGATGTGTTCTTACAAAGACCGAACAGTCGGGTCAGAGTGGCACATGGCCACCAGAACTTTCTACAGTTACTAACAGCCAGAGCTTCCCCCTGACTCCAGATCAGTCTCAGTGGCTGTGTTACCTGATCTTGACATTTTGGACAGATCCACATGCCTTTAGGAATGGTTTTCAGGGGGGGGTCCAGGCAGTCCAGGTGATAAACACGAGAACACGTGTCGCACATGAGCAACTGGCCACTGCGTCTGCACACTGTGCAGAAGTCCTCGTGGATGTCTCCCTGCGAGGAAGAATTGGACCAATCAGTTCCCTGTCCACCTGAGCCTCGCCCACCCTGCATGAGGCGGGCGGAGGTGGACGGGGCAGGACCGTCATCAGGTTTAGTTACAGCTGGCTTTGTCTAGAAAGCTAAGGTGTGTGTGTGTTAAGAGTGAGTGAGTGTTAAGCCTAGCTTATGCTGACGGAGACGTTTCTTTACTTCTTCGTTGGTGTCAGTGTTGCAATTCTGCACCAGGACAGCAGAGGGCGTAGCACTTTTCTGGGGTGTCCTGCTATTATTGCAGTCACCTCTCGACGTATCTCACCTCTAAACTCTACTGACACAAATATGCAGTGGCGGATTTAGCAATTTGGGGGCCCAAGGCGAACACAGACATGGGGCCCCCTTACACTAAATTTTCAACAATCTTACCTTTAACTGGATTTGTGAAACTCTTCCCTCTTCTGACATGAGTTATTTTCACTTTGTATTAGTCCTCCTCTTTTTCTCTGTCTTTCTCTTTCTGCTTCCTTTTGATGTTTACGTAGAAAAACGACGCCATTTTTGGAAGTGAAGATAAAAGCTTTTTTAAAGCAAGCTGCTTCTTTCTCTTATTGGAGCCCCATTTCATGCTTAATGTTTTCACTACCGCTTCGAGTTTTACAAACGCTCCCGCCTCTCTTCTTCTTATTTGTGGTCTTGTGGCACCTGGCAAACAACGATTTGGTGCATTGCCGCCACCAACTGGATTGCAGTGGAATGACTACCAATGACTTCCTGTTTGTGCATCGGCATCTTAAAGGAATAGTCCATTGTGGCATTAACAGAGGGGTGCCAGCAGTCAGGGCTAGGAGGCCCCCCAACATAAGGGAGCCCCAGGGGGCCGCTGACCTATGCCTAATAGTCAAACCGCCACTGCAAATATGCAGTTTTGAACTCCTCCTGTCACAGGTGTATAAAGGTTTTCACTGCGAGATGTTCCTCAGTCTGCTCTGACTGTTGCCAGACATGTTCTGCTTCCTTTAAAGTTGTCAGCAGCACCGCCAAAGATATTTCAATGGCAGACATGGAAAAAGTCTGAAAATATGACCGTTTATTCACCCGTGACTGAAAGAGTACAAAGATATGCAGCAAGTGTCTTATTCATGGACAGAAATGAGAAAAACGTGGCTTTAGCGCATGGTGACCGCACGAAGAGGTGGAGAATAGGGGACACATTTATCCGTGTTAAAATACATTAAAACAATATTAACACTACAGGATACCACAGAACAGTGCTACGCCCTCTGGTGTCCTGGCAGGGAACTGCTATGCAACATTCCCCAGGTAACGGAGAAGTCTGGAGAGAAAACGTCTCTGTCGATGTGTGTGAGTTCAAACTTACTGATGAAGGCGTATAAATCAGGCTTCATAGTGAGTGTTGGCGTGTGTGTGGGTTAGAGTGTGTGTTACTGATGAGGCTCGGTTCTACAGAACACTGTTCACTTTGTAAGGTCAGGACAAACACATGGACACAACATGGTCGTGTGTGTGATGGGTGACAGCGCTGCAGGGCCAGTAGGACTACCCGTCTCCCCCATCGTTACTTACATCCCCAGAGCTGGGGCTGGGCAGGGGGAGGGGACGGGCGGGGCTGGAGGGGGAGGTCGGGGTGAGGCTGCCCAGCTCCGACACGCTGCTGTATTTGGGTGGGCGACCTGGGTGAAATGAGAGACGACAAAGACGGAAAAACAAAGAAAAAAAAAAGAAAAGAAAGAAAGATGGAGGGGGAGAAGACAAGAACAGACCATCTGTATGACATACCTTTGAGAGGGAGTCTTCATTGGCTAGCGTGAGTCAAGGGGGGAGTCAGAAGCACAGACATCAGCGTTAGTGACCCTCAGGCTGCAGGAGGTCAGAGGTCAACACACCAAGTATCTGATCAGCTGATGCTACTGGAGTACTGGTTCTGAGTCTGACCCATTTTATTTCTGCATATTATACATACAGTGGGGCAAAACCATATTAGGCAGCCACCTACTGTGCAGGTATCCCACGTAAAAGGAGAGGTCTGCAAATCCCATCACTTCACCATGAGAGGAGACAGAAGGTAGCATAACTCCAGGAACTGATGAATTTGTGTGATGGTGAAGAACTATGGATCAGTTCTCCCGTCGCCCCAAAGCATGTTTCCATCCCGTGCCTCAGTGGGTGTGGTGTGTGGACAGGTGTTACGTACACCTTTAGTTTGAAAAGGAACGAGACAGGAGAGGAAATCACCATTTGACCCCTCGCTGATTTAGTAAGTTTGTCATGAACTTAAGTCTCAGAACGTTATCATTTTAATGGTAGGTGCGTTTACCTGTGATGGATGGCACATCAAAAGGAAAAATCAAAAATACATTTGAACCCTCACCAAGCAATGAGAGTTCTGGCTCCCAGAGTGGTTAGACTCTCCTACTCAATTTGTTACCTGTATAAAACACGCCTGTTTTCACTAGTTACCCTCATTAAAGACTGCCGTCTTCACTAGTCACCTGTATAAAATAATACATCAAACTTACTGTATATGGCGCTTGTTTAGGACACTCAAAGACACTTTCACACACTGCTAGTGATGGTAAGCTACTTTGTAGCCACAGCCACCCTGGGGCGGTCACAGAGGCAAGGCTGCCATTTGGCGCCGTCAGCCCCACTGACCACCACCAACACAGGCAAGTTGGGTGACGTGTCTTGCCCAAGGACACAACAGCAAAATACCCTGGTGGGAGCTGGAATCAAACCCATGACCCTCCAATCATGAGACAACCCGCTCTACCTCCTGAGCTACTGCTGCCCCAGACACCTGTCTTCACTAGTCACCTGTATAAAAGACACCTGTCTTCACTAGTCACCTGTATAAAAGACACCTGTCTTCACTAGTCACCTGTATAAAAGACACCTGTCTTCACTAGTCACCTGTATAAGACACCTGTCTTCACTAGTCACCTGTATAAAAGACACCTGTCTTCACTAGTCACCTGTATAAAAGACACCTGTCTTCACTAGTCACCTGTATAAGACACCTGTCTTCACTAGTCACCTGTATAAAAGACACCTGTCTTCACTAGTCACCTGTATAAAAGACACCTGTCTTCACTAGTCACCTGTATAAAAGACACCTGTCTTCACTAGTCACCTGTATAAAAGACACCTGTCTTCACTAGTCACCTGTACAAAAGACACCTGTCTTCACTAGTCACCTGTATAAAAGACACCTGTCTTCACTAGTCACCTGTACAAAAGACACCTGTCTTCACTAGTCACCTGTACAAAAGACACCTGTCTTCACTAGTCACCTGTATAAGACACCTGTCTTCACTAGTCACCTGTATAAAAGACACCTGTCTTCACTAGTCACCTGTATAAAAGACACCTGTCTTCACTAGTCACCTGTACAAAAGACACCTGTCTTCACTAGTCACCTGTATAAAAGACACCTGTCTTCACTAGTCACCTGTATAAAAGACACCTGTCTTCACTAGTCACCTGTATAAAAGACACCTGTCTTCACTAGTCACCTGTATAAAAGACACCTGTCTTCACTAGTCACCTGTATAAAAGACACCTGTCTTCACTAGTCACCTGTATAAGACACCTGTCTTCACTAGTCACCTGTATAAAAGACACCTGTCTTCACTAGTCACCTGTACAAAAGACACCTGTCTTCACTAGTCACCTGTACAAAAGACACCTGTCTTCACTAGTCACCTGTATAAAAGACACCTGTCTTCACTAGTCACCTGTATAAAAGACACCTGTCTTCACTAGTCACCTGTACAAAAGACACCTGTCTTCACTAGTCACCTGTATAAAAGACACCTGTCTTCACTAGTCACCTGTATAAAAGACACCTGTCTTCACTAGTCACCTGTATAAAAGACACCTGTCTTCACTAGTCACCTGTATAAGACACCTGTCTTCACTAGTCACCTGTATAAAAGACACCTGTCTTCACTAGTCACCTGTATAAAAGACACCTGTCTTCACTAGTCACCTGTATAAAAGACACCTGTCTTCACTAGTCACCTGTACAAAAGACACCTGTCTTCACTAGTCACCTGTATAAAAGACACCTGTCTTCACTAGTCACCTGTATAAAAGACACCTGTCTTCACTAGTCACCTGTATAAAAGACACCTGTCTTCACTAGTCACCTGTATAAAAGACACCTGTCTTCACTAGTCACCTGTATAAAAGACACCTGTCTTCACTAGTCACCTGTATAAGACACCTGTCTTCACTAGTCACCTGTATAAAAGACACCTGTCTTCACTAGTCACCTGTACAAAAGACACCTGTCTTCACTAGTCACCTGTACAAAAGACACCTGTCTTCACTAGTCACCTGTATAAAAGACACCTGTCTTCACTAGTCACCTGTATAAAAGACACCTGTCTTCACTAGTCACCTGTACAAAAGACACCTGTCTTCACTAGTCACCTGTATAAAAGACACCTGTCTTCACTAGTCACCTGTATAAAAGACACCTGTCTTCACTAGTCACCTGTATAAAAGACACCTGTCTTCACTAGTCACCTGTATAAAAGACACCTGTCTTCACTAGTCACCTGTATAAAAGACACCTGTCTTCACTAGTCACCTGTATAAAAGACACCTGTCTTCACTAGTCACCTGTATAAAAGACACCTGTCTTCACTAGTCACCTGTACAAAAGACACCTGTCTTCACTAGTCACCTGTATAAAAGACACCTGTCTTCACTAGTCACCTGTATAAAAGACACCTGTCTTCACTAGTCACCTGTATAAAAGACACCTGTCTTCACTAGTCACCTGTATAAAAGACACCTGTCTTCACTAGTCACCTGTATAAAAGACACCTGTCTTCACTAGTCACCTGTATAAGACACCTGTCTTCACTAGTCACCTGTATAAAAGACACCTGTCTTCACTAGTCACCTGTACAAAAGACACCTGTCTTCACTAGTCACCTGTACAAAAGACACCTGTCTTCACTAGTCACCTGTATAAAAGACACCTGTCTTCACTAGTCACCTGTACAAAAGACACCTGTCTTCACTAGTCACCTGTATAAAAGACACCTGTCCACTTAATCAAGCAAACTCCAAACTCTCCAACATGGGGAAGACCAAAGAGCTGTCCAAGGATGTCGGAGACAAGACTGTAGACCTGCACGAGGCTGGAATGGGTTACAAAACCATTAGCAAGACTCTGGGAGAGAAGGTGACAACTGTTGATACAACTGTTTGGAAATGGAAGGGGCACAAAATGACCACCAATCAACCTCGGTCTGGGGCACCTTGCAAGATATCCCCTCGTGGGTTGTCAATGATTCCTAGAGAGGTGAGAGATCATTCTAAAACTGCACGAGAGGAGTTAGTTAATGACCTCAAAGTAGCTGGGACCACAGTCACCAAGAAAACCATTGGAAACACATTACACCACAATGGATCTTGCAGTGCTCACAAGGTGCCCCTGCTCAACAAGGCACATGTGCAAGCCCGTCTGAAGTTTGGCAACTCTCCGTGTTTGGAGGATGAAAAATGCTGCCTATGACCTCCTAAACACCATATCCACCACCATGCACGGAGGTGGAAACATTTTGCTTTGGGCGTGTTTTTCTGCTAAGGGCACAGGACAGCTTCACTGGAACAACAGGAAAATGGACGGGGCCGTGTATCGTCCAACCTCCTTCCCTCTGCCAGGAAACTGAAAATGAGTTCTGGACCGGTGTTCCAGCACGACAATGACCTAAAGCATACAGGAAAGGCAACAAAGAAGTGGCTCAAGAAGCAGCACATTAAGGTCATGGAGTGGCTAAGTCAGTCTCCACACCATTTTCCAATAGAAAACCTATGGTGGGAGCTGAAGCTCAGAGTTGCACAGAGACAACCTGGAAACCTTAATGATATAGAGATGGTCTGCAAAGAGGGGTGGACTAAATTACCTCCTAAAATGTGCGCAAACTTGGTCAACATTAACAAGAAACCTCTGTGCTTGCAAATGGGGCAAGGTGGAGAAATGAGGGCCCGGGCGAGATCCGATCCCCAGAATCCCGGGCGAGAGTCACGAGCGCTAACCAGTCAGCCAAAGGGACATCCCCATGGCCAGGTAGCTAGGGCGCATGATCAATCGGGTCACAGTGACAGGACGCTTACCCTGTCATACAAACAAGGGTTTTGAGACACACACACACACACACACGCACACACACAAATTCCAAGAGGTCTGGGAGCTTGAGGGTTCTGTAGTATCGTATGTTTTTTCTGGGATCTGCTTTAGCCACTCCTCCAGTCTGGGGGTTACTGCCCAGGTACCCTGATGACCACTGGCACCACCGATATCCTACCATTGGTAGGATTTCTAGATACCAGCCACTTCAGTTATCTGTCTGTCCCATCCCATGTAGGGGTTTGTCGTCCAACAATGGTATCTCCAGCGTGTCCTTCTCTGCTCGCCATTGTCATGGCATTCACTGAGCATATCATCTGTTGGGGCCTTATCCTTGATGTACTTATGGATCTTGGATGTTTCATCCTGGACGGTGGCTTTCACACTCACAAGTCCTTGGCCTCCTTCCTTACAGCTAGTGTACATTCTCAGGACGCATGCTTAGGAGCTTCCTCGTCTTAACATCTGTGGTCTGTATTACTTCTTTTGGCCAGATAACCATTTTTTCATCATTCTCTGCATGTAACCCCTCTGACTAGGATTCTCCCCTCTGGGGGAGAATCGGACTTATGTTAAGAAGAAGAAAATATCATATGCTTAAGCATAATTCTGCGCACATGAAGACGCATAAGAGACCTGGATGATGAAGCTCAATGGTTAAAGGAATCACTGAAGTGGTGTGAAGCGCTCCGTCGCGCGTCTAGGCTGTACCGTAGGAGGCGAGCTGCCGTGGTTCGCCGCATGCTACAGAAAGCGGGTTATATAAGTGCGCACAGCGTCCCCCGGTCCCCTCCTCCTCCCCCTCCCCCTTGTCCGGAACTTTACCTCACCAGTCTGAAGCAGCCACCCTGTCTGTAACAAGTCCGGACCTGTTACTAGGGGTTTTGTCCGGATAAATTCCGGAACACGTTATCCGGATGTTTGTATTCAGACAGAAAGGTCTTACGGACAGATTCCAGAACATTTCCGTTTTTCATGGCCTGTCTGAAGGGGGCTAAGTGATGTTTTCCACCTTCTGCCTCTCAGCTGAAGAGTACCCATGATGAAAATGACAGACCTCTTGTCTTTTTAAGGTGGACGACCTGCACTAGCAGTGGCTGCCAAATACTGAACAGACCCACAGAAACCAGTTCTACCAGAACCAGGGTGGACAGCTGAAGGTGTGCTGAACTCTGAGTCCAAGTTATTAAACATTCCAGAAACAGAAGATGACCTTTGAACTTCTGAGGTGTGATGTCACATGAGCAGCTTCCTGTTAGTCTGGTTACAGTTAGTACACATCAGCATGATTCTCCAGATCAAACCCAAACCTGAGGACCAGAAGAACTGACGCTCCCTCAATACATTTCAGCTGGAGTTCAAATGGGGTCCTTCAGAACATGAAAGAAGTTCTGCACATTTCCCTGAAACTACCAGAAAAATGGCTCCAACCTCCAGAACACTTTGGTTCTGGTCTCTTCTGAAGGCTGACCCACCAATGAGAAGGAAGGATCTCAGCAAGTATCACCGGAAGCTTTAAAGGAGCAATATGTAAGAATTCTACAGTGACATAATCTCTAAATGATGTTCTACCTGCATCTTTGTTGAAAGAAGAGTTCCACCTTATTGGTCCCTGTGTTACAAACATTTTTAACACTTCGCCAGAAACTGGTGTGGTTGCTACTTCATTAAGTAGTTGAGCCCATTCTTAAGAAGCTAAACCTTAACCCCTCACAGCCCATCTCCAAGCTGCCTTTTCTGAACTCTTGGAGCGCCTTGATGGCTGCTCTCGTGTCTGCCCATATCGGTTATTGCTCTACATGGTTGTGTGTCTAACCTTGGACAGGTTGGAGCACCGACAGTAAAGTTGATTCTGATAAATTTGTGGCTGAACAGTTAATGATTTTCTGGAGAGCCACTCAACCCTAGTCAGTATTCTGTAACAATCAGTGGACAGAAACCGCTCTGCTGAGGGTGTCCAGGGACATTCTGATGGCCGCCGACTCTAAGGTTACGGTTATCTGCCTGTTGGGTCTCTCTGTTTCTTTTGATATGGTGGATTAGGGCCTTCCGATAGACTACTGGAAGATGTCAGCCTCTCTGGAGTGGTTTAAAATTGGTTTTCATTTTTCTAGCAGAAGTTTTAGTGTTTCCTTAAACCAGTTGCAGTCTGAACAAAAGTCAGCCACCTGTGAGGTACCACAGGGTTTGGTTCTGGTACCAATACCTTTTCTTTCATATTTGCTATCCCTCAAGACTGATTCTCAGTAAGTGCAGTGATCTATCTTACCACTTCTATGCTGATGATATTCAGCTGTATAGTTCCGTAGGTTCAAGTGAGCTCCAAACATAATTTGCACGAATCGCCCGTTTGTCTGAAATCAAGCAATGATTAAATGATAATCACTTAGTTTGAATGCAGACAAAACGGAGGTTCTCATAGTAAATCCCTGGTATGAAGCAGCATTTAGGTGTGCTGTCCTCTTTTGTCCAACCATTTGTACGAAACCCAGGTGTCACATGCGATTCTGTCATTTGAACAGTATCGTAACCAACTCTTTAAAAACTGCTTCTTTCATCTCCGAACATCTCTAAATTAAAACCTTTGATTTCCAAGTCCGATCTGAAAATGGTCATTCATGCTTTTATGTTATCGCGCCTGGACTGTAGCCGTCTCTTAGCTGGTGTAAACCTCAAGCAGCAAAAACGTTTACAACTACAGCAAAACTCTGCTGCACGACGTTCCCACAACTCCTGTCCTGGTCTCACTTCACTGGCTTCCTGTGAATTTTAGAGTTCATTTTAAAATCATATCTTTAACTTTTAAAGCCTTACATGGTCAAGCACCCAATGTGTTGATTCCTTTTGGTGGTTAAAAAGCTTTTAAACCTGCTTTTAAGTCCCATAGTCATCACACACTGGTGACATTACATCTCCACATGTGACCCATCCCCGTGGGGAGCAATGAGCTGCTGCTGCTGCGCTCGGGAACTATTTGCTGGTTTAACCCCCCATCCAACCCCTTAAAGCTGAGTGTCCCACAAGGAGGTATGACCCGACCATAGATTTGAACCCAGGATCTCCCAGTCTCAGGGTGGGCACTTGCATCACTAGGCCACTGAGAAGGTTTTTATTGCTTATCTTATTCTGCTGTTCTTGTATTTTATTCTGTTTTAAAGTTAAGCACTTTGTGGTTTTTGTCTGTGAAAGGCACTATAGAGCTCCGGGAGTTGACGTCACTTCTCCTGACATGCAACAATTCAAATCGAAACAGCGCCATATTGGCAGGTAAAAGCCGGCAGCTGGACTATTTGTTATTGTCAGAAAACTCAATCAGACAGGAAATATGGTAGATTCCTGTTGTGCCCCAGGATGCAGAACAGACACGGACGACATAAGGAATGAGCCTTCTACAGGATTCCCCAAGATCCGGAGCGCCGCAAACGTTGGATCATTGTAATAAAACGCACTAGTGACCGGGCTGAAATGAAACTGTGGGATCCAGAGAGTAAAGGTTTTCGCTTATGCAGCGACCACTTCATATCAGGTACTTAAACCAACGTTTCCTCAACTGTGTATGGTGTTTATTTTAAATGCTTTTATTACGATTCTTAGTGGGCTTCCTAAACTTATTTTGGCGAGGCTTTTTCTGTCTTATTACTCACAGCAACAAGTAAACATCACGTAAAACGTTGCCTCGTGAGTTCTGCGTGCTGCCGTTTACGTGTTTTATGATCACAGCAATTAACCGGCTAAGCTGTATTTAATTTTTAAGCAATGGTTGATCAATTGTCAGATCACACATAAAAAGCACTTTGGATTGCTATTATCTGTCTCACCGAGAGGGATCTCAGACAGATCCTGAGACGCTCCTGCCTGACATATTTATTTTCTTCACGGAAAAAAAAATCAAACTAGTGATTTCTCTTGGTGTTCAGTTTATACATTTAAACAGCACAGCACTCTATTTAAACTACTTACGTGTAAATCTGTTATTTGTCCATCCACCCATCCATTTTCATCCGCTTATCCGGAGTCGGGTTACGGGGGCAGTAGCGTCGAGAGGCCCAGACTTCCCTCTCCCCAGCCACTTGGGCCAGCTCCTCCGGGGGAATCCCAAGGGGTTCCCCGGCTAGGTCTGGTAAGAAGTCTGCTCCGACAGCTTCTGGCGTTTTTAAAAAGTATCCCAGGGGCACGGTAAGGGTCGGAGATGTTTAGTCTATTTAATTTCTGACTATATAAAACTATTTCTTCGGTTTTAAAGTGTGAAGTAAACTCCGACGAAGTAAAATCCAAGCTGATCCCGTTCACGTTCATGGTTAAGATCCGTGTTTGTTTAGCTTCTTTTACCTGCCAATATGGCGTCTACTAACTGAGAGTCACGTGGGGTCCGAAGCTCTATACAAATGTTGTTGTTGTTATTAGCCTCAAGGGCAACATGCCGATTATCACTTGTAAGTCGCTTTGGACAAAAGCGTCTGCTAAATACATAAACATAAATAAAGGTTACTTACTTACTAACCAGTCTGTCTCTTTAGATTATACTGAAACAGCTGGGGATTTGGCAGTTATCCTCCTTTCAAGAAGGCCAAAGAGGGACGTAGTTACAGATAGTTACAATCTGTGAACCTGAAGGGTTGCCAAGTCTGTGCCGAGCTAATGTTAAATTGCCTGCCTATCTAATTTGATTCCAACAGGCAAAAATATGCAGATCTGTTTAAAGAACCAAAGCCAGTAAACAGGAGCGACCCAGAAGTTCTGTCTGATTCCTCCAAGAAGCCACGGCATCGGTTTGTTTTACTGTGAAATAAAAGGTGGAGCAGGCTAGAGGCTAATGTTGAATTAGAAGTAAACAGTCGGTTCTAAAAAAAAAATCTCTGGAAACTGGATATTAGAGTGAAATGCATGTATCTACTTACCACATTTAGGACACACCACACCACCATGTGATGTATGAACAGCTGTCTTGGCTCACACTTTCAGCTAGCTAGTCTTTAAACACACACGTTATAATTTTCCATTGTATTCTGTACCTTTTAGTTCATCTTACAGCCTTCATCATAATGATTTTCTGTTTGTTTTTTTTCAGTTCCTAGAGTTAGCAGAGAAGTAGGGAAATATGCTTTTAATGTAACGGCTTGTGGAACAGCCTTCATGCAGATGTTCGGTCTCACATTTTTCGGAGGGTAATTTTAACTTGCCTTCAGAGTATCAGCTTCTGTAAACGCTTTTAATCTTTATTATTATTTTTTGTGCTCGTTACTGTCACACAAAATAAATGTTATGGTTTGCTAACCGTGTACTGAACATTTGTTGGTGTTCACTGTACGCCGAGTACCTACATGGGACTTTCTGCTTTAACGTATTGTGCTACTGGACATTTATGGGGTGGGGTGAACATTGTGAGCTGGTCCGAGTGTGTATGTGTGTGTTTGGTGGTTTGTAATAGTTTTTTTGTGATTGTTTATTATTATGATTATTTAAAAATATTTTTTCTTTTTCATTAATTGTATATGCTTTTGGTTGCATTCTGCTGCTTTTTTGCTCTGTATATGAGGACCTTCATGAAAACGAGATGGTACATCTCATGAGACTATTCCTCTTTAAATAAATAAACTTGCTGTGTAATACTCGTCTTCACTTGTCATCTACAATCTTCTGGTGCTGACCCCTAACCGCCACAAAACGAGTGAGAAAGTGACTTTTTGTTTAGAAAACTGGCCTGCAGTACCCACATTTGACCACAGGATGTCATTCTTGATTCATTCTTACATATTACACCTTTAAGGTCCAACCCCCCAGAATAAGTTAAAGACATGAAAAAAGTTTGAAACGAGACAGAAGCAACAGAAAGCAGGAGGCAGTTAATTGGGTTTGGGTCTAGCAGAACCAGACCTGAGCTTCATACAGACCTCTCTTTCTAGTCCCCTGGTGCAGAGGGCTGTTCAAGTAACTCACGGCACTCTTCTTCCTCTGGACAGAAAAACAGAGAAAACTCCTTTATTCAACCCTGGAAGAACCACCTGAAAGTGGATCAGAACCAATTCAGTAAACTGACACGATCCTCGTGGACCTGCTAATGCCTTCAGAACTCCAGTCATACGACAGCAGCCAAGAAGTTTGGTTTACGCCCGTAACTAGAGGGTTGCAGGTTCACAACCAGCTCAGACACTCAGGTTCAGAGCCTCCTACCAAGAGGAGGAGCCTGCTGCTCCCTCACCTGGGTCAGGATGGGTTAGGGTTTGGAGGAACAGGTGTGTGTGTGTGTGTGTGTGTGTGCGTGTGTGTGTGTGTACCTCAGGCTCAAACACGGCACCGCTGTACACTGGATTCGCTGTTGTCCTCCTCTTCCTCTCCTGCCGTTTGCTCTGAATCTCTGGGAGGGGAATGAGAGTTTAGGGACAGAACTGTGGGGTGGACCTGCAGCCTGATGATGACTCACCTTCCAGGTGATCATGGGTTACCAGACCTAAAGACACCATGAAGGCCAGTTTCTGAAAAACCAAGAGTTGGATCATCAGATGGAAGTTCTTCTCATAGTAGAATAAACCAGGAAGTCCAGCTGGACCAGAACCATCTTCATAAGCAGATGAAAACACTCCAGATGTCTCACCTCTGGGTTCTCCGTCTTCTTAGGCCGGGTGGGGGTGGGCAATGGAGGGGTGGAGGAGGATGGCAGGCTGATCGCCACCTTCGGCTCTGCTGCTTCGGGTTTAACAGTCTGCTGAAAGGGCAGAGAGGAGTCAGGGTGAGGAGGGAGGGGTAAATACGCTAATGCAGTACTACGACAGTTCAATTACTTCAGTAATACTACTCAAGTGGTACTCTCACCTTGGGCTCAGGGGTCAGGCTGCTGATCTGGATTGGTGGGGCAGAAGAAGGTAAAGCAGGAAGTGGAGAAGGGCTGCTGAGCACCTGAGCGGGGCTGGCGAGACGGGTGGGGGTGGCAGAGACGGGTGTTGTGATGACGATGCCGGTCAGAGGGGCGGAGCCTGTCTTGCTGCATGGCTGCCCGTTGACGATGCGCACCTGGTGGATAGGAGCCGCCGAAGGCAGCGAGGTGGACAGCTTGGTGGCCAACATGACCGGCCTCTGCAGGAGCTGGGGGGCTGCCATCATGGGTGGGGGAGGAGCTGGGGCAATAGGGACATTTGTGGGTGTGGCCAACCTTGGTCTCACCTGCTGACGATAAATGACCAATCAAGATCACATAACTCAAAAAGATCAAACACAGCTGGGTAACGCCCCCTCTAAGGTCTGCCTCTGTGACTGATGGTAAAACAACACTAATGCTACTAAAACTAGTACTACCACTAACTACACTAGTACCAACATTAGCACTAGTATTAATACTGGTACTAGTGCAGTGACTAGTCAGAACTTTCTTCTCCTACTACACTCTGTCCGGCTCATCAGCGCCACCTGGCTGCTTCGTCCAGGTGACATCAGGCTGTGGTTCTGGTGACCCCTCTGGTCCATGGAGCAGGGGCCTCAGTTATCAAGCCTGCCAACCCAAACTTTGTGATTTGTGAAGAATAAGTTGAAGGGAACATGTGGCACCCTAACGCTGACTAGGGTGACCAGACGTCCCGTAGTTTCATAACTTTTCACACGTCCCGCGTAACAGACAGTCTCCCGTTTTGAGTTTAAATGTTGCATAACCTGTGCAGAAAGCTGTCCATTGCAGTCAAACTAGGAGGCGGGGCTTTAACGCAGGTCCGGAGTGCGTGGCGGGAACACAAACCACCAAGACAAAAGGAAATGACAGGGTGAGTACAGAGACATGAGTGCGGTGGAGAGAACGCCAACTCGTGGGTTTAAGTTGCTCAGGGAGACTGACCGAGTCATTTTTATGCGTCACGGCGACGAGTCCGATATGACACACAAAACCGGTTACCCAGTAATTAGACAGGCTCGTGCTAAAACCCAACTGTTTCAGACACAGGCCACCTAAACCCTTTTAAATGAAACGGAAGCTTATTATGTTGATTATTTAAAGTTAAAAAGTTAAAGTCCCATTAGGTGTCACACACACAGGTGTGTGTGCGAAATTTGTTCTCCGCATTTGACCCATCCCCTGGGGCAGCGGTGAGCCACAGACAAAGCCGCACTCGGGAACTATTTGGTGGTTTAACCCCCCAATCCAACCCCTTAATGCTGAGTGTCAAGCAGGGAGGCATTGGGCCCCATTTTTTCAAAGTCTTTGGTATGACCCGACCAGGAATCGAACCCCTGACCTCCCAGTCTCAGGGCGGACACTCTACCACTAGGCCACTGAGAAAGGTTGTGTATTAACTGACCTGTGAGAGGCACATAACCTACACCACACCACTTAGCATCAGTGTGATGCCTTTTGGTTTCTAACCCAATCAGGAACAGCCCCACAGGATGTCACCCATGTGGAGGGACTCTGGGAATTCCTGTTTTTGTGCTCGTACCTTTTCCTCTGCTTTTATATATAATACAAGACAACATCATGGCTCTTATTGATGTATTGCCGTGGTAAAGCTACAGTGGGCTGCCTCAGTTCAAGTAGTTCAAAACCTCTGAGTGTCTCCCCTGTGAGGAAAGAGCCAGGAAGGTTTTGGACTGGACTGGTTCTGACTGTGCTGCAGCCAGCCGCGGACCGGATCAAGTACAAAAAACCACAATTACTTATTCGCAGAGTTTTGATGGCAGAAGGCACAGATTAAAACCAGTCTCCTCTACAGTTCCACTATAAGAGATCTGAAATGAAGAAGAAACTTATTTTTAATAGGATGTTGATATTAGTGGAAAATTAATTCAAATAAACACAAGTAGATCTAAAATCATTACTGGTACTTCCACCATCATTGTGTTACAGAAAGCATGCAAAGATTGAATGAAAACTTGTTCTTGTGGGTCTGTCTACGTTTTTAAAATGAGTTGATGGATTAAAATCCTTGCACAGGGTATCTGCAGGTTTACGGGAGCCAAATTTAAGACTTTTAAGACCTTTTTTAAGGCCACTTTGACCAAATTTAAGCTATTTTTTAAAATTTAATTTAAGCTATTATTTCCAGCTGTTGCCTGAAACCGGTGGTAACCATGTCGCGAACGTGGGATTAGCCATCCAGTTACCATTAAACTTGCACTTCCCCATAGTGCAAGCTCCCACTAGCTTAACCAGCTCATGTGCTCATCTAAAAATAGCCCCCTTTCACAACCAACTGAATGTGTAGGTACAGTTCCGCTTATGAAAATATGATACACATAAAATGCTGAACACTAACTAGAAATTCACGAAAATTTTATAGAAATAAAAATATCTTGTTTATTGGGTCTTTGGTCATTTAAGACCTTTGGAAACTGTATTTAAGGATTATGTCATTTTAAAGGATTTTTAAGGCCTTAAATTTGGAAAAGCAAATTTAAGACTTTTTAAGGACCCGCGGATACCCTGCTTGCAGCTGAAGTAACTCAGAGCTCCTGTAGAAGGTCCAAAGAGCCTGAGTTAAGCTGTGCTAACTTCAGAGGACCTGAGAAAGAGTCTGAAAGCTTTTGATGCTGAAATCAAAAAGACTCTATAGTACATGAAATATAATAATAATAATAATAATAACTAAAGGTTTGTTTGACATGATGAAAATGTCCATCCTCCTGACTAAAGACACACTAAACAGTCCTGCTCCTCCGCCCTACTGGCTGAAGGTGGAATTACAACAGTCGTAAACACCCCTGCTGTAGCTAGCGCTAACAATTAATTTAATTAATTTTTTGTTATAAAGGTCCTTCTGCCACCTACGCGGACGTCCAAGGTGCTGAACACAACACAAATAAAACATAAAACCATCAAATAAAGCATAACAATCGTAAAAACCAGCAGGGAAAAATTAAAAGAAAGAAGTAACAACAGACAATAAAATACAGCAAAACAATAAGAGGCCAGGGCAACGAAACCAAGTAAAAAAAAAGGCTAATCCTGGAACGCCTCGAGATAAAAGTGGGTCTTCAGGCAAGTCTTAAAAACCATCAGTGAAGACGACTGACGCACCACTAAAGGCAACTGGTCCCCCTGTGACCTGCACTTGGTGCGTAGAACCATCAACAGCTCCTGTCGGCCGAGCGAAGGACCCGCGAAGGGGCGTGTCTATGCAAAAGACTGACAAGAAATGCTGGAGCCATTAATGTAAGGCTTGTATGCCAGTACCAAGACCCTAAATTGTGCCCTGTATTGCATTGGCAGCCAGTAAAGGGATGCCACCACAGGGGTGATCGGGTCCCTGTGCCGTGTCCCTGTCACAAACCTAGCAGCTGAGTTTTGTACTAGCTGCATGCTACCATGCCCTGACTCAGGCCGGCATACATTACTCCCATTGCAGTAATCAAGTCTTGATAGAATAAAAGCATGGGTGACGGACTCTAGATGTGACCCTGGACAGCAGGGGCCTCATTTATCAACCGTACTTACGTACAGATCTGTGCGTAGGCATGAGTTTACACAGTGTGGTATTCACCTATTTGTACCTGCGCGTAGGAATGTTCCTAAATGTAAGAAGATCTGAATCTGTGCGTACGTGCCTCTAGTGGTAGAACGGGGAACCGCAGCTCTGAAAGTCTCAGTCATCCACGCATGTTCCTCGTCCATATATTATATTTACCCAATAAATAATGATTTAAGTCTCATTAGTGGAGCTAAAACCTATAAAAGACACCCGCGCCTGATGGGAATCTGACATTATAACATGGCTGATCTGTTATTGGAGTATTCAACAGAGCGTGCTCTATGAAGGGAGCAAGTTCTCCGTGAGTGCTCTGATCTCAAAGGAAATCCTTCTGCTTTGCCGTGGTTTTGAACCCTAACCCTAACCCAAACCTCAAGAATCTGATTCCACTTCATATTTTACAACTAGAGAACCCTCCAGAACCTCCTCTGCTCCACCATCATACACACCACGTTGCCAAGGTAACCAGACTGAATGACAGCTCAGGGGATGCTGCACTCTCGGACAACATTTCCCAATAAAACTGTCTGAAAACAGAATGACTCCTTAAATGTAATTATGACAACCCGTTACTCTACGATTTATCAGATTCATTCTTTTGTTTATTCCCAACGGGAACCTCTCCTCTGTCCCGACCGCGTTTATAACCTCTACAACTTTCTTTTGTGCTTCGGCAGCCAGTGCTTCCATTTCACTGTCAATAAAGTTTATTTTTATTTTTTTTTGGGGGGGGGGGGGGGAGAAACGGGGATTCCCCTCATGTGCTGAGGATGTAGCGTGACCAAATATGGTTAAATGAGGGCGTTTCTGTATGTAAACAAGGGAGAACGAACATGAGCGCCTGGGTAGCACAGGTGGGATTTATCATCAGATGATTGCAGAGGAACGTGCATACGAGAGGCCACCGCACATTTCATAAATCATTTGTAGGAAGGAATATAGGAACGTTCGTACGAACGTTTTGATAAATGAGGCCCCTGGGGCTTAATTATGGTCGGTCGGCACAAGTTAAAAAAGCACGATCGCACAACTTGGTTGATTTGTGCATCAAACTTAACCCTTTGATGCATAATGGTAACTACAGTGGGCAGGTACTCAAAAAAATTTTTTTATTTTTTTTTTTTGCTATTAAGCACAGCTGTTGAAGACTATTGCATTTGAGCCCCTCCATTTGGACTTCAGTAAGCCAAACCAACATATTTCATGTTCAGAATGCACGCTGTCCACTGAGGTGGACATGTAATAAATTATTTGTAATTTATTAAATGTTAAAAAAAACACTTTCATTCACACCTAAAAATGAATGAAAAATTCAAAAAAATAAAAATCCAGGTTGAAGATTTCATAATTTATGCATCAAAGAGCTAAGGGCTGAGTCCAATTGTACTCCCAAATTTCAGATGGTGGTCTTCACATTAGGCGCTAAAGGGCCTAGGTCCACAGCATCACTGGTGCGTGCAGACATGCCAGGGCTAAGTACAATGACTCAGTCTTAGTGTCTTTCAACTGTTAAAAAGTTTGTAGCCACTTAGGAGTAGACATCCTCTAATGCCCGGATCCCACTGTGTGATCTTTGGCCGTTGTACAGGATTGTTCATGTCACACTGAGAACTCCAGAAAGCTGGCACAATGTACGCCACATGATTTTGGTGAGGCAGACTGCACGACGTCTCTCTCCAGCAGGACACGCTGCATCATGAGCGCACCTCCTAAGGCATACGTCACCAAGCAGACCGCTAACCAAAACAAAGCTGGAAAGATAAAGCTGTTAGTTTCATGACCCAACTCATCTTCCTCAAAGAGGAAGCTTTGTTTTGGCGTCACACTCCGGCTGCGGGTCTCCTTTTTCCGTCTTCCAGCTAAACAGCTGATCTGTCAGCTGGTCGTTCATCCTTCTCCTCCTTCATACACAAGAACTAAACTACAGAGCAGTAACAATCAGTCACAGATCGCTGCAATATCTAAACCTTTGCCGTGAATTCTGTCTCACTGCTCTGCAACTGCGTGAGCGCAGCTTCCTCTGTCCCTCTGCAGCTAAACGCTACTGAACCATCCTTTTCAGTTGAATATGTGATATTTCTGCCAACAGCAAAGGGATCTCATGTTTTTGTGTTTATTTTTTATGTTCGTGAGCTCATCTCCTCTTAGCTCTCACAGATCACAGAATCACAGTTTTCACTATCTGATGGTCTGAAAAAGGTAGTTTAAATATTTTAGTATAACTCTGGTTTAACTTGGGCTGTTAACAGAAATAAAAACTGTTGTTTAGTTTATAATCTGCATTTTAAACATAAAAAGAAACCGAAGCTCAGAGAGGCGGAGTCCAGCTGCTGCGGTGCCAGAAAGGTGCATTTTCATTGGTCCGTTGCAGACAAGAGTCATAGGATTTTTGAGGCCGATTTGGTTGTGAGACGGCTAAAAAGCTGTCGCAGAGCTGGTCACAATGGACGACCACAGCATGGTGCACACATATGCAAATCATCCTGACGTTGACGGGTGTTTTTTTCGCAATTATGCTGAGGGCGAGGGATTTGGCAAAGACGGCCAAAAATCGCAGTGTGATCCAGGCTTAAGGCATCTATAAGATCAATATAAGATATTGATCCATCGACCCCGCGCTGAAAGAGGACGTAGATCTGACAATTGTCAGCATAAAAATGAAAACGCATGCCATACCACCGAAGAAGATTCCCCAACAGTATTAGGTAGATGGCAAATAGAAGAGGACCCAGTACAGACCCCTGAGGCACACCACACTTGTATCCCACCCAGGTTGAGGAGGTTTCACCTACAGTGACACAAAAACTCCTGTCACATAAGTAGGAGCGTAGCCATTGTAGGGCTGCACCGGTAATTCCCACCCAGAGTTGTAGACGATCCAGAAGAATGTCCTGATCGACTGTATCAAAGGCTGCTGACAGCTCCAACATCAAAAGAATGACGGCATCTCCCCGACACAAGATAAAAAAGCATCGTTAAGAACCACTAAAAGCAAGTGGTGCTCGCTGCAGAACCACAAAGGCGGAGCTGCACCAGAAGGTGGAGCTGCACCACAAGGTGGAGCTGCACCACAAGGTGGAGCTGCACCACAAGGTGGAGCTGCACCAGAGTCAGCCCCTGCTCATTCCATCAGAGTCAGTCCAATTCCTTCCAGTTGTCAGACTTGATAGCATTCTGGAACCAAAGAGGGTGTTATAGCTAATATCATCTAAAATGCAAGATTGAGGACAGAGTTGAGAGGTTAATTGAACAGTTTTTGTAAAGGTTCCATAATAAAAAATCTAACGTTTGGAACTTTTTACCATGTTATATTGTCATTTCCTCATAAGAAACACGCCAAAGCCATTTTTGGCCTCATTCATGCATTTTCATCCCATCTCAGCTTCAGTTTGGTCTCCTCCCCTGAAGCGGGTCTGGTCTTGGTTCTCAAATCTGGGTATTCTGTGAATTTTTGGACAAATTATTTCTGAAATGACTTCTACTGAGACACCGGCGGAAAAACCATACATCCCATCTACAAAGACACTCTGGATGGCACAATTACATGTAACGCCACTTGCTTTTTATCAGATGTAGTGGTGAAGTGGTTATGGAGTCAGATTGACATGCAGTTTTGCGCAGGTTCACCTCCCAGCATCGGCAGTATAAAGGTAGTTTATAACCCTTTTTCATCTTTTCTAGCTACACTTGCCAGTACTATGTTTTCAACAATTTATTGGTATACCGTTTACAATATAATGACTAATGTGTTTGTTTTTTTATTTATTGTTTATTTAGCCAGTGTGAGTCCATTTGTGAGCAGAGTTTCAACTAAAATGCTGTTTAGGAACGACCAAATTCAAAGAACTTTTAGAGACATAAATATTTTGCTGAAAATAACCACTACAACTAAAATATAAACAAATGAAATGTTTCAGCTGGCTAAATAGATTGCTGCCGACCCCACAGAGAGTCGATCCAGCATCAGCTGAGCGGAAAGCAAAGCTTAAGGCAGACGATCTTGCCACTGGACTACCAGAGCCCACACAACATCAAGCCTTAACTGCTATATAGGACGCTTTTGTGAGAGCGGCTGTGGGCAGATATTTACTAAAAGAAACCTTTTCATTTCGGGATATATTCAGGCATTGTCATGTAGCAAGTTATATTTATCTTGTTTAATTGGAGCATAGAACATAGCATTAACAATTGTAAACTAGTAACAGCAGTAATTCATGCGGGTCAGGTTAGTTTGCGATAAAGTTGAAAAACAAAAACGGAAGAAGTCAGTGGGCTAGGCTGAGTTTGCGTGAATGGGCGGGGCTGACTCTGGTGCAGCTCCGCCTTTGTAGTTCTGCAGCGAGCACCCTCTCACTAAAAGCGCAATCTTGGTACTGTGACCTGCTCTAAACTCTGAAAGATCTCCCAAAGTTTAGGAGTGTCTAAAAATGCAACCAACTGTGAATATACAACCCTCTCAAGCAATGTAGATATGAAGGGTGGATGTGGAATAGGTCTGTAACTGGCTAACACATTTTCCTCCATCCCCTTCTATTTCAACAGATGTCCCACAACAGCCCTCTTAAAGGTAAGGGGGACCACACAGGAGCCCAGACTGGCATTTAAAATAACCAGTAAGTATGGGGTCAGGACAGAAAAAAGCCTGCTTAGACATCCTGGGGGAAGAGGATCACAGGGGGAACCGGAAGGTTTTTGCTTTGTAACGAGCTCCTCCAACTCTGTTATAGATATAAACTGAAAGGCTGGCAGGTTGACCCTCGGTGGTATAGGTTCTACGAGAACCGTAGCATGGTCTAAAATAGCAGCCCGAATCATAGCTATCTTGTCCACAAAGTAGTGAAGGAAGTCTTCACAAGTTCCGGCCAACAATGAGCTAAGACTAACACGAGCCAACTAATACTAAATAAACCACAAAGCCAAAAGATCCACACTGTTGAACAAAAACATTTACTACTTATAAGTCCAGTAGCAACAAAGCCAGGTCACCATCAGTCTATGATGTCATACCCTCCTTCAGCTTCCGCAAAGTATCTATATACTATATAAGTATAGTGTTATCCGAATCTGACGCCATGGCAGCCTTGAGATGCCAACAACAAACCCCCACGAAGGAATGCAGACAGATGCTGTGAAAACCCGACCTACACCCCCACCCCCCCACCGCCGCCTTCGGATTGGTGGACTTCAGCCTGGCGAGGTCATCAACCTGCAGGAGTCAGTGTGCTCTGCGCTCCTTCCAAGATCTCCCTCCCACCTGTGGCTAGTGGCTGAGTGCCGTAGATGGCTGCTCTCGCTGGGGAAACAGGATCCCAGCCCCCCCCTGCCTCCTTATTGTGTGATGTTGTGCTGTGTTATCCGTTGCTTATCTGTTTGAGGTGTTTATTTGCAGAGCAAAGCTGCCCTCCTGGTGGGAGAGTAGCTATGAAGTGCCTTTTTTTCCCTCTTCCCGAATCAATTCCTCATGTTACCCTCTTATCTCTATTAAGGTAGCGCGACTCGGGGTTGCGAATGACCACAGTCACCAATTCTTGTCATGTGTCTTGCCCATGTATGCCTGATCTCTGAATTGTGTGTACTGAAACTCTAATTTCCCTCTGGGATTAATAAAGTTTGATTGATTGATTGATTGATTGATTGATTGATTGATTGAAGTAGCATAGGCTGCGCCGATGTTCACTCTGGCTTTAGTGCTCTGCTTCACCTCCAGACATTACTCTCTGACTTTTACTTCCGCCATGATGCCAACAAAACAGCAAACCTTCTTTTTTCTTCTTCTTGTTTTTTTTAGTGACAAGTCAGCGAACTGAAAAAGCTAACTGCTAGCCTTATTAGCCACCGGCACAGATGTTTAGATCTAGAATATCTCAGACCCTGAGCACCATCATGCAGCCATTTTGGATGCATCATTAAAATGATTATTGCCATCTTCCTCTTTGCCCCCACCTGTAAACTTTTTTTATGTTTTTGTTTATGCCCGCTGTGATGGCTCCACAGCTCACTGCTGCAACACACCGCTGCTCTAAGGCATTACTTTGTGCCTTTATGTCACCCACAAACACCACAATTTCAGTCTCTAGATCTATTTGTTGCCGTGGTTACCAGTGAAAAGCCAACGATCAGCCGGCTTATTTATATATAAAGCAGGAATGTGTACACGCAGTGTTTTATAGGTGAGAATATACGTTGTGTTGAGCTTAAACAGAGTTTTAGTTCTATAAATGAGGCCCCTGGTCTGGACGACTGGGGACAACGTTCCAGACTCCAGGTCAGAGCTCTGGAGGCGGCTCATAGAGGCGTTACTCAGCATCAACATCTGCATCTCTAGGGTTCAAACACCAACAGCCAGAAACCAAAAATACAACCAAGCTGCAGGAAAACAAGACTCCACCACAAGAATGTGAACACACACACACACACACACGGCAGGAAGACCTGAGGATGACCTGTTCTGGGATCAGTCAGGAACTCAAAAGAAGCACAAGAGGAGCAGAGATGCGGCGGTACACAGACAACACTGCTTTAGTGCCACGGAGCAAGGCAGGACTGGTTGCTTTGCTGCCCTCTGCTGGAGAGTGAGCACATCCCCTCATATACACACTGATCTGAGGGGAGGAGGGTCAAGATGAGGAGGCGGGGCTTCAGGGACGCACCTGTGGCTGAAAGGTGGGCCGAGGCGTCAGTCTAGGAGGAGGGACAAACTGAGGAACTTTGATTGGCTGGGCGGAGGCAGAGGTGGAGGTGGCCTGCACCTGAGACAAAACCACAGCAGATGGTGGGTCTGTGGATGTGGGCACACACCTGCGTGTTGATGAACCCGACGCCACACGCCTACAGCTGGACTTTCTATAGGACGGTTTGTTCACACCAACAGATCCGTCAGTCGGGTAACAGACGGTCCTGGTTCTGTAAAGGTCCGCATGCAGAGTCACGTCTGACCTGTTGGTTCTGGTTCTACTGCATCGGGTTGATCAGAACACATCTCAACATAAAACATAAGAATCAATGCGCCGCTCAGAAAAACAGAACCTGGAACCTCCAGGGTTCTGCTGGTTCTTCAGATCGGACCAACAGCACAGACGCTGACCTCAGGGGAGGGCAAAGGTCACAAGTCAGTCACTCTGAGCGGTCCCAGGTGTAGCCAGAGCAACACCGACCACCTGCTGTTTCCTGAGAACAAAACAAGGCTCCTCCTCCTCTCTCAGGTCTACACATCACAACACAAACAGCTGCCATCAGGGGGCGGAGCTTACCACCACGGCGTTCTTGGAAACCAAGCGCACGGGGTCCGAGCTCTGATTGGTAAGCTTGCTGGCCACCTGCAGATTGATGGGGATGTTCTGCAAGTCGGGTTTGGTGATAGCGGTGGTTACCATAGTGACGGCGGCCGGGCGCTGTGACAGGACGGAGCTGGGCAGGGTGGGCGTGGCAGCTTTGAACACCAGAGGTAGGGTCTTGGTGGTGAGGACTGGTGTGACGGTCAGCGTCTGTTCAGGGAGAGACGGGAGGCAGTCTGAGAGGAGAACATCTGGAGCTCCTCACCCCACACAGAACTCATTAATCAGTCTCAGTTAAACATGACGAGCATCTTCTAAACTAGGAGCCTCCCTGCACCCGCCCCCCCACCCTGCTGTCCACCCTTTATGACTCGTTATGCTGCCTCACTCCCAGCTAGGATTGACTGATTAGTGTTTGTCGTTAGCCAGTTTCACTTGTAAGCATCTGCCAAGCACATAAACATGATCAAACAGATAAAAGCTTTATTTTAAAATCATTTTAATGATCAGAAGATTCCAGACATTTTTTGAAGGAGTCCAGACCCCCTCGCCCAGATCTAGACCTGGTCTGCGGACCTCAGAACTTAGGTTGGACTCCCTCTGGAGCAGACCTGTGACCCGACTCACCTGTTGTAGTCCTCCAGGTATCTGCTGGCTCTGCAATAGGTTGACTGGCTTCATGTCGCTCCCTGGTGGAGGAGTTTGGACCTGCAGCTGCAGTTTGGCCTCTGGCTCCTGCTTCACTAGTAGCTCCTTTCTCAGCTGCTCCACCACCTTTTTCTGTAGAAACAACAAACAAGCCTGATTTATGCTTCTCCATCACCTGGGGAGTGCTGCAAAGCAGCAAAAAAAATGAGATAGCAGACAGATCAGACGTCACTGAGCAGCATCATAACATTATGAACACTGTAGAGTTTTAAGGGTGAAGCAGGAAGCAGCAGAGTAGCTGCTACATATCAGATGACCAGATTTATGCCGTCTTTGTCCACGTTTAACATTCGCTCCGTCATCCTGGAAGAAGGATGTGAAGCTCGCTAAACTCAAGACATTTTCCTCTTCTGTGTCTGGCTTGATGTCACTTTGGTGATGCACATTTGTAGTCCATTACTTGTTTTCACACAAAACCTAAAAAAACTTTTGTCTTTGTTTGAAAATCAGCGATTTCTTAGTGTCGTTAAAATTCATGACAGAAAACATCTTTTATCCTCCAAGACAAACCCATTCATGTACTTGGCAGTACATGGGACCCATGGTCCAGAGGTAGATGGGAGTGGCCCAAGCTCCCCATCCAGCATATTTTAGGTGTTTCTGCTCCAGCAGGCTGATCAGGTGAATCAGATGCGGTCTGATATGGACTAATCACCTCACCAGGTTATGGGATTCTAGCTGCTTTGAGCTGAAGAGCATCAGAACAAGTGTGGTTCTGGATCCACACTCCTTGTTAGGCTGCTGCATAACCAGGACATACCTGCTTCTCGCTGAGCGCTGTGATCTTGGCTTGAAGCTCATGGAGCTGCTTCTTCAGATCTGCATTCTAAAACAATAGAACCAGTTAGTGTGAGCAGAACTGGGTCAGAACTGAGACCCTGCCATGTGAGGTCTATCTGCTGCCTTTACCTGAGGATCCTGCTTCATCTGAGCCACCAGTTTCTGCAGAAGAACAGAACCGAGTCAGATCCAGCCTTTTCAGGACTTTACACAGATGTCAGTATATTACGACTGCTTCAGTAGTAAGCGACGGTACCGATCAGCGCCAAAAAGCATCCACAGTAACACTAAAAGTTTTATTCTGTTCAAGCATGGCATGATTGAATCCATTTGGAGGACTAGAGCAGTTGCATGATGTAAAATGTGGCGGTTAATCACAGAAGAAGCTCTGTATTTTACGGCGCTCAGGGAGACAACAAAGCCCTGTGAATGACGTCGCCGAGGGGGAATTACGTGATGTTTTTCAGCGTTGGGAGTTTAGCAACGGAGATTTTAAATCAGCACAATCTGTGCTTGTCTTCTTTTGGTTTACCAGCAACTCTTCGAACGCCGGTTGTTTTGGACGATGTCTGTTGGTGTCATTTCCTACCAAGTTACAACCAATCAGTGTGGGTCAACCAAAAGTTCTGCTCAGGTACTTCACCGGGTCATTCCGATTACCTACC
>NC_091744.1:80219960-80319960 GCF_043380555.1 Nothobranchius furzeri
TAAGGCATGCTCAATTCATTATCATTCTGATTACCTAGAAGCTGAAAATGTCTCTGACTGCATTCCTTGTATACCTAAGCAAGGATGTGTGGAATCAACCGGGCCAGGCTGGGGCCGACTGGAGCTATCCGGGCAGGGCCGACCAGGTACAGATGAGAACGGCCCATTAGGTTACTGAGTGAGTGAGTGAGTGAGTGAGTGAGTGAGTGAGTGAGTGAATGGATGGATGATCGGCTGATGCTGATATGTAAAAAATGGCATAATATCAGCCCGATATATCGTCTACCTTGGGCCAGAATCAAACAGGGTGAAGCTGGATTTAGCTTATCTGCTGCACAGAGATAGAGTCTTAGAGCCTTTGTTCCCAGAGCTTTGCTTCTTCTTAATTCTCAGTGCAGATAGGGGGCGTGTGCATTACTTGTATGTGTGCATGCATGTAGTTACATGTATGCGTGCGTGCGTGCGTGCGTGTGAGCCAAAGGTTTACTCATTGTTGGTCATTCACATGTGAGGTTATGACATGAAAGCATATATAGGTTTTATGGGTTTTACGAATGTGTAAATTGGTTGGGTTTTTAGAATTTAGAGATTTTAGTGCCGGCTGCTTCACAATGCTGTCTCGAATTTCCCCTCGGGGACTAATAAAGTTGTCTTGAGTCTTGAAAGTCAGCTTCCTTACGACCTCAAATGGGCCACAACTCTACAAACTTTTAAATCAAAACTGAAAACTTTAATGTATTTATCAGTCTTTAAATGAATGTTTATGCTCCACCTTCTGCACTGTAACTGCTCACCCTTTTACTTTCTCTTTTTATGTTATTCTTGCATCTAGGGCTGCAACAAACGATTATTTGGATAATCGATGAATCGGATGGGGTCTCGACACGATTAATCGATTAATCGGATTACATGGGGAAATTTTTAAAAACTGCTAGGGAAACGTTATTTCTCTCCTTCCTTCACTTTATTTAACACAACATTATTAGAAAACAGTTCAATAGCAGAAAAACAACATGCCATCACCTAAATTGTCTTATAAGGTGTATAGACAGAGACCCTAAGCTACATCTATCTGTGACCTAAAATGCTTGGTCCAAGTTAAACAGCTTAAGGGCAATTCTCATCTGTTTTGTTTGATCTCATCTGTTGACATTTATTTTAAATGTAATTAAACATAGGCTGTGAATTAATCAAAATTGATCACTATTTCCAAAAATGACTGAAAAAATACCAAATAAAACAAAAGTAAATGAATGCCATCCTCCTTGAGATGATGCCCGGGGCAACTGCCATAAAGTCACATCAAGAAATGCTGCTGATCATTCCAATGATCCCAAATAGACTCACATTAGGCCACATGAAAGCAACTGAACCCAAAAATATATTAACCAGTATATAACTGCACTCTCACACAACACGCCTGCAGCAACAGTTAGGACTCCTCCCTCCCTTTTAAAAGCGTTTTTGCTTCTGAGGACATTGTGGTTGTAAAACCACATGCTAGTAGTCTGGCCCCGGTGTGATCAACCAGTTTCTGCGGGAACGTGACGGCGGAACCAGGGCCAGATTAACACTTTGTTGTACCCTGGGCAACAATATTCAAGGGCTCCATCATCACGACCCAAGGATCACCATAATATGGTCACATACAGAATATTTTACTGTAATATGCAGTAAATATACTCAATACTTGAATGCCTGACATCACGTAACCCGCCCAGAGTAACCTTTGACCCACCTCGTGTGGACTGACCAATGAGGAGAGGGTCTTAACTTGAGGCCCTCTCTTCATTGGTCAGTCTGCATGAGACTGACTCTCAACTGACGTTCAGTCGTAGGCAGCGAAGCGTCTCTGTGCAGCGCAAAAGCCCGGGTGGACAGTTTGTTTAATGTAGGGTGACCATATTTCCATTTCCAAACAAGAGGACAGGGGATCTGTGCCTATGACGTCACACTATGGCAACGCCACACAAACCATGTTGGGACCCATTTTTTGTAAGAACTAAATTAATATCAGATTCTGCCAATAAAAGGGCTTTAAAACAATTCATATGTAAATATTTTGCATATTTAATGCAAAATCTAATTTTTCTGCTTTAGTGCTGCAACAAGGTTTTATTAATAATAAATTATTATACCTTTTGTTTTACTACAGCATTGGTAAGCTTCCTGTGCACAGATTATTAAGGATGCTTGTTTCAGCTGTGAGATTAGACGATAGGATCAATGAAAAAAATAAGTTGTCACACACTCCATGGAAACTTTCAGAGAATCCACAAATAGTGGCTTTCAAATGGTTTTGTTACTTTTTGCAAGTTTATAAAAGAAGCAGATGAGACAGCATGTCTGATAATTTAGTTTTTCATCTGATAAAATTAGAACATGTCAGTAATGCCTGAGGGGCTTTTATAAACACCATACAACTAACACTCCTGGAGAGGGCATGAATTACACAGAGGCTTCTGGGGAGCCCAGTTAGGGGGGGGGGGGCATTTTGCCTTGGCCCCCAAAATGTCTTGAAACGGCCCTGGGTGTGTGACTGAGTTTTGAAGGTGATCTGAATTGTATCAGATGTATAAATATGACATGTGTATAACTTATTGTTTTTAACTGGTAAAAACGTGTAGTGGAGATAAATCTACCTACATTTGACTTTTCAACACTTTGTTTTGTTTTCTATTTTTTATTTAACTATTTTCCTGTCCTGTCTGTCTCTCATCTTCCTGCATCTCCTCTTAATTCTCCAGAAAATCTGTTGCCTGGATTCTTACCTTTTCACCTCATCAGTTACTTTTGAGCAGATCAAAGGGATCTCCTGACCGAAAAGCTCAGAGCGCGTTTTCGATGCTGCGTGAGGTGACATCACCGCAGCGCAGGTGATGAGCTCCGCAGTAGCGAGCTTCAGGCACAAATAAGACAGAAAATAGAGAACATGTGCGGACATGAACGATCGTGTGCTAATTATAGTTTTTTGGTTGCGCCACTTTGAGAATGGACCGTGCGCTGGAAGCAGCTGCCTGGATCGCTGCGCAACAATGCGGAACCGGTTCGCAGCAGCGCAAGTCTGCCGGCTCTCCCTCGCGCTGATCTGCCGGTACCGGCTCTCCCTCGCGCTGATCTGCGGCTCTCCCTCGCGCTGATCTGCCGGTACCGGCTCTCCCTCGCGCTGATCTGCCGGTACCGGCTCTCCCTCGCGCTGATCTGCCGGTACCGGCTCTCCCTCGCGCTGATCTGCCGGTACCGGCTCTCCCTCGCGCTGATCTGCGGCTCTCCCTTGCGCTGATCTGCCGGCTCTCCCTTGCGCTGATCTGCCGGCTCTCCCTCGCGCTGATCTGCCGGCTCTCCCTCGCGCTGATCTGACTTGCTCTGGTCTGCGCGCAAAGGCGGGCGGGAAGGGGGGGCGCTTTTGGAAGAGTTGTGCGACACAACGAATCGATGATGCAATTCGTTGCCAACGCTTTTAGTAATCGATTTTCATCGAATTTATCGATTCGTTGTTGCAGCCCTACTTGCATCTAATTATATTTGTGTCTTTTAAATTTGATTTTATAATCAGCTGTTTTATGTTGTCACATTGATTTTAATGTTTTATGTTCCGGCTCCTGGAAAGCACATTGACTTTCTTCTGTGTCTGACATGTGCTGTACAAATAAAGCTGCCTAGTCTGGAATCTGGAACATATTCTGACCAAAAGAAAAACAAGACTCACCACCTGGCTGTAGGACTGGTCACCACCCCGCTGTGCTGCCCTGTAAAAACACAAGCACACACCATTTAAAGCTAACATCTCTGGAAGTCCCGGTGGAAGAAGCATTACATTACAATTGAGACGCTTCTCCAGTGTGTGCGCTCCTCATACCTGCAGGTATTCACTACCTAGGCAACACTTCACTTCTATGAATGAACGAAAACAGGAAAAAGAAATCAGCAATAGGAAAGAAGGAAGAAATACTATTTCCAGTTTTATATTTTCCTCTTTAGTTCATAACGGCTGAGATTTGTACTCGTGGAGAAAAATCAGGAAAAAACATTATTGTATACATCAGTGTCACCTACTAGGCAATTGTATCAACAATACACATAGCAACTTCTGATCAATCCATATCAATTTCAGATTTTAAATAATGTATTGATGTAAACCACACCCACTAATTTCCAAATAATAAATAGGAGGTGCATTCATCTGTGTATCTCCTTTGATCCGAATTAGTGATATTTTCAGCACCAGAACAATGAAGCAAAGAAACAGACTCCTGAGTTTGTTAGTAATTTTATTCATTAGGTGCATCTGACCTGTTCTATTTTTCTCTGAAATGAGATCAAATCAGTGCTTCTATGGGTTGTCTCCTCTCTGCACTGCAAATATTTACTTTATTATAATGTTCACTGTAATGCATCTTGATGTTCTTAACAAATTAATTAAATCAAAGATATTGGTCAATAATGCCAAAAATGTAAATTTGTGTTTCAGTCATTTTTATACTGGCTTAAAAATACTTCATTAAGTCTACTAAGCAGGGGTGTAGAACGTGTTTAATAGGGCCAGCCCAGTAATGATCTTGGACCAAAATAAAGGGGGCAGAAAGCCAAATACAGGGGGCAAAAGGAGATGTTTTTCCAGACGCCAAGAAAAATGAAAGGCCAACCCCCCCCCCCCCCCCCCCCCCCCCCCGCTGCAAAGTGTGTCACTGAGAGTTTAAAACAAAAATTATTCTTGTGCAAATATTGGTGTATTCACCTTTAAAACTAGTTATTAAAATGCAGCAGTTGCTGGATTGGTGCAGTTCAAAGTGGAGTGCATAAAATAAAACAATATTAACATAAAAGTGAGACGTGTCATAATTTCAATAAAAGCAAATGAAAAATGAGGAATACTAAGAACACAATAGGTTAGACTGTGGCGATAATGTGGTGTAATCGTGTCCTTATATGGGGGCGGTCACTGCGCTGCTGCGAACTTACGGATATCTTGGACATAACTTGCTTTTACTGCGATCGAAGCCGCGCTCATTAAGTTTTTACTAACAAGCTGCTCCTACAGGTGTCTGTCCTCCATAGTCCCCATGCAGTCTCTGGTGATCTGAGCTCCAGCTCTAATGGAGAAGCTCACCAAGCGCTGCAGCACTCAAGTTTGCTGTCTCAGTTGATTTAGTTCAAAAAGCAAATCTTACGGCTCGTGTTTACTTTCACTTTCAATAGTTTCCGGCCGGAGCTCGGCAGTTACTCCCCACGTCATCGTGACACCTCCGAACAAACATTGTCTCGACAGCAACGTGGTGTCCACGGCCAAAACATATATCACCTTACATATACAAGCGCATGTACACACACTCACACATGGTGCTCGCATAAGTGTGGACTTGGGCATTTTCAACACGCCTTAAGGCTGTGGTTGGCACTTAATGCACTGTGATTTATTATGGTAAATAACCTGTATTTGATATAGCGCCTTCTAGAGTCCAGGAACCCCACCAGGGACTTTACAACACAGTCATTCACCCATTCACACACTGGTGGGGATGAGCTACGATGTAGCCACAGCTGTCCTGGGGCACACTGACAGAGGCGAGGCTGCCGAGCACAGGCGCCACCGGTCCCTCCGACCACCACCAGCAGGCAAGGTGGGTTATAAATAAAGCTTTGATTGATTGATTGATTGATTAAAAGTATTGCCCAAGGACAAAACGACAGTGACAAACTGAGCGGGGCTTGAACCTGCAACCTTCCGATTACAGGGCGAGCACTTAACTCCTGTGCCACAGTCTTAATCACAAGTAAGTGAAACAACGTTGATTTTATATTTCCTCATCAGGTTGACGCAGTGACAGCTTGCTCTTGTTGTTTTGTTGTGTGTCGTTTTTCTGCAGGTCTAGAAGCAGACTCTTGTTCATCATTGATTGTTTATTTTTGTGGGTTAGGGTTGCAAAGTCTCCCTAAGCCAGACAGGCCACGGGGAAGAAAATGGTATCAGTGTATTTGAGTTGTTGTGAAAAGCTTTATAAACCTTACGTATTATTATTATTAAAAATGGTCGCGGTCGGATGGCTAAATATCTTTACTTCTTAATGGGGCAATGGCAGTGCTGTTGACAAATTTACAGGAAGCGGCGTTCTAACCAATCACAAGCTTGTGGTCTCCTTTGACAGATTGTTAAAAATATGGGCATGTCTCAGTCACCCTCTGTGAGCCCGACAGAGAGCCCTTGCGCTGACGCATAAAGGCGTTGCATGTCTCCGCACCAACACAGACGGAGAAGTTTAAGTCAGGCTTAACAAAAGAGGGGGATGCAGCATTTGTGAAATTTAAGCCCATGAGGTAGCATGTAAAGTAGTGATGGTACAAATAAAGCAAGGCTTTGAGGCATGTATCAAGCAGGAAGGGGTGGGTCCATGCAGCCCTGCGAGGTTTGCTTCCTTTCAAGGAAAACCATGTGACAGATAAAAAAAACAAGGCCTCGTTTCACCTGGATCATGGTTCTTTTTCTGTGTTCCTTTTCAAAATAAAAGCAGCCAAACTCACTGTGCTTTGTGGGTTGTTTTGTTTGGTCCTTGTGTCCATCAGAGTTTGAAGTGGTTGAGCTTGTAGAAAAAGCAGATTTACTTCCATCAGCAGTGTTGGGAGTAACGCGGTACAAAAGTAATTAATTTCTGTAATGCATTACTTTTTGCTGTAATGTGGTAATGTAAGGCATTACAGGGAAAGAAAATGATAATATTTATTCGGTACAATTGTCAGTAACGCGGTAATTACAATGCATTTTAAAACCCAGAATCAAGACGTGGGTTTCCTAAAAATTCTAATTGCGGGAAACCTGAAAAAAGATCCAGTATCTGCATATATGACGTCATTTATGGACTCAGCTTTGCGGGCGTTCTATGAGCAGAGAGGACGCGGCGGTAATGGCTCAAATACTCCAGCTGCGTCCTGCGCGTGGCCGCTGTTACATTCACAAAATCGCTCCACCAAAACAAAGTCATTCGTTTGCGATCGTTTATATCAGCCCATATTCTCTGGTACTTCATGTACTTTTCAACTGAGTTCATAATCTGTGCCCCGGTGATTTCAGCTCATTGCTGCTGGTTCGGTAGATCCCTTTGGCTGATTAGTTAGAAAGTAGGAAATCTAGAAAACAGTTTTTCTGGAAGACGGAGAAAACATGCAGCATGAAAGAAGGTTAGAGAGAGAAAGGGCAGGAAATTATTCACATAAAACCAAGAAAAAAAGTAGGTAGATTTATCCCCAATACACATTTTTACCAGTGAAAAGCAATAATATATAAGCATTTAATATTTATACATGTGATAGAATCAGATCACCCCAGAAGTCAGTCCCGCATCCAGGGCCGTATAAAGGCATTTGAGGACCAAGGCAAATATAGGCTTGGAGCCCCCACTACCTCACTCCCTGCTCAGTTAATATAAGATGGCAGCATGTTGAGAGTACAGATTGTTGTTGCTTTTATTTAATAAACAATAATTTTAAAGCACTGTTTTTATATCTGACTGTTTTTAACAGCAATCCTAGCTCAGACACCACATCACTTTCCACATATATGTCATGAGCTCACTGAGCGTCAGATTACCAGATTCATACTGAAGTTGTTTTGGTGAAAGTAACTTAAAGTAATGCAAAAGCAGTGTAATGCCTTACATTTTAAAATCAGTAATACTGTAATGTAATGAATTACTTTAAAATGAGGGTAACAAGTAATAAATAATGCATTACAGTTTTGAAGCAACTTGCCCAACACTGTCCATCAGGAGCTACTTTAGGGCCAGAGGTTTAGAAGAGCTGAGCACTTCAGGGGTGTCGAATGCCCCTCTGCTTGGTGGTAGAGCATGCAGGGACTGGGGTTCACTTTAAAGATTATTCAGCACCCTGAAAAATGACAGAAAACACCTTTGCTGGCCATGCATTCCAAAGGTCAGTGTAAAATGCCGATCCCTGACACTCCACCTAATGTGTTTTGTGTAACCCTTTAATTTGAAACCAAAATTATTTCCTTGAATTAATGACTAGCCTACATGATGCATGAGCATAACCCACAAATAGGTGCAAAGTAACAGCAGGTGGTGAGAATCATGGTTATAAATAAAAAAGGACACTATTGTGATGAATCATACAATCTAGTTTATTTATAGTACAGGTTAGACTTGATGCATGCCATGCTTCAACTCCACCAGCAGATGTCACTACATAAAGATGAGTAAATGAAGCACTGAATGAAGTATTCAGTAGTGAACCTTTTGGTGAAACAATTGGCTGAAAAGCCTCATTGCTTCATCAGGCCATCAATAAAAAGGGAAAGCAGTGGGGGCATGACATGGAACCCTGCGGAACTCCAAACAACAGGATTGATGAGGGAAGTAAAGTAAATTACTGAACTGAATTAAGACAGTTGACTCGTTAGGGGGGATGAAGGTGTATGAAAAGTGTTAAATCAAACCAATCCCAGTTTTCCTGGTTAAACCAAACCAATCTCGGTTTTCCTGGTTAAAACAAGCAAATCACGGTTTTCCGGGTTAAATCAAACCAATCACAGTTTTCCTGGTTAAACCAAACAAAACCCGGTTTTCCTGGTTAAAACAAACCAATCCTGGTTTTCCTGGTTAACCCAAACCAATCCTGGTTTTCCTGGAAAATTACTTTTGTTATCTTGCTTGTTTAAAATATTAATGAGACTTTGAAACGTTGAAAACGTTTAGAATAAAGATGCAATAATTAAGTTGCTTTAGTGGTATGAAGAATACCTTTAATTTTCCCACTGAGGGACTAATAAAGGAATTTTTATTCTTATTCAGAGGAAAACAAACACGTTCCGTTAGATCCACTAAACGTGATGACCCGTCAAAAAAAACTGATTTTCTATTTTCAGATCAAAACAGAAGAAAAAAAACTCAGCTGTAAAAAAACAAAACGATGATAAAGTACAAATAAAGTTAAGATGCAAACCCGAACGCAGAACCCGGACCGGACCGAGCAGGAAGTGGGGACCTGCCGGAACCGGAGCTGACTTTTTTTTAACACAATTTAACTAACGGAGAAGAATCCGGTTCGCTGCGGTTCTTCTGATCAAGTTTGGCTTGGAGCGAAAGTCCCGAAGTCTGCGGGAACCGGGTCGGGATGCGGGCTGAGTGGACTCACTGGGTTAAGTTGTCAGATAAACTTCCATCAGCACCGCCTCGGCAGAGGCCCGAACCCCGTTAAAATGGAGGGTTGAGGCGGAGAAGTGCTTTAAACACTCTAAAGTGTTTGTGTGTCCTCCCGCTGAAACACACCGGACCCTCCGGTAACAGCCCCGGTGCCTCACGGCGGGCCTGCCCACGAACAATCGCCCGTTCAGCAAAGCTCCCCGTTGTTTGGTCGGTGTGAGTGTGTTGGAACGGGTCGTGAAAGCGACCGTCGCATCGCTCCTACCGAACACCGAGAACAAGTGGAGAACGTTAGCCGCTATGGCTAACCGTCCTGCTAGCTGCCCGGGCTAACGGCGCAAGCAGGCGGGTAACTTCCAGGAAAGAGCCGCCAGGAGCCTGCGGAAAGAGAACCGGAGGAGCAAAACACGGAGGACAGGAGGAAGGCGAAGAGCAGGAGCGGTCCCGACAGACGCCATCTTTTCAAAACAAACCCTGACAGAGCGCAGGCGTCGCTGGTCCAAGTTCTGTCGGCCCCTTGTCCTCCACAACTCCGAGAATAAGAACCACAGCAGCTAAACGCACGAAAACACACGGACAGACACCGGCCACCGGCTCACACACCTGCCCGCACACCTCCGCCGACACGCGGGTACGGGCGGTGAGCAGCAGCCGCCGGAACTTCCACAGCAGACTAAATTAAAGTTATGAAATTAAAAAAGCTCAATGTGCACTTACTCAGCAGCAGTCCTCCTCCAGATTAATTAAATATATATCCGCTGAAAGCCGATCCACGGCGGAATAACGGCACACCGACACACCGGCAGCCTCCTGCCCGCCGAGCTGCACTTTGTTCCGGAATTTTAGAAGAAGTTTTAGTAAAAAATGTGTAAAAACGGAGAAACTGAAGCTACAAAACAAGAAGAACTCTTCTTCAATCTCATTCAGCTCAGCCTCATCACAACGCAGATCCCTGCGCTCCCGAGCTGGAGGAAGGGGGGACGAAAACTACTTCTACCTCCGGTAAACGGTCGTTTTTACATCGTTAAGCGTTTTATATTTTCTTCCGCCTTCGGTAAAGTTGGTTAAATCGGTCCGATCAGTGAGGCGATGGGGGAAGAAAAGGTGTTCGAGAAGCGGACTAGTTTTTGTGTCGGTGCGGCGAATTTATTTCACTTTGCCTAAGGAACGGCGGTGCTGCGACTCCCATTGCCTAGGGAAAAAACCCGGATGTAAACTCAGTGAAACTCTACGGAGAGAAAGTAAGCACGCGCAACCTCCTCTCGCGCGCGCGTACACACACAATGGAGTTGTGGTGTCCTCAGCAGCGGACCGTCAGCTCTCAGACAGCCGATGTCGGACCTCCATATTGCTCGCAGCTGGAGGAGGATGGCAGGTAGCGTGACATCTTTTCTTCTGTATTTTTACCTGAATGGAGGACCAGGCCCAGGTGGAGTCATAATGCTCGGAGAGGCTTCTTCAGTTTGAGAAACTTGGTTCTCCTCATGAATCCACCAGGTGTTGTTCCTGAGTAGACCCCAGTTGACCCCAGGCATTTGGACATAGAGAAGCCTCCAGGTGTGGGTCTGATTATTTTTTTCCCTGGGAATGGCTAAAACCAAGACGCCATTAAAGGTTTCACCTCGACAAGAACAAAGTCAAAGAAACGGTACTCCATTTATAGAGGACCCTGGATGACACAACCTCCACCAACAGAAACAGGTAAAGTTTATCCAATAGAACATGGCTGACGTTTTTTCTTTCTAATTATAGGGGACATATGATGCTAATCTCACCTTCCCTTGGTCTATAAACTCCAAACATGAATAAACCCATCTATCTGTTTTCTGTCAGCAATATATATATATATATATAAACTTTATATTCATTTATTTTTATTTATTTTTTAAATCAGTCCATAAATGTAAAACCCATTTAAACTAAATAATTGAGTAAATAAATCATAATTTCAAATAAAGTACATAGGGGCAATGGTGGCACAGGAGTTAAGTGCTCGCCCCATAATGTTTCATTCAGAAACACATGAAACCAACCTCATGCCCTACTGATTTCATTCCTACTACCTTGTTAATCAGGATGTTTGACCAAATGGGCCCATGCGTTGTAGATTTTATTAATTTATCTCTACAATCTGGCTCTGTACCATCTGTTTTCAAACATGCAGTTATTGAACCCATCCTTTAAAAACCAAGTTTGGATTCATCTCAGCCTAAAAATTACAAACCCATTTCAAATGACCATTTATCTCTAAAATATTGGAAAAGGTTGTGGCAGATCAACTGATTACTTTTCTGGAACTACACAACAGTTTTGATAAATTCCAGTCTGGTTTTGGTAAAAAGCATTCAACAGAAACAGCTTTGCTTAAAGTTTCCAGTGACATCATGATGGCTGCAGACAACGGGGAATTCACAGTGTAGGAGCCAAATATGTTGTTTCCTTTTCTTTGGTCTCGATGTTTTAATTGATATGTGGACGTGTCATTGTTACTGGTCAGAATAAAGGTAGTGATGTCATTGTTGGCGTCAGGCACTATTCCGGAAGGGCAAACAGGTTTTTGACCGCTGTGGCGTGAAGACGTTTGAATGGGAAAGTAAGCGAATTACTCCTATCATTGTTTCACCTGGAATGCAATCAACATTAAACAAGAAGCAATATCATAACAATTCCACGCTTAAGGCTGTTTTTTTAAGTAATTTAATTAGTCAAAATCGGATCAACACAGAGCGTCAACCAGGTCCCGGTCTAGCAGCCTCAGAAGTTCGAGTAATGGACTTGACTTCTACACACAGTGTTAGTATTGTTAGATCTTTCTGCAGCTTTTGACACTGTTGATCACAGCACCTTAATTAACAGACTTGGTGACTCGGTGGGGAACTATGGAACTGTTCTAAACGGGTTTAGATCGTACCTTTCTAACAGAAGTTACAGTGTCTGTAGAAACCAAATCATGTCAGATTCTACCCATCTGTTCTGTGGGGTACCCCAAGGCTCTGTTTTGGGTCCACTGTTGTTTCTGCTGTACATACACCCTCTTGGACATACACTTGATTATTTTCATAATGCCTCTTATCACCTATATGCAGATGATATTCAGCTGTACTGCTCCTTTAAGGATTCTGAGTTCTATAAACTGTCTGAATTACTAGAGTGTCTATCAGCGATCACCAGCTGGCTAGAAGATAACTTCCGCCAGTTAAACTCTGAAAATACTTGATGTCTGATCATTGCCCCTGAGAGCACGGTTCCTCTGATTAGTCAACAACTTGGTCATTTATTGTCGGCCATCAAGTCAAACTTGAAGAATTTGGGTGTTTTTGACCAATCAGTGTCTCTTGAAGGCCACTCAAAACATTTGTCCGAAACTGTTTTTATCACTTAAGAAATATCTCCAAACTGCGGAGGTTGGTGTCAAAACATGAACTAGAAATGGTTATCCATGCCTTTATCTCCTCCCGTCTAGATTACTGTAACACACTCTTCACATGTTTTAACAAAAAAGCCCTTGACCACCTTCAGTTGGTCCAGAAATCTGCAGCGAGGCTCCTAACTGGAGCAAACAGAAGAGCACACATCACTCCTATTCTAATGTCTCTGCACTGGTTACCCGTTAACTTTAGATTTCATTTTAGAATCCTGATTATAACTTTCAGGGCTCTACAAGGTCAAGCTCCTCGCTATATTACTGAAATGTTAAAGCCTTATGCTCCAACCCGAGCCCTCAGGTCCACCCACCAGAACCTTCTAGAAGTTCTAAAGACCAGATATAAAAGTCGAGGCGATCGCTCCTTCCAGACTGTTGCACCCCGACTCTGGAATGATCCTCCTTTATCCTTACGCAGCATTGACAGTCTGGACACTTTTAAAAAACAGCTATATACCCTTTTATTTAAAGCTGCTTTCACATAAATCTTTTATTTCCTTATTTTTAACTCAAAATTTTAATCTTTCATCTGTTTATGAAATTTTATAATTTTATTACTTTATTTTTTCTGATGTTAATCTGATTCTGTTTTGAGATCTTTATGATTTTATGACTTTGTGTTATTTTGTTTTGATCGATGTGAAGCACTTTGTGATTCTTTGTCTGTGATAAGTGCTATATAAATAAAATGTACTTACTTACTAATGGGAAGGTTCCAGGTTTGAGCCCCGCTCAGTCCGTTGCTGTCGTTGTGTCCTTGGGCAAGACACAACCCACCTTGCCTGCTGGTGGTGGTCGGAGGGACCGGTGGCGCCAGTCCTCGACAGGCTCGCCTGTGTCAGTGCGCCCCAGGGCAGCTGTGGCTACATCGTTGCTCATCCCCACCAGTCGGTGTCGGTGCTGCTCACCATTTTCAAGACAAAAGTATGAAACTTCATAGTTTTTGTGGATGCTTTTGTGATGGACAGCATCTGGTGAACTAAACTGAAATTCTAAAAAATAAATGTTTAAATAATATTTCAATTAATTAGAAAGCCTTTTTCTGGTGATCTACCATGTCCAATAAACATTGAAACCCGTTCCATTGTCTCATAGCAGGTATGATCTGTGTGGTGTAATTAGGGTTATCTGCAGTGGGAAACTGTGGATAATTCAGCGTTAAAACTTCTCCAACATCGCCGAAAAACAAGAGCATCACGCCACCTGCACAGACAAAATCTAAGCAAAATCTACCGCACACGACAGAAGCAGAACCAGAGACAACCACCATCAGGACGGCTCCATTTCCACATAGGAAGTCTGCTGTGTGGTAATATTTTACATTCCCAAAGCTGCTAAAGGAGAAATTCAGATGGCTCGTCCATCTGCAGAGCTGAAAGAAAAACGTGACACTCCCAACTTGTTTCATCATCTCTGACATCCTCACACAGACAAATCAGCTCCAACTGAGTCAGGTTACGTTGGTGACTGAAGTGATTTAACAGTAATATTAGAACAATCCATGGGAACAATAGTTCATTTATTATTGTTGTTCTATGTTTCCCTGTTTCTGTCTACAACAGGCCTGTACGGAAAGCCATTTTAATATTTAATGAACAACACCTCTCTAATTCCTGTTCTACACAGCAATAATATAATTTATCCTGGTCTCAGTGATATTCTTGCTGATCAAAGTGAGAATATGAAGAAGTAGACATGAGATTTAAGGATATTTATAATAACAAATTAGCATCTCCTCTCACTAAGGTGTACCTGTCCTTCAGAGGTAACCCTGACTAACAGCTAAACCTTTTTGTCTTTTTACAAAAACTCAAAACAGGCTATTTGGAAAATATAATTTTAAATGTTGAATCTGTAATTGAAAAATTACAGAGATTACTTTGATTTTACAAATGACATTTTCTAATCATGAACGTTACCAGCATGTTATTGTGTGTGTGTGTGTGTGTGTGTGTGTGTGTGTGATTTCTATTTGTTAATACTGATGTGAACTAAATTCATGTAAAATAATCGTGAAACCGTGATTATTTCTCAGACTATAATCGCTGCAAACATCCAAACAGTAAACAACAACAATGTTGCTTCTTTTTTGTTTTAAGTGTCCTCATCGTTTTGGAGGTCCACAGCATTCTGTTCATGCACATTTTGCTTATAAGGATAAACTGGGATTAACTTGATGTCAATGAAAAATGAATGTCTGGCGGCTGCTCCAGCACTTTTACAAGATTTCAAAGCCTGATGGCTGCAGACATGAAAGATTTGCTGATCTCTCCATCTGCATTGATCTGAGGAGCTATGTACCTCCACTGTGTTGTGGTCCATCGTGGTGTTATGAGGTGGTTGATCTAAGGATGTCCAGAACCATCTTCAGCATCTCCACAACATCTGTCAGTGAATCGATCAGGGAAATATGACTGAAGTCTGTTATTATTAACAAAAGTTCATCAGGGTTTTTTGTTTGAATCTTAACAACCTCATGGAAACTTTCAGATGGACTTTCAGCAGCAGTGGAGGGTCTGCTTTACAAAAGTCTTAGTAGAAAATTCCTTATTTCATTGAGAAGAAACCAGACATTGATCAACTATTCCGTAGTTTGGTGTAATCAGCCTTGCAGCTGTTTCTTATCAGGGTAGAATAAACCTTTAGGCTTCATCAGAACCATTCATCTATGAAGCTTCTTGAGTCAAGAGCAGTTCAACAGTTTTTATGTTGCCATAATAAAAATGAGACTTCAACATTTGTAACTTGTAACAAAATGTGACATTTCTAACTGTTGAGGTGTCTGTAGGTGCTGGTTGTAGTTTAACATCCATCCTTTAGGGGGCGCTGTCTATAAAACAGCAGTTGGCATGAGACTGGAGGTCTTCTAAACTAAAATCATCTCCTTTAAAAATCAAATTAATCCGAAAAACATGAAGCTGTGTGTCTTTGTAAGGAAATAAAACACAAATCATTAGTGAAAAAACTATTCTAATCGGTTGTGTTTATCGAGCCCCTGGTTTGTGTGTGGATTCGTTCACTGATAAAGGTGTTTGGCTGGCCCAGTAATAACAGTTTGTTTTCTAACTTGTATGAAAAAGACTATAACTTAGGAGTCAGACCAAGAAGGAAGCTTTTAGCAAGCCATGGAGGACTAGAGGACTACAAAATGTCCTCATCACACACTGGTGAAATAACATCTCCGCATCGGATCATCCCCGTGATGAGTGGTGAGCTGCAGCTGTGGCTGAATTCGGGAACTAGTAGGTGGTTGTGTAGAAGCTTTCTAAAGTTAAAAACGACAGAAAAGCTGAAAACAGGTATAAAATAAATACAAACAGATACAAAGACATAAAAAAGAATACTATAAAGTTAAAGTCCCGTTAATTCATCACACCCTGGTGAAACGAATCCCCGCATTTGACCCATCCCCATGGGGAGTGGCGAGCTGCAGCTGTGGCCATGCTCGGGAATGATTAGGTGGTTTAACCCCCCAATCCAACCCCTTAAGGCTGTGTGTCAAGCAGGGAGGCATTGGGCTCCATTATTAAAGTCTTTGGATCGACCTGACTAGGATTCAAACCCTGATCTCCCAGTCCCAGGGCGGACGCTGTACCACTAGGCCACTGAGAAGGTGATAGAGTGATTTACGGAATAAAATTAGCAACTAGATAAATTGCATTTCTTGTAGAAATGCTGTTTGAATGCTTGATGATGAAACTAAAAGTCTATGTTAAAATCTGCTGGAAAGCCTTGGTTGGAAAAGAGATAAAATGGTGATAGATCTTAAAAAAAAAAGAAAACTGTTGATTGGGGAATTCAAAAGTGCAAAAAACATGAACATAAACATCTGAACTTAAATAAAAACTGGAAAGCTGAACTGTTAAACCAGCTAAAACTTTAGCAGAAAGAATGTAATAGTTAACTGTATACTGGATGGATAGATTTTGGATGTTGAAAGTCTTAAAAAGGATGAAAGAAAAGAGAAAAGGTCTGTAGCGTCACACTTTATAGCGTGACGACTGCAAATTATGACCATTAAGATGTGATGATTCCATTTAAATATGAAATATCAATCTGATCTTTGAATGTTTAATCAGAAGATTCTAGTTACTTTTACTTGTTCAGGGATCATAAACACACTTCGTATTAATTCAGACAGAGTCAGGTATATAGTTAAAAAGATGATTATACATGACTAGATATGAATAATGAGATGTGATAGAGTGGACATGCAGTGAGGAGTGTGATGTGTAGGTGGTGTGATGTAAGTTAGATGTTTATCAGAATCTTTGTATCTGAAAGAAATTGTGAAATCTGGGTGTAAAGGAATTTGTTGTCTGCTATAAACTAGAGAGCTGATTATTAATAAAACAGCATCAGACGCAATCTGTTGTGTCTACAAACCCTGGCGGACACCCCCAGCAGATCCGGACTGTCAGAAGTTGGGTGGACCTCACGGCACCGGGATTTCATAGATTAAACTCCGATACAACCCGTCCAGTCTTGAGATGTCTCCAGGCCACAACAGTAGCTGGAATGCTTGTCTGCGTCCAAAGTGGACGTGGCTCTTAGGGAGCAGTCTGGCTGTGTCAGCTTGCAGCGTGCAAACAGGTTGACTGTATGTCAAAAGAGATGTCTCAAGGTTGCTTGTTCCGAATTGGCCGGTTTGGAGCTCCGCTAGAAACTGAATTACTCGGGAAGTAATTCCTGTTTTATTAAACTACTTTGTTATGATTTCTGGTGTATTCTGGCAAATCAGAATGTGCCATGTCTGGAAGGCTTTACTAAAACATTCCTCAGAAAGGCACACCTTCCTGTATCTTATGAAGATGCGTATGAGTGTAGATAATGATTAACTTGTTAAATCAAACACATACTGATCATAAGATCTGCAATGGATGGAGCGCTGTGCTTTTGTTTGTGGAATCGGTTAATGGAGTCAGGAGTGAAAGAAGCTAAATCAGTTATAATGTTAAAAACAATAAGTAATAATCTTCATTTGTTTTGTTGTTGTTTGTTTTTTATTCATTATGACATAACTGCTGGTTTGACTGGGGCAGATTATATTTAAGAGACTGTTTTGTGTCAGGTATTTGTAACTTGTATTTGTTTATTTTGTAACTTCTTTTGTTCTGAGACATTCAGGTGGAGCCAGATGGGCCTGCTGGTGACATCCTGTAGACGTCCTGACCTCCAGGCTCCAGCTTGATCACCTCTGACTGTGGAAATGTTGGGATGGACCAGAACCAAACTACAGTTTCACTCTCATCTCCCAGTCCAGTGCAGATAGGACCGGTTCTGCTGAGCCCACTGTAAACGGGTTTTCTTTTGCTCTGTCCTGATGAAGGTCTCCGATCCTTCAGAGGAGAAACAGAAAACATTCAGGCTAACATCTGTTTGATTCCTCCTGCTTTCCAGAGCATTCCCTGAAGGTCTGATGGGAATGTGGAGGACACATTTGGTATTTAGTTTGCAATCACTGGTAATAATTAGTAAAACTAGATGAACTGAAATAATTCCCACAGCATCGTTGGTCCTTTTCAGAGAACAAAGAAACTCCAGAACCCACGTGATCAGAGCTGGATCCGGACATAGATGGCTTTTATTTTTAGGATAGACAAACTCCTGAGAGGACAGCGGGTTTGGTTCGGCTCGGGTTCTGCCGCTAGAGGGAGACAACATCCTGTGCTTCAGGGAGGTTCATGAAACAACTGAATGTGAAGCTCCAGTGAGGGATGTTTCTGACACAGCACTGTAACTGCTTGTCTTTTTACTTTCATTCCTACAGCTAATTTTATGAGTGTGTTTTTAACTTTGATTTTAAAATCTGCTGTTTCATGTTGGTTTTAATGTTTTTGCTGCTGGAAAGCACGTTAAACAAAGCTGCCTTTCCTTTCAGTTGTCTGTGCGTAAACACGCTGATAAATGAGGGTGCAGGATGTTATCTAGTACACAAACAGGCTGATGCCTTCAGGGAAGCTTTGGCCCCATCAGACACAGACAAGAACCTGCTCCTCAGAAGCTTCATGGTTCCTCACAGAGGCAATTCTAGCATCAGAGGTTTAGGGGTGCTGAGCACCCAGAGATCTGCTCGGTCAGGCAAGATAAATGTCAACATGTTCTACATTTGAACACAATTTCATTTTTACATTCATGAAAGAAAACAAAAACACTGTTTTCAATGATCAAATTACAGTTTTAAACATCACAATCTGTATGTTTTACAGGTTCTGCTAACACTGTAGCAGAACCTGGTCCAGGTCAGAGTCTGGGTCAGTAGTCACCATCTCAGCACAAACATGTAGTAGAAGAAGAAATCATCGTTTGTACAGCGCCTCTCAAGATAAAAACCACGAGGTGCTTCTATGTGCTGAATTCCCACAAATCGATTCCAGTCTTACTTTTCAGGGTTGCACTCAGTTCATCACTCTCAAATCCTCCCGCTCACAGTCCTCTCCTGTCTCTTCTGGTGTGCCTCAGGGCTCTGTCCCGGGGCCCCTCCTTTTCATTATATACATCCTTCCCCATGGCAATATTTTCCGCATAATCAATATAATTTTCACCGCTTTGCGGATGACACCCAGCTCTATCTATCCAGTAAGGCAAATTCTGCACTTCCTCCCTCCTCCCTCATCACCTGCCTTCAAGAAATAAAATCCTGGTTCAGTTCAACAGACAAAACAGAACTTCTTTTGGCTGGTACCAAGAACGCCCTGTTAAAGTTTGACAGTTTCTCTCTCATCATTGATAACACCTCAGTTCCCCCTGTCCCCAGGTCAAGAGTCTGGGTGTCATCCTCGACAGCACACTATCTTTCCAATCTCATATCAATAGCATCACACGGTCAGCTTATTTCCACCTTCGTAACATTAATCGTCTTCGCCCCTCCCTTGATGTCCACTCTGCTTCTATCCTCGTCCACAGTCTGGTTACATCACGTATCGATTACTGCAACTCTCTTCTCTCAGGCCTCCGTAAGCTCCAGTTGGTTCAGAATGCAGCAGCACGTATCATCACTAAAACTCCCATCTGTCATTACATCACCCCCATCCTCAAACAGATCCATTGGCTAGCAGTGCACACCAGGATTGACTTCAAGATTCTCCTTCTCACCTTCAAGGCCATCCATAACCTCGCCCCTCACTACCTCACAGATCTCGTTCACATCGTCACCTCGTCCCGTTCCCTCAGGTCCTCCTCCTTCATTCATCTCCTGCCCTCCTTCCGTCTCAGCACCATGGGGAGTAGAGTCTTCAGCTGCACCGCTCCCAAACTCTGGACCCCCCCCCCCCCACCCCTCACATCAAGAACATTAACTCATTCACAGAATTCAAAAAACAACTCAAAACTCACCTCTTCATAACCACATATCAACCTTGAATTTTAGAGTGCCTTGTTTGTTATCTTTGTTTGTTTGTTTTGCTTATGTTGTACTTATGTCTCCTTTTGTTTTATTGAATGATTTGTGTTTTTATTCTGTACAGTGTCCTTGAGTGACCAGAAAGGTGCTTTATTATTATTTTTTAAATAAAAAATGTATGCGATTTTGTGGGGACCCCCTTGGTGGATCAGATTAAAGATTAAAGAGGCTCATGAGTGGAAAAATTGGTTGAAATTCCCCTTTAATATTAGGAAACCTGAAATTGAAGCCAATTTTTTAGCTATGTCTGAATTTCCTCAAAAGAATGACACTAAAAGTACCAGTACTTCTTTTAGATGAATTTATACCTATTTTCACATCATTTTCCACTAATATCAACATCCCATAGAAAAATAAATCCAAACTTTTTTGATAATTTGCCTTTTTCTCTTCTTAATTTTAAAAACTAACAAAAACGAAATGGTGTTTTTTATCTTCTACAGCAGATATTTAAGGGATAAAAAACAAAATCACTGACTTTGATCTCTGACAAAAGTTAGATTTAAACTTAATGTTTGGACTTTTTATCAGAATAACTAATCAAGGCTTTAATTTGATTATTTTAACAGTTTGGCCTTGAAACAACGCAACCACTGTGTCTGTGTTACAACCTCATGTAAAGAATGGGTCGTTTACATCCTACTTATGAACCATAAAATGTGAGATTCCATAGAAAAATGAAATATCAATCTGATGGATATTTGACTATTTTAACCAGAAGATCGGAACTTTTTATTGCAGGGATTAAGCAACACTTCGTATTAACGCCAAGGAAAGAGAGAGTTGTCTGTGTCTCTTTGTGTTCCTCATGTGTCCCCTGGTCTTCAGCCCTCCAGATATAGCTCTCAGGTCCTGTGTTCCTTTAGTCTTCTCCAGTCACCCCTCTGCAGTGTTTATAGTTTCAGCTTTTCATTTTATTAGTCTCTTTAGTATGTTTTGTCCCACCGGTCTTTGTAGTTTTCCTTCCCTTTAGAATATTAGTTATGTGTTGCTTTTCTTGTTTTTAGGTTTTACTCTTAGGTAATTTGAGTTCCCTCCCTGATTAAGTATTGCTTTCACCTGGTCCTCTCCCCACACACCTGCAGCTCATCTGCCTCCCATTATGCCCCAGTGTATTTAAGCCCTGTCTTGTCTCAGTGTCTTGTCGGTCCATTGTTGTTTGTCAGCGTTGTTTTTGGTGCTCTGTGTGAGCTTTGTGTCTTGTCCCAGGTTTTGTGCTCTAAGTGAGCTTTAGTCTAGTTCTCAGCTTTTGTGCTCTATGTGAGCTTTCGGTGTCCTGGACCTCAGGACTTTTGGATTTTTGGCTTGCTGCATTTTGGATTTACTTTTGTTCATCCTGCAATAAAGGGATTGTTACTTTATATCAACTCCTGCCTCTGGTCGTCTGGGTAATCTGCATTTTGGGTCCTAACCATCCCCTCAACGTGACAAGAGTCAGGTTTAAAATAGTTAAGAAATATATTTCTACACAATTTAAACAAGACTAACTTTAACACTCTGTGTACTGATGAACTAAGGTGGAGTGAGACGTGATGAATGATGGCGTGTGTGTGTGGAATGTTATTCAGAACCAGCGGATCCGGAGAATCAGCTAGTTCTGAGTGGGAGTGAATGTTTCGCTCTAAACTTTAGTAGATTTTTAACACACATGAAACGCCATCTGTTGGTCTACGTACCCCAGGGGAAGCCTCCGTTAGATCCAGAATGCCGAGGTCCTCGTGGACCCTCTTTGGTACCGAAGACGGTAGAAAAGCAGCGGTGCCGACCAAACTAGTCTTGGAATGCTTCCAGGTCACGACAGGTTATCATTGGCATCAGCGAGACCCTGAAGGGGTTGTGAGGTTCAGCTTTTATTCTGAAGGAACCGTTGCGGTCAGGTGTAACTTGCAACTGATTTTATCCAGCTTGTCAAGGTTCTTTATGGCTAAAGAGGAAGTCCGCCTCAGACCCACGTGACCACAGAGCTAGCTCCGTGGAAAGGCCTCAGTAGAGCCTCGGTCTGGCTTGGAAACTGTTCCGGGATTTTGAGTCTCTGTGTTTATGTATTCTTTTTTGTATATTTTTTGTGCAATTGTTGGACAAAATGACTTGCTGTGGCATTAATTGCACTAATAGAGCGTCCAAGGAGTCTCCACTTCAGTTTTTTCGGTAAGTAAAATTATATTCATGTATTTTAGGTCACTGCCGAGCTGAGCTTACATTTTAACATGTACTGTTTAATCATGAAATTTAAATGTAATAGGGTAAAACCCAGTGCATTTAACATAATGCTGCACTTTAGAAAATGGGTTGAAATATAACATGTTGGTGGAGCTGGGTTCCGACTATCGGCTTGTGGAGCTCTCGAGAGACCGATGTTTTCCACCCGTTTCTCCCCTCCCCGCATCTGTCTGATCGCGGCTTCTGTCTGCTGCGCGGGCTGCCGGCCGGCTTGTGGTTCTCCCCTCCCCGCAGCTCGGCGCATCTCTGTCTGATTTCGGCTTCTGTCTGCTGCGCGGGCTGCCGGCTTTCAGCAGCTTTCGGGAGACCTCTGTGTTCCACCCGGTTTTACCCAGCGGTCAGCCCAGCGTATCTCTGACTCAGAAGCTCTGGTGTTGTGCACAGTTAACTCCAGTTGTAGCTAGGTTGCTACCTCCGTTAGCTTAGCTCCCACCTCCGCGTTAGCTTTGGGTTAGCTTCAGGTTAGCTTGTAGCTAGTTCGACCGGGTGTCGTCAGTTGATCCCAGCCTTACAGCCACACCCTCAGCTCCACCACTCTTCCCTTTTGTGGAATTGTCTGGGCTTGACGGAACCTGTGACATGGTCAAAATGGCGGTGGTGGCCACCTCCTATTTTGGCACAAAAACGTGTTATTGGAGCCTATGGAAATGAATTGTCCAGTATATATGTCGATGGTCTGGACCCTGGGTTGTCATGGAGAACTAATAAAACTGGCCTTGTTCCTAGAATGAAGAGCTGTTCCATGCCTCCATCCAAAGAGGGATGGATGCCGTCTCTTCGCATCAGACCAGGTTTTCCCCAAAAAGTTTTCCAATTATCAATGTAGCCCACGTTGTTTTCAGGACACCACCTAGACAACCAGCGGTTGAAGGACATCATGCGGCTAAACATGTCATCACTGATCCGATCAGGCAGGGGGCCAGAGAAAATTGGCAAACTTACACACCAAAGCAACATTAATTTTAGTGACCTCCGATTGGCGTAACCGGGTGTCGATACCGCCAGCATGAATAACAATCTTACTGTATTTACGCGTATCCTTAGCCAGCAGTTTCAGGTAAGATTTAATGTCGCCCGCTCTGGCCCCAGGTAAACATTTAACTATGGTTGCTGGAGTCTCTAATGCCACGTTTCTGACTATGGAGCTGCCAATGATCAGTCTCGGCTTGTCAGTGGGTGCGTCACTGAGCGGGGAAAATCAGTTAGAAACGTGGACGTGTTGGTGGTGGCCCACAGGCTGAGTTCTATGCTTCCTGCATACCGTCACCCAGCCGGCCTGAGGTCCCGGCTGCTCTGGTTCTGCTGGAGGGTCGCTACGGGGTGGGTCTGAGCTAGTTATGGGCCATTCCCATCTGTACTGGGTCGGCCCGGGCCGGGTAGCCCCAGTCGGCCCCAGCCTGGCCCGGTTGATTCCACACATCCTTGTCTTAAGCCCATGTGGGCTGATTCTACCCACCAATCAGAGGCTTGCTCTAATGGAAGGTGTGAATTTGCTGTCAGCAGTGGGCGTGTTGGCCCTGGTCGGCCTGAAGCAGACCACCTCCAGAAGAGGGCTGAGAATGAGCCTTGGTTGGCCTGGAAAAATACCAGGCCACCCAGATATGTAAACAACCTATGCTACCCGGCCCGGGCCGACCCGGTACAGATGGGAATGGCCCATTAGTCCCGTGCTAGCTAAGTAGCTACGGCTGTTTACGGGCTTTTCAACAGTGCGGAGCCGGGCCTCCAATTCCGACACCCTCGCCTCCAAAGCTACAAAAATGCTACATTTATTACATGTACCATAAAGGAGGCAGAGGAGTAACTAACCATCTGACACAGAGAGGAAGAGTTAGGAGACGGAGAAGCAGAGACAGAAGTAGCCATAGCCGTGCTGAGGCTAAGCTAACTGGACAAGCAAACTGTTCAACACCAAATAAACTGAGTGCGAACCCAAATGGTTCCCTAAAAGCTAGGTGGAACAACAGAAAATGTGTGTTTTAGCATGCTTATGTGCTACAATAACTCAGAGATATCCTAGTACAGAGAAATTAAATCAGTTTTAGCGAGCCCCAAACACCAAACAGCTACAAGTAGTGCAACACTGAAAACAGGAAACAGAAAACGCCTTACCACCAGGAGGAGCAAGTCCCAAAACATCCATGGTTCCTCATGGGGCCTCAGGGGGGCTGCCAGAGATTTTGGGCCCCATGAAAATATCAAGTTGGGCCCCCTGGCGGCTCATCCATAGGGGGCGCTGGGGCTCCGCCCTCCCAGACGCGAAGGGAGAAAAAAGTAGGAATATATATATGTATAGTTTAAATTAGTGTTTCAGCTTGACTTAACTATGTATATCTACTAGCATTCTTACTTATTTACACATTATTTTCACCAGCTGTCTCTCATTAAACAGCCAGTTTCCTTCAACAGAATTAGTAATATCACTCCTCATCATCTGAGCTGGCCCACTCTCTCCCTTCGTCCTTTACTTCCACTCTTTGTCCTGACCAACACCTGACATCCGGAGGGTCCGGGCTCTGTACATAAGGCCATTGATGTGTGTTACAGTCTGGGCTACCATCAGAGTTACAACAGTCTTTAAAATTAATGCACAACAGGGAAAATGCGGAACATGCTCTTGTAGGATATTAGCTGTAGTTCTCCTTCATCAACGCTAGATTTCATATTTTATTGTGTTTAATGTTATTATATTAAGTTTATTTATTACAATTATTAAGAGGTTTGGTTTCTTTTCTTGCTCTGTTGATGAATTTTCGCTGTGATTTTTGGTTTGTGTTCTAAAAGCTACATAAACAAATTATGCCTAGTAAAACCCCCCATAGTTCATTTCAAGGTATTTAGTAGAAGAAAAAGAGGTTTATATATATATATATATATATCTATATATATATCTATCTATATATATCTATCTATATATATATATATATATATATATATATTTGTATGGTGCCTTCAAAAGGTGCTTCACAGTAATATCTGTAACATTAATTATAACAACCATTCAACCTGCCCAGCATCCAAAACAATCTATACATTTTACTGATTGATTAATATAATTATCATTATGTGGAAAAACAGCGTGTTTATCATCAAAAATAGCCTTTTCTATTCCATTGTAACAGTGCTGATGGAGAAAAGAGACAAACAGTGATCCCCACAGACCCCATGATGCTAGCTAACATGCTACATTGCTCACCTTCTTCAGGTTCATTGAGTTGTGAAGAGACACCTGCTGACACATAATCAGCTGCTGATTCTGGCAGGGACCAGGACAACAACCCGTTCTCCAGTTAGTTGAAACATAGTTCCTCTCATTGTGAATATGAAAGCTAGCAAACAGGTTGAATTGAACCACTCACTAACTAAACCCACCTATCTTTGAGGAAAACTGACATACTGACACCCTCTCTTCTCCCTGTCCTCTTTCTCCTTCCTTTCTCTCCTTTTCTGGGACCCAGACATGTAACTGCTGCAGCCTTTGGTGCACTCTGCTGCTGTCTGACTGCTGTGAGAGCTCAAGCCTGGCCTGCAACACAACTCACTGCCACTGAGCCAGGAGGAGGAGGACTGTACCATTTAATACAGATATGGGGGTTCCTCATGTGTCTTGTGGTTCCTCATGGTTCCTCATGTGTCTTCGTGGTTCCTCATGTGTCCTCATGATTCTTCATGGTTCCTCATGTGTCTTCGTGGTTCCTCATGTGTCCTTACGGTTCCTCATGTGTCTTCATGGTTCCTCATGTGTCCCCATGGTTCCTCATGTGTCATCATGGTTCATGTGTCCTCATGGTTTCTCATGTGTCTTCATGGTTCCCCATGTGTCTTCATGGTTCCTCATATGTCTTTGTGGTTCCTCATGTGTCCTCATGGTTTCTCATGTGTCTTCGTGGTTCCTCATGTGTCCTCATGGCTCCTCATGTGTCTTCATGGTTCCTCATGTGTCTTTGTGGTTCCTCATGTGTCCTCATGGTTTCTCATGTGTCTTCGTGGTTCCTCATGTGTCCTCATGGTTCCTCATGTGTCTTCATGGTTCATCATGTGTTCTCATAGTTCCTCATGTGTTCTCGTGGTTCCTCATGTGTCCTCATGGTTTCTCATGTGTCCTCATGGCTCCTCATGTGTCCTCATGGTTCCTAATGGTTCCTCATGTGTCTTCGTGGTTCCTCATGTGTCCTCATGGTTCTTCATGTGTCTTCATGGTTCCTCATGTGTCCTTATGGTTCCTCATGTGTCCTCATGGTTCCTCATGTGTCCTTGTGGTTCCTCATGTGTCTTCATGGTTCCTCATGTGTCTTCATGGCTCCTCATGAGACGTCATGGTTCCTCATGTGTCCTCATGGTTTCTCATGTATCTTCATGGTTCCTCATGGTTCCTCATGTGTCTTCGTGGTTCCTCACGTGACCTCATGGTTCCTCATGTGTCTTCATGGTTCCTCATGTGTCTTCATGGTTCCTCATGTGTCCTCATGGTTCATCATGTGTCTTTGTGGTTCCTCATATGTCTTTGTGGTTCCTCATGTGTCTTCGTGGCTCCTCATGTGTCTTCATGGTTCCTCATGTGTCTTCGTGGTTCCTCATGTGTCTTCGTGGTTCCTCATGTGTCTTCGTGGTTCCTCATGTGTCTTCGTGGTTCCTCATGTGTCTTCGTAGATCCTCATGTGTCTTCATGGTTCCTCATGTGTCTTCGTGGTTCCTCATGTGTCTTCATGGTTCCTCATGTGTCTTCATGGTTCCTCGTGTCTTCCTGGATCCTCATGTGTCTTCATGGTTCCTCATGTGTCTTCATGGTTCCTCATGTGTCTTCGTGGTTCCTCATGTGTCTTCGTAGATCCTCATGTGTCTTCATGGTTCCTCATGTGTCTTCATGGTTTCTCATGTGTCCTCATGGTTCATCATGTGTCTTTGTGGTTCCTCATGTGTCTTCGTGGATCCTCATGTGTCTTCATGGTTCCTCATGTGTCTTCATGGTTCCTCATGTGTCCTCATGGTTCATGATGTGTCTTTGTGGTTCCTCATGTGTCTTCGTGGCTCCTCATGTGTCTTCGTGGTTCCTCGTGTGTCTTCGTGGTTCCTCATGTGTCTTCGTGGTTCCTCATGTGTCTTCGTGGATCCTCATGTGTCTTCATGGTTCCTCATGTGTCTTCATGGTTCCTCATGTGTCCTCGTGGTTCATCATGTGTCTTCGTGGTTCCTCATGTGTCTTCGTAGATCCTCATGTGTCTTCATGGTTCCTCATGTGTCTTCATGTTTCCTCATGTGTCCTCATGGTTCATCATGTGTCTTTGTGGTTCCTCATGTGTCCTCATGGTTCATCATGTGTCTTTGTGGTTCCTCATGTGTCTTCGTGGTTCCTCATGGTTCCTTGACCCAGCCACTAGATGTGAGAGAAAATAATTGTTTCAATATTGTCAAAAATCAGCAACACAGCGGCTCAGTGCATTGGTCACTAATGACAACCTGCTCTCAGCTCAGCAGGAAGTTGGACTTTCAGATCTTTATGTTTATTAGTTTTCCGTTTAAAGGAGACATATTAGAACTTTTCTCTAAACATCAAATATTCCAGTGACCTATTAAAACATGTTCAAGATAGTTATTCACATAAAACCATCTCAGCAGATTCAGGAGGAAAACAAGCAGGTGCTGGCCACTCCCACCCATGCCCTGATTGGCTGCCCTGGTGGGGCTTGGAGTAGAGCTGCTGAATTAGCTGACAGGCTGATGTTTGACATGATGAACATCGTCATGGTCATTTCCTGTCTAAAACCCCATTGCGTTGCCCTGAGATCTGGAATATCTCCGTAATCCTCCTCTTTGCCTCCATCTCATCACTCCTGTTTTTGTTTTTATTTATTTTTATGTCTAGTGTGATCGCTCCACAGCTGCAACAACAAATTACAGCTGGAAGACAATAAAACATTTTCCTGTGCCTCTGCCTCACCCACATGCACCTCAGTTTCAGTCTATGTTTAATTACTTTATCTAGACATCTTGGTTGCCATGGTTACTTATGAAATGCCACCAATCAGCCGGCCTATTTATATACGGAGTATTCATAAGTGCTTTGAATTGAGCGTTTATGGCAGAAAGTGGGTGTGTAGGAGGAGGGGTATAATTCACCTGAGCACTTGACCAGGACAGATGTGATTCATAAAGCAGGAGCTGCTGTGGTGTTTGCTTTAGTTACATTTGTTCTCAGAAACAACTTGAGTGTTTTAGTAACTGTGTAAATGAGGTCCCTGTCACACCCTGTCCTGTCTCCCCATTCTGTTCAGTCACGTGTCTCTGTTAATTGCTCCCACCTGCCTCTCGTTTTCCAATCACCCAAGCTCCCAGCCCTTTTGTCGGTTCATTGTTTCAGTTGTCCAGCATGTTTTTATATTAAAACATTTGTAAACCGTTCCTGCCTGTCTGTCTGCCTTTTCACCCGCGTTTGGATCCTTGCCTCCGCTTCACTCACCAGCACGCGTGACAGTCCCTCCTGACCACCTATGAAGGGAATAAACTGCTGGGAGGATAATCAGCATTCCCACTTGCAACCAGAGAGGAATGCATGCTTCAGTAAAACAGTGAGTGATGACCAACAACAGGCCTGAAAACACATAAAACATTCGATCAGAGTCAAAGTGCTGCCAGCTGCCTGGTTCTGGGCATGGAGGCGGAGCTTCAGTTTGACCTTTATTTAAAATGTTCCAGGATCTGGCAGAGTTATGACCTAATAGACAGAATGGTTCTACCTGGAGATTGTTAAATCTTTCTGTTACCATGGTGATCTAGCCAGATGCAAACAGATCCCCACTTGTAATCCTGAAAACTCAGACTTTTAGCTTAACACAGTCGGCTAACAGGAGATCTGGTTTGTATTCCAGCCTTCGGAGAGCAGACAGGAGAACAAAGAGTAAAACCAACAAAGGTTTCCTGCCAGAACCCAACAGAACCTCTGATGACCCAAACAGACTCAGACCATTAAACACATTGATGTGTGAACATGTCACATCTGGTCTACACACACACACACACACACACACACACACACACACACACACACACACGCACAAACACGCACATGCACACACACACACGCACACACACACACACACACACACACACTCACACATGCGCACGCACACACACACACACTCACACATACACGCACGCACACACACACACACACACACACACACACACTCACACACATACACGCACGCACACACACACACACACACACACACACACACACACACACACACACACACACACACACACACACACTCTCACTCGCACACACACACACTCACTCGCACACACAGACACACACTCACACATGCGCACGCACGCACGCACGCACGCACACACACACACACACACTCACACACATACATGCACGCACGCACGCACGCACGCACGCACGCACACACACACACACACACACACACACACACACACACACACACACACACACACACACACACACGTGGTGAGGACCATCCATTGACTTCCATTCCTTTTAGTGACTCCTCTGTGCCTAACCCTAATCCTAATCTTAACCCCAACCCAACTCACACCAGACCTCTTAACCCTCTCAGGCTCAAAAAAAGTTTTGATAAAAGGACGAACATCTAAGTCCTTCAGGGGTACTTCTGAGTTAAAAATGCTCATGAAACACGTATGTGGAGTAACCAGGTAGGTTTTAACCTGCCTGCCTTCAGAGGGTTAAACTACTGAGAAGCTTTTAAAAAAGTGAGGACCACAAAAATGTCCTCACTCTGTTGGTTAAAATAGTAAGTACAAGAACACACACACACACACGCACACACGCACACACACACACACACACACACACACACACACACACACACACACACACACACACACACACACACACACACACACACACACACACACACACACACAGGTTTATGTAAAAGGCCCACACACACACGTGCACGTGGGAGCTCCAGCCCTGGTTCCGAGGAGGATCCAAAATTAGGACCAGGTGGGTTATTTTGGAGAGCCAATTAAAGTGGCGGGTCAGCAGAACTCGAACAGAACTCCCACATGTGGGATGCAGCACAAACTCAAGTCACCTGAGCTGGTACTGGACCAGAGAACCCCCTGTTAGTGGGTCCACATCCTGCCGGTTCTGGCCCACACCCCATTACACCAGCAGGATATAATATTTCTTTACCTGGAATGTTGAAACAGGAAAACCAGGAACATCACCCAATTACGATCTCTCTCTCTCTCTCTCATGTTAGTGCTGAGGTTGTTTAATCTGAATGATTCAGTTCAATAAAGCATCTAAACAGAAACGGGTTCTGAACAGCACTGCCTGGTCCAGTCTGGTTTGGTCCGGTTACCGCTCACAATTAGAATCTATCTAAGTCCTGTTCACCTGCTGGATCAGGTTTCAGTCCGCGGACTCAACTGGACATTCTGGTTCTGCTGGTTGAACTTCTTTCCAGCAGTCCCTGTCGTCAGTGTTCTGATCCAAAAACTGTCTGAGTTGGTCAGAACCACAGTGGGCTGGGCCAGAACCTAACCCATGGGTGTTCCAGGTAGTCCTGCAGAATCTCTGCTGGACTTTCCTGCATGAACCCGGCCATCAGAATGATACAATTACCAACCCACACCTTTCAGAGGACTCCAAAGCACTTTACCCTACAGGGAATCATTCATTCATTCACACCCTGGTGGTGATGAGCTACAGTGTCGCCACCACTGCCCTGGGGCTCACTGACAGAGGTGCGGCTGCCCAGCACAGGTGCTACTGGTCCCTCTGACCACCAAGGACACAACTGTGGTCCAGCTCAGACCTGTTTCCTGCTCCATTACACCTGAACCTCCTTCAGGTTCCTGACTGGTTTCCAGGGCCCTCACGTATCAGCCGTACTTATGTTTATGTTTATTCACTTAGCAGACGCTTTTATCCAAAGCGACTTACAACTTCTAACCTGTAGGGCATGTTGTGAACTTTCAAACAGATCTGTGTGTAGGCACTAACGTACACACTGTGTGGTAGTCACCATGTTGCACCTGTGTGTGGAAATGTTCCTAAACATCAGAAAACCTCAGACCACGGGTGTTTCTCACTGTCAAGGCGCCTGGCCTTGCGAAGCGATGAGTGAGGTCAGGCGCCTTGCTTATGAGGACACTGTCCTTCCTACATCAAAGAAAACGGTAGACTTGCATCACGTGACCGTGGCTTCCACGGCGGTCACATAATGTGACGTGACACAGGAGATAACGTAATTTTTTATACGTATAAGTTTCTATATAAATATATAATGAGTCTTTTACTTTTTAAATTGTGTATATAGTTGTTAAATTAAATATATAAGTGAGTTACTACCCGCTAGCCACCGAAGCTGCAACTACTAAGCTAACTAACCAACCATAGATAACTGCTTTAGGTCTAAAAAAACATTTTAAATTAGTTTAATTACTTTTAAACTTGAAATTTGTCCCCGTAGTATCTGCCGGCTTCTGATCCACCGTCCTTTTGAAAATACCTCGGCGTATTCTGGGTAATTTTTTTTACCAAGGCTAGGCTACAAGACACCTCCCATGTTTCCTCGCTCAGCTAGCTAAACGGCTAGCAAACGGAGAACACACGCCTCGGTAGAACATGAACATTGGCCTTGTTTGAGTTGAGCAGCGCCTCGCCTGGAAAACAGACGAGAGCAGACGGACGCAGCAGAGGGAGTGGCTGAAAGTCTGCGTTTAAGCAGACAGATTTCCCCATGTGTAGCTCACGGGTGACGATGGCTGAAGACATCGCTTTAGCATTCATACTTGTTTATCTAACAGTCACGAGCGGGGTTCAGGACCCACAAAGAGGGGGCCCGCGGGCCGCCTATTGAGGACCACTGATTTACAGAATACATACGACCAACTAAAATTTCGCATTCTACCACTGGATGTTTGGATCAAAATATGAACCAATCAGATCTTAGATCAGGTGAGAGCCAGGCGTTTCCCATCATCCCCTACGTTTAGCAGCCGGTGGAGAGCAAGTGCAGCGCCTTGCTCCAAAATCTGCGGCCGACTTGATCTCACGAGGTTATTGTTGCCTACGTAGGCATGACGTCAGAGCAAGTTGGTGTCAAGTCAGACATAAATCTAACGGGCATGCACTGCGCGCTGATCACCGGTGATCTAGGCCCAATCTCATTACTCACACTGTGCCCTGCGGTCTTCAGCAAAGTGCATAGGAGAATGTGCTCAGTAGGCTTCGAGTGCGTAGTATACAAGTGTGCAGATAATTACAGAATTGAAACAGGGAGCATTGCGTCATCAACCATGCCCCCATTGCACCCTTAATCCGCACTTCACCCAAGTCCGCAGCAATGCGGACCTCAGGCAAGGGAATTACCCACAAGTCAATGCTGCAGGAGAAAAGGCTCAAGTTCCTTTTCTGAAAATATGTATTTTCTAATGAAATTAGTTCATTTTAGGACAATTAGTTGATGCTCTGACTGTTTTAGACAAAGCAGTAAATGTGAATTTATTTCAAATAATTGCTTTGTTGTTTGTTTCAAAGTTCTTAAAGGTTTTTGAAAAAAGTTTCACAGCAATCAGCATCACAGCATGCGTTGCGATCAATGACGCAATGCACCCTGTCTCAATTCTGCAATTATTTGCACACTTGTGTACTACGCACTCAAAGCCTACTGCACACTTTCTCCTAGTGCACTTTGCTGAAGTCCGCAGGGCGAGTATTGAGGTTGGGCCCGAAACAGCTCAGAGGCTGCACTAAGACATTTAATTCAATTCAATTCAATTTTATTTATATAGCGCCAAATCATGACAAGAGTCATCTCAAGGCACTTCACATAATAAACATTCCAATTCAGGTCAGTTCATTAAGCCAATCAGAAAAAATGTTTCCTATATAAGGAACCCAGCAAATTGCATCAAGTCATTGATGCATTTCCTAATAAAACTAAGTCCATCCAGAACGACTCCTTAAATGTAAATGAGAACCCGTTACTCTACGGTTTATCAGACTAAAGTGTTTATTTATCCCTGAGGGAACCTCTCCTCTGTCCCGACCGCCTAAGCTAGCGTGTTTGGTTCTTTTGCACTTCAGCAGAAAGGGTCTCCATCTCACAACGTTCCTCCTTTTCTCTTGGTAGAACGTAGGAATCCTCTCATGAGCGGAGGACGTAGCATGACCAAATATGGTTAAAGAGGGCGTTTCTGTGTGTAAATGACTGAGAACGGACACGAGCACCTGGGTAGCACAGGTGGGATTTATCATCAGACGAGTGCGGAGGAACGTGCGTACGAGAGGCCACCGCACGTTTCATAGATCAGGACTTTTACTGTTCTTACAAACATTCCAGAATTTGTTCATAGGAACGAATTTAGGAATATTTCTATGAACATTTGAGGAATGGGCCCTGGTCTTCAGGAGGAACCATTCTGTGTGTGACAGGATTCTCAGAACATCTCTGACCATCAGAGACTGGATCCTGGTTTTGGAACAGAACAGCTGATCTGCACAGGTCCTGGATCATCGCTGGTTGGATTTTCATCAAAATGAACAAATGCCATAAAGCCAAGAAGAGGAAATTAAAGGATTTGGCCTGAAGTTCAAAGAGGTTCTGACATTTTCGGCTGCATGGGGGCACTGTATCCTTGTAGCAGGAAAGTTGCAGGTTCAAATCCTGGCTGCAGCCTATGTATGGAGTGTATATGTTCTCCCCATACATGTGTGGGTGTTCCTGGGTGAACAATGTCCTCCTCTGCACCCAGAAACATGCATGTAAGGTTAAAACTGGATTAAAGTGACTGCTATGAATAAAAATCAACCCACTTGGGTCAGACAGAACCACACAGAGACCGGCTGAACAGAACCAGTGCTGGTGTGGTCTGATCAAAGCTGAACATCAAACATGTTTGATGTGGAGTAATCACATCATCCTGCTCCTGACACACACACACACCTCTGTTTCTGCCTCGTGTAATCTGATTACAGAAGATCAAACAGAACTTTATTATACAGAGTTACAGGGGCAGGCAATGAGGTTAATGTGTGTGTGTGTACTTATATGTCTAAGTGGACTATTTTTTTTTACTTTAACCTGTAGTGTGTGGACATTTCCACATTGTGGGGACATCTAGCTGGTCCACACACTGACAAAATACCCTTAAACTTGGTTTTAGAGGTCTGGTGTGAATTAAATTGGGTTTAGGTTAGGGTTAGGAGTAGAACAGCATTGGTTATGGTTATGGTTAGGGTTAGGGGAGTCACTAAAATGAATGAAGTCATGGCGAGTCTGGTCTTCAATCTGCCTAAAAAAGCACGTCACCCCTCTGCTCACTGAACTCCATTGGCTACCACTAGCTGCAGGCATCAAATTCAAATAGCTAGCACTAGCATACAAAGTCCTGGATAGTACAGCTCCCATCCACCTGCATCCTCTTGTAAAGGCTTACATCACGGATCGGCCGCTCCGGTCATCAAAGGATCGTCAGCTAGCAGTGCCTACGCAACGCTCAGGACAATCCAGACTCTTCGTGAGTCGTTCCACAGATGTGGAATGATCTACCAAGCACTACTAAACATGGACCCAAGTCTAACTCCTGAAGACCCAGCTCTTCACAGAGCATCTTCTAAACTCTACTGTCCACTCCATGTCCACTTCCCTCTAGGATTCATCATGCTGCCTCACTACCTAGGACTGACTGGTTAGTGTAGTTAGCCTCAAGGGCAACCTGCTGCTCCACCTGTAAGATGGCTTTGTTCTTGTTCACACCTTGACTTTGTTTTTACTCCTGATTTTGGTTACTATTGTTGTCACTGCTATTGTTTTTATGATGTTTTTATTGGTTTGAGGTATTTGCCCTGATTTTTACTCATGTTGTACAGTGCTTTGTGATTTATATCTGTGAAAGGCGCTATATAAATAAACTTTACTTACTTACTGTAAGTGGCTTCGGACAAAAGAGTATGTGTGTGCGTGCGCGCGCGCGCGCGTGTGTGGTGGTCCCAGAGGAGACCTGAGGCTGGAATCTGCTTGCGGGCCGACAGGTGGCGGTAGAGATCACCTCCTCTGTCCACAGCCAATCAGAGGCCAGGGAGCTGGGCTGTGGGCGTGGTAAAGCAAAAAGGAGAGGGAGAGTCACGGAGCTGAGATAAAAGTCAGAAGAAGAGTCGCAGACAGCGGGTCGAACAGAACCGAGCCGCGGAGAGGAGCAGCACCGCCTTTAACAGCCTGTTGAAAACTTCCTCGGCCTGGGCTCTGTCGGTCCGGCAGCTTCGGAACCAGGAAGGAAGTGAGCTCCTCCTCACCTCCTCTCACAAGCGTTTGGGCTTCCTGGTGTGGAGTGGAGCCGAGAGGAGGCACGCGGAAGATCGGATCCACTTCCTGTCTGAGGGAGGAGGGGGTGGGGGTCAGAATGAGCGGATCCAGCCGACCCTGGACCTGTGAGAACCTGTGAGAGCCCATCATGGATCAGCAGGAGGAGCAGCAGCCCGCTCCTGCTAGAGGAGAGGAGCTCCTCACCTCCACCTCCTCATCAGCCTCCAACCCCGAGCTGCCCTCTCCGACCCAGGACCAGGACCCCAGCTACCAACACGACAGCAAGACCTTCAGACTCCGGATCTTCAGGAGGTTGGTGTTCCACACGCACGCGCCCAGCTGAGTTTAGGGTGATGAAAGCTCCAGATGTGACTTTAACAAGAACATCATGTGGGCGAGTTGTGATCAGGTGTGAAGCCCAGAATCCACACCTGTAGCACCTGGCTGGGTCAGGTGCTGAGCTCCAGCAGAACCGGGTTCTTACGGGTCAGATGCTGCCGGTTCTGGTGAGATGGGCTGCGTCAGGTTCTGCCTCCTGTACCGGTCCAGAACCTGGGTTTCAGGGCTTTGGACTTTTTAGTTGAACCAAACTCTGCAGATGTTTTCTTCCTCTGACTTCAGATGTTCTTTTTCTCAAAACTATCAGAACCAGATTAGAACCGGTTTCTGCTGCCAGCCGGAGTATTTTGGACTTCTGGTGGTTCTGGAGCTTCTTCAGAACTTCTCGGTTGAGGTGATACAAACCTCCCAAAGTCAGTGTGACCTTCAGCCCATCCAGAGCCAGCGGTGGAAGGATACTTGATTTTTTTTACTTGAGTATAAGTACAGATATAGGGGTAAAAGCTTTACTTAAGTAAAAGTGATAGTATATGCAATCATTTTTCGACTTATGTATAAGTATTACAGTTTTAAAGTAAAAGTACTCAACTACCATTGGAGTATGGGTTGTACTAGCTGGATCAAGGTGTTGCTAAGTAAGCAAGGCAACTCCTGTTGTTTTTACACCAACTTTAATTTAGTCTTGGGACTAAATTCTTTCTAATTTTAGTCACAATTTAGTCATCGGATTAGTTTTCACTTAAGTCTGACTGTAGTCACTAAAACACAAAGCTGCTTTAAAATCTGTGTGTGTGTGTGTGTGCGCGCGCGCACATGTGTCCAGAAAGTCTTCACTGCAGCTACGTGAAACTAAAGATAAACTCATATTCCACTCTTTGGATCAATAAAACTCTAATTATAATTATTTCTTTAACAATAATTATTGGAAAATACCTAAATGAACACCGACTGCCTCTCAATGTTAAATGTGTGTGATATTCGTAAACATGATGGGAAATGACATCATACCATCAAACATTAAAATGCAAAATTAAACTAAATGTAAGAACGGTTTTCAGGTGTATTTATTAGACACCTGAACGTTTCTCCTCACCAAAACACCGAACGTTGGTCACACTGGCTGTAGCAGTGCCACCAAAATAAAAACAACACAAGCTGGGTTCGGCGCCCCCGCTAGCTGCTAACAACATCATAGCACTTTTATAACTAAGGGAAACTCGGATGTGTGCTCACCAAGCAAATACATTTCATGAACCGCTTTCACTCCCAGCCGCGAGCATTTCTCCTTAGACATAACTTTTAATGGCATAAACATCAGTAAATGGCCTGTATTTGTATAGCACTTTCTTAGGGTTCTACAACCCCCCAAGGCGCTTCACAACACATTCACACGCTGGTGGTGATGGGCTACGGTGTAGCCACAACCAGGGGCGTGTCCAGGGAGTGGCCTGGGGTGGCACATGCCACCCTTGGAATCTGATTGGCCACCCCAGGTGACGCCACACTAATTTACCTTTAAATAGGCTTTTCATTGTCCACAAAAGGCTTGGGGGTAAAACAAAAAAAGCATAACCATTGGTGCCACCCATGCACAAAGTTATGTCTCACCTGGGCCACCCCATTTTAAAAGATCTGGACACGCCACTGGCCACAACTGCCCTGGGGCGCGCTGACAGACATGTCTGGTTAGCTTTAGATTGTTGAAACCGCGGCCGGCTCCAGACTGCGATTGGTTTCGTTCTCGTCTAGTTCTGCCTGTTCCATTTGCTGATTGGTTATTTTTCCCGGTATTCCGTCTTTCCCGTCTTCTGATTGGATTTTTGTTGTTGTCTCTTATTCGTCACAAAATGTTGGTCAATACTGGTCATAATACTAGTGTTTACATTTTTTAAATTTCATTGTAGTCTGTGAAATTCATTCATCACAAACCCCCCGAAAATATTTAGGCATTGAAAATAACCACCGGTGTACTCAGCTTTTATTTAAAGGGGCATTATGGAAGTTTGACAGCCAAACATGTGTAGAAATAATAAATGTCTTCTTCATACATTCTCCTGCAATGCCCTGGTCCTCTAGAATGAGCCCTGGCATTTTTACTGTGATTGCCTGTTTTTCTGTAAAATCACAGAAAAAGAGAGATGCTCGGGTCGAGCAGGCTGCTTCATGGCCCGTAGCATTTACTATCCGTAGCTTTAGCAGCAGAGAGAGGGGCAGTGCCACTTTGTCGCTGTTCCTAACACCTAGTGACAAAGCTAGCTACATTTCTGAGGACCCTTAGCTACTTTCTGTAGAACTTTCTTCTAGATATTTCCTGCAAATTAGCAACAAAATAGACATTTTCGCTCCGAACCGTTCTTTGAACGTTGTTTCAGCTGTCATCAAGAATATAAATGTTACAGATACAAAATATGTCACTGGTGCTTTAGTTCACCTAGTAAGACGTCGGACTCTCGTGCAGAAGGCCTGGGTTTGATTCTGGATGTGAACATAGTTAATTTAGAGTTTCTTTTTTACATTAATGGTATATTTCTTTACAGCAAGATGCCCAAATTTTTATTTGAGACTTGCTGAACGGCATTGAATTCACAGATAAAAAAAGATGTGGGTTCAACTTTCATTTTGGAACAATTTTCAAGCAAGGGAAGGGAATGATCTGAGCATGCAGGAGGACTGACCCATCATAAACCTTTGTCGGCTGTGCTGAAGAGAAAGGTACAGAACCAAATTATTTAATTAATTAGCTGCGCGTTCTCCTGTCCTCTGTCCTCTGGGCCACACACACACACACACACACACACACACACACACACACACACACACACACACACACACACACACACACACACAGACACAGACACAGACACACACACACACACACACACACACACACACACACACACACACACACACACACACACACACACACACACACACACAAGGGACTGTCTCAGCTGTTATTTTCGTTAAGGAGTGTGCACGTACTGCATGCGCGCCTCGTGCACAAGCCTACTATTGAAGCTGCCGTTACGCTTTTGGCCTGAGGGGGCAGTCGCGAGCATCAAAATTCAAATCTCCGTAAAGTCCCTTTAATGAACAGCAGCATGAAGGAGCTGTGGTTTAGACGGAGGATCTACGACGAACTAGGAACGTTAAACGGGTTAGGGTTAGGAGATTAACCATCCAGAGAGGTTGTTCGTTGGAAGCCTCATATCCTTGACAGAATAAAATGGCATCTCTAACAAGAAAGTCTTTTTACATCCAGAAGTCCAATGAAGTCTTACTTTCACACTCCAACTTAGACTGCAGAAAACAAATTCCCATCATATGCATCTCTCATAATCCCTGTTAGCATCCACAGGTTAGCTTCAAACTTTTGAATGACATCTTTCTGAACCAATAGGTGAAGGGTTCCCCACCCTCTGCTGAGGCTGTACCATCAGCTACATGCTGACGGGTCAGATGTACCACTCTGTAGCATCAACCACCTGCAGCCCAGTTTATAATCAATCGATGTGTCAGCTTATAAAATTCAGAAAACAACAAAGGCTCACATGGGGGCCTCATTGCTTGTTAAACTACGTAAGAGCGACTTTGGAGGCACGCTCCATGCAGCACGTCAGCCAACTGACAAATATTGCTTAGAAAATGTTAGTACATAACTCGTGGTGTGAATGGACTAATGACTGAAGTTTGGGTCATTTATCATTTACAAAAGGAAATCTTTTCACACCAACAAGTCTTTTGACCAGCCGCTACTGCACACCAACTAAAAATAATCTAGTTGCCATAGCTGTTCTGATTTATGTTGGAATTTGTTTTATGTGTTGTTGCATCAAACTCATTTAAAATATTTAATTTATTGAGACAAACTGAATTTTTTGACAGGACATTTTTGATAAATAAATTAGTTAACTTAAAATTTTTATCCTGAGCTTCAGTTTCTAGTTTTTCTTCTTACCTTTTATAAATTCTTAATAAATCAGAGGCAGCAGCAGCTCAGGAGGTAGAGCAGGTTGTCCAGTAATCAGAAGGTTACTGGTTCGATCCCGGCTCCAGACAGAGAATGCTGCTGCTGTGTCCTTGGGCAAGACACTTAACCCACCTCGCCTGCTGGTGGAGGTCGGAGGGCGCTTTGGAGTCTTCTGACTCTGAAAGGCGCTTTACAAGTCCGGGTCATTTATTATTATCTACTATCTTTTATTATTTTAATATATCAACTTTTTCATGGAACGTCTTATTTTCATTCCAGAATGAGATAAACACAAGTTTTGTAGTTTAAGTCATCGTTTATGCTCATGTGATTCAATAGTTTGAAGATTTTCATTATTTGAAAGAGTTATAGTATGAATCCTATCTACCTGTAATTTGATTGTAATGCTCTCCATAATTCCTGTTTGTGTTTATCTGGGACTCTGGATTAAATCGGACAGAGGAATTTATGGTTTTCCTTTCAAACCCTCAGATGGATTCTGGAGTTATGAGTTGAGTCATCAGCCTGAAGATTCATGTTTAGGGAATCTTTAGCTCGACTTAATACTTCAGCCTTCAGAGAGTACAGACGCTTTTTTCTCAGCTCCCTTATCGGCTTCCCCAAGGCTCTTGTCCTGTCTGCCTACAGAGCACTTCTCTGCATTTCTCCTGAAACCACTACTCTCTTTTTGGAAATATGGACTTAATTAATTGGTCATTCAACGTGATTGACAAAATTTTCTCTACGATGAGAACGGAGAAGGGGGCTCCCACCTGTCCCGAGGGGACATTCGCATCGGGATATGCACTCGATTCTTGGGAGGTCTGGCGAATCGTGTGCCTCTCTCAGCTGTCCATCGAGGACGTGGAAGATTTGTGGATATTCGGCCTGATGATCACTGGATTTCTTCTGATTGGAGTGGGAGGATATCTGGTTTTCTGGAAATTTGGGAAGACGGGAGCGATTGGAGTGCGACCCGTACCCACGGAATGTGCCGCTCGTGCGGTGACCTCACAGACTGGGACGTTACTCGAGGTGAACCGTAAGCTGGACAATGTCCTTGCGGCGTTGCCTGTGTTAGTGCGCAAGATGGATTTGATCTCGGAGAGGGTCGCCGGATGATGCGGGGATGTGGAATGTAAAATTGGCTTCACTGGTGGACATGAATGACCACTTAGAGACTACAAGACGGAGGGGAAGATTATCTCTGTCTACCCTAAACAAAGTTATGTTTATCCTTATCTGACGCCATAGCAGCCTCTGAAGGCTGCCTCAACACACCCCCACAAAAGGAGGAATGCCGACAGATGCTGTGTCCCGACCTTCACCCTCTCCCTTCAGGCTATATCTGCAGGGACCTCAATGTGCTCTCTGTTCCTTATCTCTCCCTCCCACCTGTTGTTCTGCAGCTGGTCGATGCGCCGCAGTGGCAGCTCCCATTGGAGGCTTCAGGATCCCGCCCACCCCCACCTCCCCATTGGACTCTGATGTTGTACACGTGCTGTCTGTGCTTCCATGTCGGGTGTTTTTTTGCATTGGAGTGCTACACCCTGCTGGTGTAACCCTGTTAATGCCTTTTTTTCCCCTCCCTGAACTTTCCTCATGTAACACCCTTTTCATCTAACTATTAAGGTAGCGCGACTCATGTTGCGAATGACCGCAGTCACCAATTCTTGTTATGTGTCTTACCCACGTATGTCTGATCTTTGAATTGTGTGTGCTGAAACTGAATTTCATTTCTCTGTATGTCCCGCACATGTGGAGAATATGACAATAAATGACTCTTGACTCTTGACTCTTGACTGAAAGACAGTTTGCTGTTTTGGGAATGTCGGGATTTATTGGGTTGATTTGAGGTTAACAAAAAAAGAAAAAATAAGTATTTTTAAGACTGAAATAAGGAACACAAACATTCAGTCAGCAGCATCAGGAGTGCCCGTAACAATGGGAATGTCAATGATGCCTGGAACGCCAGTAACATTGGGAATGTCAGTAACATCAGGAACGTCAACATCAGGAACGTCAGTAACATCTGTAATGTCAGTAACATCAAGAACATCATCAGGAACGTAAGTAACATCTGTAATGTCAGTAACATCAGGAGCATCATCAGGAACGTCAGTAACATCTGTAATGTCAGTAACATCAGGATCATCAGGATCGTCAACATCAGGAACGTCAGTAACATCTGTAATGTCAGTGACATCAGGAACGTCAACAACAGGAACATCAGTAACATCTGTAATGTCAGTAACATCAGGAACGTCAGTAACATCTGTAATGTCAGTGACATCAGGAACGTCAACAACAGGAACATCAGTAACATCAGGAACGTCAGTAACATCTGTAATGTCAGTGACATCAGGAACGTCAACAACAAGAACATCAGTAACATCTGTAATGTCAGTAACATCAGGAACATCATCAGGAACATCAACATCAGGAACGTCAGTAACATCTGTAATGTCAGTAACAACAGGAACGTCAACAACAAGAACATCAGTAACATCTGTAATGTCAGTAACATCAGGAACATCATCAGGAACATCAACATCAGGAACGTCAGTAACATCTGTAATGTCAGTAACAACAGGAACATCAGAAACATCTGTAATGTCAGTAACATCTGTAATGTCAGTAACATCAGGAACATCATCAGGAACGTCAGTAACATCTCTAATGTCAGTGACATCAGGAAAGTCAACATCAGGAACATCAAAAACATCTGTAATGTCAGTAACATCATCAGGAATGTCAACATCAGGAACATCAGTAACATCTGTAATGTCAGTAACATCAGGAATGTCAGTAACATCCATAAAGTCGGTAGCATAAGGAACATCAGGAACGTCAGTAACATCTGTAATGTCAGTGACATCAGGAACATCATCAGGAACATCAGTAACATTTGTAAAGTCAGTAACATCATCAGGAACATCAGTAACATCTGTAATGTCAGGAACGTCAGTAACATCTGTAATGTCAGTAACATCAGGAACGTCAGTAACGTCTGTAATGTCGGTAACATCAGGAACGTCTGTAATGTCAGTAACATCAGGAACGTCAGTAACATCTGTAATGTCAGTAACATCTGTAATGTCAGTAACAACAGGAACATCATCAGGAACGTCAGTAACATCTGTAATGTCAGTGACATCAGGAAAGTCGATGTCAGGAACATCAGTAACATCTAATGTCAGTAACATCAGGAACATCAACATCAGGAATGTCAGTAACATCTGTAATGTCAGTAACATCTGTAATGTCAGTAACATCAGGAACATCAACATCAGGAACGTCAGTAACATCTGTAATGTTAGTAACATCAGGATAATCAGGAACGTCAACATCAGGAACGTCAGTAACATCTGTAATGTTAGTAACATCAGGATAATCAGGAACGTCAACATCAGGAACGTCGGTAACATCTGTAATGTCAGTAACATCAGGAACGTCAGTAACATCTGTAATGTCAGTAACATCAGGAACATCAACATCAGGAACGTCAGTAACATCTGTAATGTCAGTAACAACAGGAACATCAGAAACATCTGTAATGTCATTAACATCTGTAATGTCAGTAACATCAGGAACATCATCAGGAACGTCAGTAACACCTGTATTGTCAGTAACATCAGGAACGTCAGTAACATCTGTAATGTCAGTAACATCAGGAACATCAACATCAGGAACGTCAGTAACATCTGTAATGTCAGTAACAACAGGAACATCAGAAACATCTGTAATGTCATTAACATCTGTAATGTCAGTAACATCAGGAACATCATCAGGAACGTCAGTAACACCTGTAATGTCAGTAACATCAGGAACGTCAGTAACATCTGTAATGTCAGTGACATCAGGAACGTCAACAACAGGAACATCAGTAACATCAGGAACGTCAGTAACATCTGTAATGTCAGTGACATCAGGAACGTCAACAACAGGAACATCAGTAACATCTGTAATGTCAGTAACATCAGGAACATCATCAGGAATATCAACATCAGGAACGTCAGTAACATCTGTAATGTCAGTAACAACAGGAACATCAGAAACATCTGTAATGTCAGTAACATCTGTAATGTCAGTAACAACAGGAACATCATCAGGAACGTCAGTAACATCTCTAATGTCAGTGACATCAGGAAAGTCAACATCAGGAACATCAGTAACATCTGTAATGTCAGTAACATCATCAGGAACATCAGTAACATCTGTAATGTCAGTAACATCAGGAATGTCAGTAACATCCATAAAGTTGGTAGCATAAGGAACATCAGGAACGTCAGTAACATCTGTAATGTCAGTGACATCAGGAACATCAGGAACATCATCCGGAACATCAGTAACATTTGTAAAGTCAGTAACATCATCAGGAACATCAGTAACATCTGTAATGTCAGGAACATCAGTAACATCTGTAATGTCAGTGACATCAGGAACATCATCCGGAACATCAGTAACATTTGTAAAGTCAGTAACATCATCAGGAACATCAGTAACATCTGTAATGTCAGTAACATCAGGAACGTCAGTAACGTCTGTAATGTCAGTAACATCAGGAACGTCAGTAACGTCTGTAATGTCAGGAACGTCAGTAACATCTGTAATGTCAGTAACAACAGGAACATCATCAGGAACGTCAGTAACATCTGTAATGTCAGTGACATCAGGAAAGTCGATGTCAGGAACATCAGTAACATCTAATGTCAGTAACATCAGGAACATCAACATCAGGAATGTCAGTAACATCTGTAATGTCAGTAACATCAGGAACATCAACATCAAGAACGTCAGTAACATCTGTAATGTTAGTAACATCAGGATCATCAGGAACGTCAACATCAGGAACGTCAGTAACATCTGTAATGTCGGTAACATCAGGAACGTCAGTAACATTTGTAATGTCAGTGACATCAGGAACGTCAACAACAGGAACATCAGTAACATCTGTAATGTCAGTAACATCAGGAACATCAACATCAGGAACGTCAGTAACATCTGTAATGTCAGTAACAACAGGAACATCAGAAATATCTGTAATGTCATTAACATCTGTAATGTCAGTAACATCAGGAACATCATCAGGAACGTCAGTAACATCTCTAATGTCAGTGACATCAGGAAAGTCAACATCAGGAACGTCAGTAACACCTGTAATGTCAGTAACATCAGGAACATCAACATCAGGAACGTCAGTAACATCTGTAATGTCAGTAACATCAGGAACGTCAGTAACATCTGTAATGTCAGTGACATCAGGAACGTCAACAACAGGAACATCAGTAACATCAGGAACGTCAGTAACATCTGTAATGTCAGTGACATCAGGAACGTCAGTAACATCTGTAATGTCAGTAACATCAGGATCATCAGGAACATCAACATCAGGAACGTCAGTAACATCTGTAATGTTAGTAACATCAGGATCATCAGGAATGTCAACATCAGGAACGTCAGTAACATCTGTAATGTCAGTGACATCAGGAACATCAACAACAGGAACATCAGTAACATCTGTAATGTCAGTAACATCAGGAACGTCAGTAACATCTGTAATGTCAGTGACATCAGGAATGTCAACAACAGGAACATCAGTAACATCTGTAATGTCAGTAACATCAGGAACATCAACATCAGGAACGCCAGTAACATCTGTAATGTCAGTAACAACAGGAACATCAGAAACATCCGTAAAGTCGGTAACATAAGGAACATCAGGAACGTCAGTAACATCTGTAATGTCATTGACATCAGGAAAGTCAACATCAGGAACGTCAGTAACATCTGTAATGTCAGTGACATCAGGAACGCCAGGAACATCATCAGGAACGTCAGTAACATTCGTAAAGTCAGTAACATCATCAGGAACATCAGTAACATCTGTAATGTCAGTGACATCAGGAATGTCAACAGGAACATCAGTAACATCTGTAATGTCAGTAACATCAGGAACATCAACATCAGGAACGCCAGTAACATCTGTAATGTCAGTAACATCTGTAATGTCAGTAACATCAGGAACATCATCAGGAACGTCAGTAACATCTCTAATGTCAGTGACATCAGGAAAGTCAACATCAGGAACGTCAGTAACATCTGTAATGTCAGTAACATCAGGAACATCATCAGGAATGTCAACATCAGGAACGTCAGTAACATCTGTAATGTCAGTAACATCAGGAACATCAGGAACGTCAGTAACATCCGTAAAGTCGGTAACATAAGGAACATCAGGAACGTCAGGAACGTCAGTAACATCTGTAATGTCAGTGACATCAGGAACATCATCAGGAACGTCAGTAACATTTGTAAAGTCCGTAACATCATCAGGAACATCAGTAACATCTGTAATGTCAGTAACATCAGGAACATCAACATCAGGAACGTCAGTTACATCTGTAATGTCAGTAACATCAGGAACGTCAACATCAGGAACGGCAGTAACGTTTGTAATGTCAGTAACATCAGGAACGTCAGTAACGTCTGTAATGTCAGTAACATCAGGAACATCATCAGGAACGTCAGTAACATCTTTATGTCAGTGACATCAGGAAAGTCGATGTCAGGAACATCAGTAACATCTAATGTCAGTAACATCAGGAACGTCATTATCAGGAATGTCAGTACCATCTGTAATGTCAATAACATCTGTTATGTCAGTAACATCAGGAACGTCAGTAACATCTGTAAAGTCAGTAATATAAGGAACATAATCAGGAACTTCAGTAACATTTGTAATGTCAGTAACATCAGGAACGTCAGTAACGTCAGTAACATCAGGAACATCATCAGGAACGTCAGTAACATCTCTAATGTCAGTGACATCAGGAACGTCAACATCAGGAATGTCAGTAACATCTGTAATGTCAGTAACATCAGAAACGTCAGTAACATCTGTAATGTCAGTAACATCAGGAACATCATCAGGAACGCCGGTAACATCCGTAAAGTCGGTAACATAAGGAACATCAGGAACGTCAACATTTGTAATGTCAGTAACATCAGGATCATCAATATCAGGAACGTCAGTAACATCTGTAATGTCAGTAACATCAGGAATGTCAACATCAGGAATGTCAGTAACATCAGGAACATGTTCAGGAATGTCAGTAATATCTGTAATGTCAGTAACATCAGGATAATCAGGAACATCAGTAACATCTGTAATGTCAGTAACATCAGGAACGTCAACATCAGGAATGTCAGTAACATCTGTAATGTTCGTACAGATGCTAACCCTTCAAAACTTACTGAGAAACTCCTCCCAGAAAGATGAGATCTCACCCATTAAAGGGCTGCTCCCTTAATACCCACCCAGTTCTCAAGTCAGTCTATCAGAATGTCATGATCGACTCTATTGAGTGCTGCAGATAAATCTAAAAGCAGATGCAGCACAGCATCGCCTTCATCTGTAGCTCGGAAAATATTCAAAACCATCAACAAAGCAGTTTCCGTACTGTGATGGGTCCTGAACCCAGATTGAAACTCGTCCACAATGCCCCACCTATCGATAACAGTCATTAGCTGCTCACGTGCAATTTTCTCCAGAATCTGTGAAAAGAAGGGCAATTTAGAGAGAGGTCTATAATTAGCTAATGCTGAAGAGTCATGGCCAGATTTCTCTAGGAGGGCATTCACAACCATATGTTTGAATGAGCTAGGCTCAACAGGCTAGTATTCAGGTTATTTAAAATTGGCAGTCCCAGCAAATAAAGGACTTCCTTTAGAAGCCGAGGTGGTAGAATATCTTCTGGAGAACCAGATGGTCTCATGTCCTGTACCACTTTGTGCAAGTCAGCTAGAGAAATGGGGTTGAAAAGAGAATCAACAGCAGGAATCAAAACCTGAGGTCCGTGAAGAGGAAACAAACACCCGGTCTTAGCCAATTTAACCTTGTCCAGGAAGAAAGAAGCATGCCTATTCCAAAGCTGAAGGTTTGCTAACATTTAAAATACTATCAGTTGTTTCAACCAAAGTCCGGGGTTGACCAAAACTGACTCCGTGAGGGTGGCATGAGGCCCAACAGCCACAGGTGGAGGTTGTTCTCATAGCCCAGTATCTTCATAACTTATGAAGTTTAGGCCGAGAGTCTGCAGCATACGCTAAATAAACCACAATATCATCCACATGATGGGCTAATTCATGGTCAGATACCCCCAGAGTTTAGCGTTGACATGTGTTCTAGTGCACATGGGAGGGGGGGGGGGGACACATTCATGGCATCTGAACCAGAGTCTGGGTCAGTTTCACCACAGTAAGAAACCACACCCCCTTACTGCAGGTGCCTCACCTTGACGCCTGATGGAAAACAACTGTGAGGACATCACAGGTGGAGGTTGGGCCAGAGCTGGGGAAAGCCTGGATGTCTTTTGAATCCAGTAGGCAGGTGGCTGTCCTCCTATCAGAGGGACTTCATGAGAAGGTCCAGTCTCATCCAAGGCTCAGGAGGGCAGAGGTTCTGACCCAGTCTAGAACTCCTGAGTTTGACCTCATCTTTCTCTGGCACCAGAACATTTTCTCAGGAACATTTTCTAACTGACTTCTGAATCATTCAGCCAGAAAAGGCTCCCAACTCGAGGGATGATCCAGAGTTGATACCAAACCAGTTAAAACCGGACCTGTAGTCTAGAGATGGTTACCATGGAGACGTGTGTAAAGGTTTCACCTCAATCTGGTCTGAGCTAGATCTGTAACAGCTCTGATGTGGAACCCAGTCTGACCCAGGTTACTAGGTTTGAGATCAGAACCACCTCTGACCCCATTACAGTGTGTGTGTGTGTGTGTGTGTGTGTCCAGGGATTAGACAGAGCCGCTTCCTGAGCTATCTTTGTCACTCACTGGCCTGTTCCTATAAATATTCTGGCCCAGGAGGAGGATAACCCACCTGGCTTTACCACCAGGTGGCAGCACTGGAACATGACATCAGCGGTCAACTCAGCTGATACGTTCGGGGATCAGTTTCATGCCCAGAACTGGATGCAAGAATATGTCAGGATTAGTTTTGATCTCCAGATGTGCCCCAGATGTTCCACACCCCGTTTTCTCTCATAGCATTTATCTGGACCTGAGAGCTGTCCCTCTGTGCCCAGTACTCACTCACCATAGAACACTCCATGCAGGGATCAACCATGGAGATGGGGTGAGGACCTTGGACTGAGTTGAGAACAACTTCTCCTCCATGAGAGGAGCAAGCCAAAATCCTCCTGGGAGTTGACCCTAGACCTGAAGACCTAGACCTGGAACCAGGTGAAGATGAGGATTTTATCTGTTTTCATGACTTTGATCCTAAATCATCCAACCCAAGTGGTTCTGACCCAGGTGATCCTCTGATGTTTGGAACTGCAGAACGAGCTCAGATGGTGACGATAATCTTCTCAGGCAACACAATTAGGTCCAATTGGACCAGGAGCAGCTGATCTTTTAAGCTTCTTCCAGGTTTCAGATCAGTCTCTAATTTAAAGGACGGGCAGTCAAATCCACAACCTGACTCATGTGGTCCAGGAAGCTCCTTCTGGACCAGAAGAAGGAACCAGGGAAGGATCCTTTAACCAGAGCAGGCGGTTGGTCCCATGTTCAGAAGAAGCAGAAAGCTGACAACACAAACAAGAAGACCACAACCGAGAGGATAATGGCAATGGAACAGTCAGAACAGGAACCATCTTCAGGAGGACCAGGTTCCAGTGGGCTGAGCAGGTCCAAGCAGATGGACTTCCTGCTGGTTTCAGATCTCTAGCAGTTTGGGGGTTGGAACCTGAAACAGGTCTGGGATTGTCCTGGAAACCTTGATGGTTTCAGTTTGAGAGGATGGTCTCCATGGCGATGCTCAGATAGACAACATAATCAGACAAGTTCTGGACCAGGCTGAGCTGAGTGGGTTCGGAGTCTGGTAGGAACAAAGGTGTCCAGCAGAAGACAAAGATGAGTCAGAAAACGGCGTCCTGTCCCCATCTCTGGGTAATTGGATCCATAATGCAGCAGCTGATGGCCCTTGATGTGTTAATGAGGAGGTTCTGTTCATCAGAGCGGGTCCATTCATCTCAGGCCCTGGTGCTGAAGTGATCTGGGAAGAGAGAGAGAGGCCCTGGTGCTGAAGTGATCTGGGAAGGGAAGGGAGAGAGAGAGAGAGAGAGAGAGAGAGAGAGAGAGAGAGAGAGAGAGAGAGAGAGAGAGAGAGAGAGAGAGAGAGAGAGCCTCAGTGAGGATTTACCTTTCATCTCTACGACATCGCTGCTTCAGGTTGTATTCAGCTGAGATTCTGTTGTCGTTGTTGTTGTTGCTTTAAATTCAATCACAAACCTTTATTTAATCTGTTAGTTTCACACAGAACCAACTTTTATTTTTTGAGTCTGGATGAATGTTTGTCAGAAATCAGCTTGCGTTGCTGCTGAGTAGAGAGGCTTCCTACTCAGAACCGCGAATAGAGCAAAACCGGGCCTTGGGGTGACTTTTGGGCCGGTTTAGAAATCAGACGACAAACTCAAGAAAAGTTTATTCAAATTCTAAAATATTGGAGACAGCAGAAGTTTACGTGTGTGTGTGTGTGTGTGTGTGTGTGTGTGTGTGTGTGTGTGTGTGTGAGCATGAGTGTGTGTGCATGCATGTATGTGGGTGTGAATCTGAATGTGTGTGTGTGTGTGCTTGTGTGTGTGTGCATGCATGCGTGTGGGTGTGAATCTGAATGTGTGTGTGTGTGTGTCTTGCCCAAGGACACAGTGCCTGACACCCTGGGTTTGAACCAGCAACCCACTGATGACAGAGTGAAGACCTATAACAGTTGTCTCCCTAAAGCCTGGGTAATCCTCTAAACTAGTTCTGCTCCAGAACCACCTGAGACCGGGTCCAGCACACCTGGGTTGTTCTGGGAGGTCTGGTTGTGTTCTGTAAGGTGTTAAAGCAGAACGTAAACAGGAAGTGAACAGCTTGTTCTCCTGGTTTTTCATGAATTGTAAAGTTTCTTGAAAAAATCCTGAACAGATCCGGGTCAGAACCGGGACTGAGTCACCTGCCGAAAATTAAGTAGACATGTGAGTTGGGTTCTAAATCCATCTGACAGCTGACACGGTGTTGGAAGGCAGCAGGTGTCTGAGTACTGTTGTTGTTGCTGGTCGATGACCGCTTCCTGTTGTCACAGTGCTTCTGCTGCCACACTTCCTGTTGGCGATCAATAATTCATGTTGCCTTGGTCCTAGCAGCTTAAACGAATCAGATGTCACGGTACCAGAAGACGGTCCTCACTCCGTCACAAGAGACAAACCCACCAATGGTTCTGAGAGCCAGAAGTTCTGTTTCCTAAATGGGTTCTCGCCTGCAGGAAGTGGGAAAGCAGAAATGGGTTCAGTCCAACCCAGTGTGTGAGTTCTGCTGTTTAAACCCAGAGAGTGGTTCTGGTGGTCCACGTATCCAGCTGGTTCTGGTCTCAGCTCTGGTGACTTCCTCAGAGGTTCTGATGGAAGTGTGTGTGTGTGTGTGTGTGTGTGTGTGTGTGTGTGTGTGTGTGTGTGTGTGTGTGTGTGTGTGTGTGTGTGTGTGTGTGTGTGTGTGACAGAAAAACCTACAATGGTCACTGAAATAACCTGAATTTGACAAAAGTTCTAATAAAATTTCAGCCGCTCTTCAATGGAATTATATAAAAAAAACTCGTACTTGTAAAACTGAGCTTGTGACCTTTGAACCTTTTAGGCTAACGGATTTCTGCTCCAACAGCACAGAAGAACCTTCCACAGTCCGGGTCGTTTGGATTTGCCTCTGAAACCAACATGGAAACGTTTTTCTGTCGTCACTTTAAGAGGAAGGAAGCAGCGCTGCAGGGGGAGATGGACGCCCCCACCCGCCGCCAGCGGAGGCCCAGCGTTGCTGTCCCTACCAGCAAGGCTCGTCGGAGGTCCAGCGCTGGTCTTCCTTCCTCTGCTTTGACCCAGCGGCGCCGCTCTAGCATCCAGATTCATCCAGGGCTTCCCTGTGCTGGCGGCGGTGACCTGGCGACAACGCCTCATCACGGCAGGGTGAGACCTGTCCGCAGGCGCTCCAGCACCACCACCCCCTCCCTGAACCCGAGGTTTGCTGTGCAGCGCAGGAAGGTGAGGAAGCTGCAGACCATCGACACCCATCTGCTGGGTCCGTCCATGCTGCTCGCCAGCCTGATCCGGATGGCTGAGGAGGAGGAGGGTGAAGGTGCGCTGGGGCCGGGGTTATCGACTGGAGAGCAGCAAGTGGAAGTTAGAGGCGGGGCTAATAATGAGGGATCATTTTCATGCTCCAGCAGCCTCCTATACGACAGAGGTGAAGACAGTGACAATTACTCCCCCAACAGCAGCCAATCGGAAAGCAGCCAGCTGTCTGAGGCAGAGCAACTGCCAGAAGAAGAGACTGACTCTTCCCGATTCCTTGCCTATCCAGCCTCCATCCCCTCCTCCGTCTGCTCCTTGCAGGTGCTAAGGAACCCGCCCCAGGTTGTCTCTCAGTCACGGCCCCTGCTCCGGGCCCCTCGCTGCCTCCGCAGGAACTCCTCCTGCCATCAAGCCTCCAGTCAGATGAAGAGGAGGAAGATCTCCACCATCTCCAAAGCCGGGAGCCCATGGCCAGGGAGGGGCCGCAAGCACTCTGTGTACTACCTCCATCATCCAGCCTTCTACAGGGGCCATGGGGCCCTCAGCCCCCTGGGGGCCCATGGCTATGAAACCAGCTTGAGTGCTCTCCTGCTGTATGTAGTCCCACTGCTGCTCGTCTCACTCAGTCCACGGGTCAGAACATGTGGTTCTGGTTCTAATGAAGCATCAGCAGGGTGTCATCGTCTGAAAAATAACCATAAAACACACGAAGGTTCTTTACATGTTCCCTTTAAACAATCAGGCTCCGCCTACTGTTCCACATCTAGAAACAGATTTTGATTGGATGTTCAGGCTTAGAGGATGAAAGTTGATTTTTTTCAATTTGAATTAAAGAAAGAACAAAACGTAAATTTGTTTTAACGTCAAAATTTATTAATATTTTTTCATGATTATCTTCATAATCATTTATATAATAGTCATTTCTTTGTTATGACAATTATTATAAATAACTTAATATTCTTTTCATTATTATATTTTTTATTTATAATATTATTGTCATGACTTTATTATTATTTTTATTGTCATTATTTTATTATTATTAATCATTTCATTTATTCATTTATGGAGCACCTTCCACGACCTTTAGCAGACGCCCAAGGTGCCGAGCACAACAGTACAAAGCAATCGAAAAATAAACACAACCAAAAGATTAGCCTCTGTCGGTGCGCCCCAAGGCAGCTGTGGCTACATCGTAGCTCATCACCATCAGTGTGTGAATGGATGAATGATACACTGTACGGTAAAGCGCTTTGGAGTCCTTACTCTGAGAGGCGCTATACAAGTGTGGGTCATTTATCATTTACAAATAAATAAAAACAGTAAAAACGGCATAAAAACAGGTAAAACACAACAATTAAAACCAAGACAAAATTACAGAGCCTAGTGGTGAAAATGCCTGGACATAATAATGGGCCTTCAGACGTGGCTTTAAACATCTGAAAGGAAGGTGCCAGCCTAACAGTCAAAGGTAGACTGTTCCACAAAGTTGCAGCAAGGACTGCAAAAGCACGATCTCCCCTCGACTTGCATCTGGATTGAGGGACCACCAATAATACGTGGTCACCAGAGAGAAGAGAGCGGGTGGGAACGAGCCTTTGCAGAAGTGCTGATAAACTCTGGTCCTCTGCGTCTGAGTCAGGTGTCTGACTAGCTGAGCTATCCATTTGACATTTGAATGTTAATACTCTTCAGAACCCGATGGAGCAGAGCGGAGTTTGTGCTCCACCCACTGGGGTTGTGACATCACCCTGTTAGTTTTAGGCTGCTTTTTTTCCATCTTCTGCTGATTCACAGCGGTTTGAATGCAGAAATACTCAGAAATACAATTTTGAGCTTAAATTTCTTTAGATGTGACCTGTAGCATAAGAAAAATGTCTCAAGAATATGTCAAAAACACGATTTCGTAAGCGTGGGTCTTTTAAATATGATCTCGTGTTTTCTTCATACCACAAACTCAGCTTATCCATATCAACACGTTTGAATTTTCCTCGTTTATTTTGTGCAAAATCATCTAAAAAGGATCAAAACTAAAGACCTTTAGATAAAACATCAGATTATTTAATAAAAAAAACTTAAACTCTCAAACTTTAAATTTGAATAAGAACAAAGCTGCAGGTTTTAATCATGGAAGCAGATTCATTTAGTTATGAACAAACTCTAAAGCCAAACTGGACCGCTTACATTTAACCTGATTGTTTTGTGTTAAATTAGATTTTTTACAATAACTGACAGAATTAAATGTTTAAGATGTTTTTTTCTCTTTGCAGGAAAGCGATCACCAAGTCGAGTCTTCAGAACATTCAGCCCAACATGTCTACATTGGGACAGACGGACCTGCTGCAGCCCAACAGTAACATCGACTGGACTGTAAGTAACCAGCAGAAGTTACAGACGTTTTCCCAGCAGAGTTCTATAAAGAATTCTGGATCATTCTGGCTCCAACATTCTTCAGAATGGTGAGGGAAATCTGAGAGAGCGGCAGATTACAGCCAAACATGAATTCAGCCAATATTAGTCTTGTTAAAACCAGGCAAAGACCCTGCATTTCCTTCCATTTATCGCCCAATTTCCCATATTAATATTGATCTCAAAATAATTTGTAAAGCCCTGGCAAAAAGATTAGAGAGGGTAACCCCTTTCATAAAACACCCTGACCAAACTGGTTTCATTAAGGGTAGACAGTCATCCACAAACTCACGTAGATTACTTAATTTGATAGATTTCTCTTGCAGTAGAAACATAGAAACTAGTATATTATCTCTAGATGCAGAAAAGGCTTTTGATGGGGTTAACTGGAAGGTCTTATTTGCAACTTTACATAAATTTGGTTTAGGAACTTCTTCATAAACTGGCTACAAACATTATACAGTTCGCCAACTGCATGTGTCAGGACAAACGACCAAATATCAGCTAGCTTCTGTCTTCAGCGGGGGACCAGGCAGGGATGCCCACTCTCCCCCTCACAGTTTGCTATATTTATCAAACCACTAGCAGCAGCAATCAGCCAAACAACAGGTATTAATGGCATAAAGTGTAAGAACATAGACCATAAAATCAATCTTTATGCAGATGATGTTACTTTTTCTCCAGAATTCTCAGTCCTCTCTCTCAAGCAATAGAACTGATAAACTCTTTTTCAACAGTTTCAGATTACTCTATAAACTAGTTAAAATCAACAGTTCTACCATTCAAGTTCTCTTTTGTCAATTTGCTTAATACACAATTGGAGTCAGGGAATATCACATACCTGGGAATGAATGTCTCTCCCAAGTTGGCAGATCTAACCAAACTAAACTACATCCCACTTTTAAAGAAAGTGGAAGATGATCTTGCAAGAGGGAAATCCTTACCGATATCACTCATGGGGAGGGTTGCTACAATTAAAATGATGGTCTTACCCAGAATAAATTACTTTTTTTCAATGATCCAAACAAACCACCAGCTGACTGTTAAAGATCTCTGGACTCCTTAATCACTAAATTCCTTTGGCAGGATAAAACTCCACGAATTAGCCTAAAAACGCTTCAGAAGACCAAAGACCGAGGAGGACTGGATCTACCCAACTTTTATCATTATTTCTTAGCAAACAGGCCGCAATATATACCAAGATGGTTGCAACATAAACCTCTACATCTAGTGCTGTCCTGGTTAGCTTTAGAACAGACACTTTGCAATACGATAGAGCTTTCAGACTTACCATTTATTAGCTCAAGCATAAGAAAACATGAAGGCTTCAAAAGTATTAGTATCAGCACCTCTCTGACAGCATGGTGGGAGTATCTAAAAATGACAGTCTTCACTAAAACCATGCAGACACACACCTATCTGGAATAATCCTGATATTTTGCTAAGTAACAAAATGATTAAACTTCCAGACTGAAAAAGTAAAAGAATCCTATACCTGGAACACATATGAAGGATTGGACTTCATCCCATTTAATAGAATAGTCTCCCAATTTGGGATAGATAAGAATAGCATTTTAGAATAACACCCAATTAAATCTGCAGTTAAACAAAAATTTAAGCTTAATAAAGTAGAATTGTAAACACCACCAAGGGTATTAGACTTCTATAATCTCAAACCCCGCAAACTACTGTCTAAAGTTTATAAGACACTGTCCAAAATAGACGATAGAATAGCAATCCCTATTGAAAAATGAAAGGTGTCTCTATCAGTCAGCTTTGACCAGAACTTCTGGTCCCAAACTTGCTTAAAAACTTTTAAAATGATCAGACACTCCAATTTACAATTAATTCAGTAAAAATTCTGTACAGAGTACACTATACAGGATGGGGTTCAAGATGGGGTTTGTGTCATCTGACACCTGTACACACTGCACAAACAACATTCCTGACAATTACATCCACACACTGTGGTCCTGTCCACCTGTCCAGGAATTTTGGGAAAGAATATGTGAAGACCTGTCAAAGTGTCTGAAAGTTCATATCCCAACTTCCCCCTCTTTGTTTACTGGGAAACCTGGGCGATGTCCAGATTGAGACACCTTTGGTTTACGTGTTCTGACTGCCACATGCATCGCTAAGAAAACTGTCCTCATGAATTGGAAAAACAGAGATACTCTTTGCATTAACCAGTTTATTAGATCATATTATACTTGAGACAGCCTCTGCTTTCATTTCAAGTCAATCTCTCTGGGCTCCTTTGATCGGTTCCATCACATGGTGATGATAGGCCGGTCATTGATATTGTCCTGCGGGATGATGTGGGTGATGGGGTGGAGGGTCTGAGTTTGGAGTATCCGGACATTCCCTGGAGGTGGGTTCGCTGTCGGTGTCTGGGACTGGGGGGCTGTTGCCCCCCTCTGGAGGTGCTTGGGTTGCCTTGGGTGGTGGACTACTGGCGGTTGTGAGTGGGGCCCCTTGAGGGGTCTCGGCCGCAGCCATGTGTTGCTGCCTGGCGGCTGCATTGCCCCTGGATAGGTCTGGGTGGGGGCCTGGGGGCTCGGGGTGTGGGGGCAGCAGGCCCCGTGTGGGGATCTGGGCGGGGACTTGGGGATGAGATCCTGACTCGTAATCTGCCGTGAAGAAGGCAGGAACAAGCGGCAGTGCATGACCCAGGCTCAAGGGCCTCAGGTGGACCTTGGCTCCTCCGGAATAACAACAACTCTGTCTGGGGGGAGGGGCATGTCCAGGAGGGGGAGGACCCAACCTTACCTGGATGTCTCATGTCTTAAATATTCTGGAAGTTGTGCAAATGCAGGGATGGGAGTAGATATTCTGCTCGGGTGGGGCTGGGTTGGTGACCTCGGACTCTGTGGGGCTCTGTGGTGCTGCTACTTTGAGCCCTGGTGAGATGGGCTGGGGTCTCCATGACCTGGGAGGAATTTTGGGAACGGAGGTGCCTATTGGGGTCAGTGGGGGGAGCTGGCTCCCTGGAGGGCTTAGGCCAACCAGCCATTCCTCCCCATGCCTTTTTCTCCTCCTGCTCCTTCATATCATAACACAATCATGCACATAGGACCTTGGGGGGTGTGCAAGTCGGGGTGCGGGTATGGATCCCATTTCCGCATTCCTGTGGCAGCCTGCCCCCCAAATTTATTCGCACCTTAAACACTTCCACCAATGACATTCTACGCAAATGCACACTTAGGGCCTTGGGAGTGAGCACACTCAAAGGCATTTGGCAAGAGGATCTTTCAGCCTCATCCAGAGAGCCGGTTCCCACTTCCAATTTTAAACTGCACTTAGAGGCACAGAGGGCTGTTGGGGGAAGTGGGGTTGTGTGGTTGCATCAGCTGGCGTAGGCCATACGATGCCTGCACTGCCCTCTCATCACAGCCATGGAATACACCTCATCAACTTGCACCAACAGTATATTGGAGCAGGCGGAGAGAGACTAGAGGTCTTGGCGCACCTCTGTTGTCGCTTGGCTTCCCAGGCTGGAGGCTTGGAGGGGGAGCTGGTAGTCTGGTTGGGGTCTGGGGTGGTGGGATGCTTTGCTCAGCATTGGGCAGGGGTGCCTGCTCATCATCACCCCAGCAGAAAGGGGCGAACTCTGGGAACTGGTGATGGTTGTACCCATTGTGCAGCAGTAACGGGACCAAAGTGAATAGGGTGTGTATGGGGAGCGTGAGTGGGTGTCTAATGTTCATTTTTGTAAGTCTTAGTTTGTATGTGTATGTGTGAGCATGAGGGAGGGAGTGTGTGACTGTGTCTGTGTATGGCTGTGTAAGTCAGGTGGGGTCTTGGACTCCTCCCCTCTCCTCTGACTTTTTGTGCTACTATACATCTTTGCCTACCCTTCCCCTGCCACATTTGGTGTGGAGTGTGGTGCCTTGGTCTGTCTGAGTGTTCGCTGCTCCCGGGTCAGGCAGTTTAAGATTTTTGGAGTCTGCCTGATTGATTCCGGTGGCTGCCTGGTGGGATCTGAGTCCCTGGGCTCTGTTGGATCCCCGGCGGGGCTGGTCGCCCCTGGGTCCGGGGTTGCTGGGTTCTGGGCTCGGCCGGCTTGGGGGTGGGAGGCTGCAGATGGGCCTGTGGGCTTGCCGCTGATATCTCCCGGGACTCTGTTGGCTGTGGCCCCTCGGGGCAATCCTCTGCGCCTCTCGAGAGGGGGCTGGGGCTTTTCTGGTTACAGTCTCCCTGGGGTCCCTGCGCTCTGGGACAGCTCCTGGATCTCTGGGACTTGGAGCTCCCTCCATCCCCTACACATATTTGGGGGGCAGATCTGTGGGCCCTCACACTCTCTATTGGACGCTCCTATAGAGAAACCTTACATTTACAAGCGTGTGTACACACACAGGTGCTCACATGGTGCTCTCATAAGTATGGACTTGGGCATTTTCAACACATGTCTTAAGGCTGTGGTTGGCACTTAGTGCACTGTGATTTATTATCGTGTGATTGTTCAATAAAACTATGTTGATTTTATATTTCCTCATCAGGTTGACGCAGTGATAGCTTGCTCTTGTTGCATTGTGTGTATTTTTTCTCTTTCTGCAGGTCTAGAAGCAGACTGTTGTTCATCATTGATTGTTTATTTTTGTGGAACCCCCCCCCCCCCCCCCCCCCTCTCTTCCTTTCTTTTTCACCTCTGTCTCCGTGTCTGGTCAAAATTATAAATCAAAAAACAATGACAATAAAGTTTTAAGTATCAGGCGTGACATTAAAGCAGAAGCTTTGATGCTCCACCTGAGAGTAAATCTGTAAGGCTTGTCACCAGCATTCAGACATTAATTCTGTTTGCTTCACAGCCAGAAAGGACATGGGAAAAAATAAAGTAACCAGCAGAGCCACCAGTATCAGGTCATCAAACACTGGGAGGAAGGTGGTTGGATGGGGGGTAGGAAGTGGATCGGGGTGATATTTCTGATTTTATTCTCAAAGAATGCAAGAAAGTTGTTACAGTCAGACCTTAAGTAAACTGGCATGAGAGGGGTGTGAGGAGAAACAATCTGATTGTCAAACAGGACTTTAGAGTTATTTTTGTTTACGGCAGTCAGCTGAGCAAAGTAAGTGGCCCTGGAATTTTTCACTGTCTCATTCAGAGATGTTATCAGTTCTTTAAAGTGCAGCCTTTGACTTTCTAATCTAGTTGACTTCCAACATCTCTCGGCTATGTGGCATGTCCTTGACCTGAGACTTGAAATGTTTTGATTAATCCAAGGACTTTTCCTCTTGTTGGATAAAATTATCAGCTTAACAGGTGCTACTATATCTAAGATGCTGCATCATTGTTTATCCAATGACTGGCTGAACAAGATCATCACCCTGAACTGAGTTGCTGTCAAATCTAGAAAATCCATCCACTGCTGACTGATTAATGATATGTCTAATTGATTTAGTTCGTGAGTGAGAGATCAGTGATAGATTGGACAGAAAATGCAGCTGTGGTCCCTCACATGAACCTCTTCAACATGTAAATGATTCATGTTTAGTCCCAAAGAGAAAACAAGATCTAGAGTGTGTCTCATTTAGTGTGTGGGGCCTGAAACGTGCTGCTCTAAGTTAAAAGACAGTGATAGACATGAACAAGTCAGATCATTAATGTGGAAGTTAAAGTCACCAATGATTAAAACTGTTTCTAGTCTGATCATTGATGATAGAAAATCTGCTAATTCAGAGAGAAAAGGGCCAGCTGGACCGGGAGGTCGGTAGATTAAAATACAGTGAAATACATTTTGTAACCCTACTTTGATGACCTGTCATTCAATAGTAAAAGGGCCATTTTCCACCAAATTACAGACATGTTTGTCCATAAAGACCACAACAAGACCTCCACCACAACGTGATGGGTGTGGTGTGGTAAACACAGAGCTATTGGTGGACATATTTCATTAAAATGTACAAAGTCTCCATCTTGCTACCACGTCTCCATAAGAAATAAATAGTCCAACTTTTCTCTGGTGAACAGCTCATTTAAAATAAAGGATTTGTTTGAAATGGAGCGGGCATTTAACAGGGCACACTGAACGGAGTCCTGGAGAACATTTGTCTTCCTAACCTGTTCACAGACGGTTGTGTAGTTATGGTGTTGTGTGTTGCAGGAGAGTGCTCAGTATGGAGAACACATCTGGTTTGAGGCCAGCGTTTCTGGAGACTTCTGTTATGTTGGAGAACAGTTCTGTGTGGCCAAATTGCTGGTAGGACACACACACGCCCACACACACGCACGCACGCATGCACACACACACCATCCACCAATCCATCATCCATCCAATTAGGTGCCTCAGCGAGGAGGGTATCGCTGCAGACCTGGAGACTGCAGATTCAGGCTTGTACTGTTTTTGAGGCCCACTGTTTGCTAGCATTCCAAGATGGAGTAAGTATAGAATGTGGAGAACAGTATTTGTTTAATTAGTAAGGAGGAAGAAAACAAAAAATAAAATGGACCATCCAAAGGACCAATAATAATGCAGCTGGGCTTTAAATAAAGTTTTACTTTAATAAAATGTATTCAGTTCATCATTGCAAAGTTCCACGTCATTCTGCATTGAATTAATGAGCCATATGTATTTTGGTCCATCGAAATGTTACGAGGTGGTTGATCTAAGGATGTCCAGAACCAGGAAAATTGGAAGAAGTTTTTTTTTTGTTTCTACAAACTACTTCAATTAAATAAATATGATAAAAGTTTTTATTATTTAAAGTTACTCAGTAGTTTTCAAATTTGTATTCTGAGAACTACTTCACTGAAGCTTTAACAACGAATAAACTTTTTAATAAGCTTCACTGACAATTACATACTTTTATATGTAACTATTTAACAGCAGAATCTTGAATCTGCAGCAGGCCTGAATCTGCGGTCTCTGGGTCTGCAGCGATATACTATTGGCCGCAGCACAGAAACACTCAAGTGTGTGTGTGTGTGTGTGTGTGTGTGTGTGTGTGATGCAGCAAAAGTCCGTATCGAGGATGAAGTGTGCTGGCTGTAAAATCTCTGTGCACGTGATGTGCATGGATCAGTTGGAGAAGGTAAAACCCATCTGGATTAAGCTCTTTAATCTGACCAGTTTCTGCGGCCCCACTCACCTCTTCTCTTCTCGGTTCAGATTAACTTCAGATGCAAACCGACCTTCAGGGAACCGGCATCCCGCGCTGTCCGAGAGGTCAGAAGTCACACCAGAATCTAGGTCTGGGTCAGTTTTAGGTTTCAGAACCATTCATATTCAGAACTTCTTTCTGTTTCTAGGCCAACGTGGTTCGACACCACTGGGTCCACCGCAGACGCCAAACTGGAAAGTGTCGGCAGTGTGGGAAGGTGGGTCCAGGTCCTGGAAGGTCAGAACCTTCTCAGAACCAGATCTGACTCATAAAAAATCTGAAACAGAGCAAAAGTATGGATTTGGTTACTGGCAGAATGTTTCTTATTTCTGTAACGGAACGGGTTCTGGTTCTGATTCCAACCGGGTCTCCATCGGGTCAACAGGGCTTCCAGCAGAAGTTTTCGTTTCACAGCAAAGAGATTGTTGCCATCAGCTGTTCTTGGTGCAAACAGGCGGTGAGTTCACCCCCCCCACCCCTCCTGGTACTGGTGTTTGGTTCTGGTTTGGGTGAATGACTCACAGGGTTAGCGTGTTGTAATTAGCCACGTTGCGCTAACAGAATCAGCTGTTTGAAACCATTTTGTCTTTAGTGTTTGAATCTGACGGCAGATTTATGATTATTAGTTTTTATTGTCTTGTGTCCTTTCTCCTGTGTCCTCCTGTCCACCATGATGGACAAACTGTCCTGGGTTCCAGTACCACAACAAGGTAGCATGTTTCATGCTGCAGCAGATAGAAGAATGTTGCTCTATGGGGGCTCACGCCACAGTCATCGTCCCGCCCACTTGGATAATCAGGGTCCGCCGACCGCAGGTACACACACACACACACACACACACACACACACACACACACACACACACACACACACACACACAACAGGGTTCTAGTCCCTGATCACCATTTGTCTTGTTTCTACAGACGTCCCTGAAGTCCAGCAAGAAGAAGAAACGGACGTTGCTGAAGAGCAACAAGTTGAGCAAGAAAGGAACTGAGGTTAGAACATGCGCGCGCACACACACACACACACACACACACACACACACACACACACACACACACACACACACACACAGGGCAATAAATCAAAAATGCATCGTCTGACTCTTATCGAGATCATTTTTCCCACGTCAATAAGTTTATTAAATAAAAAATGAAAGATGTGTGTAGGTTGGCAGCGTTCATAACCCTTTAAGAAGCTGTACCACCTTGAGTCATGTAAAAAAGTGACTTGGTGTAATACGCGTGACAGCCCATCTAGTGGACAACTTTTGTTTCTGCACATACCTGTAGTTATCGTCCATTTATCGTTATCGAGGTGATATCCTCAATAAATGGTGATATTGATTTAAGGCCATACCGCCCAGCCCTACTCACACTCACCGAGACAGAACCAACTCTTGTTCGTCCATTGTGGAGGTATTATTCCTGGAGATGCTACAGAAAGTTGTTTCAGCTAACTTCATGTCCCTTTTGTCATCTCTTAGCTCCAAGATGGCCGCTGGAAGCCCTTCCTGGTCAAGCCCCTCCCCTCGCAGCTAATGAAGCCTCTGCTGGTGTTTGTTAATCCTAAAAGCGGCGGGAACCAGGTGATTCCTCTCAGCACTGATCTACAGGGTCCCCCCACCCACACACTACACTAAATGAGATTAAATAAAAATTTTATCTTTAAGGGGTCAAAGGTCATCCAGTCTTTCATGTGGTACCTGAATCCCCGGCAGGTGTTTGACCTGACAAAAGGAGGACCCAGAGAGGGGTAAGGACCAGCCTCCTCCTGGGTCTGATCTAGACCTGTTCCAGGGTCCTGTTCCAGGACGCGTCATTTGGAATTCTAGGATGTCCAAGGAAGTTCTCGCCTCTGATTGGCTGGAAGGGCTCTCCTACGATTGGCTATTTCATGTAAGAGGAAACAGCAGGTTTTTATGTTTACAGCCAGATCTTGAGGAGTGTTTTGAAGGAAATGTGAACTCATCGCTATAATAAACATTGTTTCCTGTTTAGCAACAAACCCGTTTCAGTTTTTTTCATAAAGAACCTGAAAAAAGTTCAAATGTGAACTTGTAATAAATCTTTTTATCTGTTTGCTCTATTGAGGTTATCTGATTACTTACCTTGTCTTCACTTCAATAGGTTAAGGCTGTTTACAAGTTAGAGCACATCTCTCATCAGATTAAATGTGGATCATTTAATCTAAATAGAATTTAAAGCTGATAATTTTTCACGTTTTCATTATTCTACAGAAGAAACAGACCTGCTGCACACAGCTGGGCAGAATAGGGCAGTTTTATTGAAGTTCATACCCAGGTAGGGACATGTTTATCCTATGTACTCTAATGCTTGAGAGCCAAGAGATGTAAAGTAAGTCTCACAGTTTGATAAATGCAACAAGATTATAAATTTACATTTTACGTTTTTCAGTTTTTTATGAAACAAATTGTTTTACAAAACAGGACAGAATGGCTTTTATAACGCTAAGTTCACATTTTCTTTACAAAACTCCCCAAAACAGCTTTCTGCTGGGGGTGGGAGGCTAGGCTACTCTTAGCGAGGGAAGATGGTTTTCTGCTAAATGAAATAGCCGATCGTAGTGGATCCCTTCTAGCCAATCAAGAGGCAAGAAAGGTGGGATCTTCCTTGGACATCCTACAATTCCAAATGATGCAACCTGGATCAGTGTTCACGTCTGACCCATGTGCTTCCTACAGGCTGGAACTGTACTCAAAGGTTCCCAACCTGCGGATTGTGGCCTGCGGTGGCGATGGCACGGTGAGTCCAAAACCTCTCATGGACACCCAACACTGACTGCTGGAGCCTGCACTGACCTGGGTCTAGGAAAAGTTTAATTTAGAGGAGTGTTAAGTTGGGCCAGCATCGCCCCCTGGTGGCTGGGTGACCCATATAAGCCTTTGAGTAGTGATGGGCTTAAGGGCTTGTTTGAAGCTTAAGGGCTTGTTTGAAGCCAAATGGTCAGTTCCCACCACCGCCATCTTGGCTGTTTAACTCATGTTTTGTATTCGTACCACAAAATACAAAAATGGGAAAAGAGGTGAAACTGAGAGTGGAGCTGTGAGCAAATGATTGACAACCATCAAATTCTGAACCGATGTAGCTATGAGCTAACTAAGCTAACCCAAAGCTAACACTGAGCTAGAAGCAAACACAGGTAGCTACAAGCTAACTATGCTAACCCAAAGGTAACACGGAGCTAGAAGCAAACACAGGTAGCTACAAGCTAACTATGCTAACCCAAAGCTAAATGGCTGAACATTGATTAATGTGAGGCCGTAGTTGAGGTCTTTACCGGAGCTAGCCACCAACGCTACCTCTGACGCTTATGCTACCTCTGAATCAAATCTAATAATTCATGATTTCAAGCATTTAGTTACACCTAAACAGAAGAGTTACGCATTAATTCACCCCCTCAGTTGTCATGACTGTTGATCCAACAACCCTTCGATTACAGGAGTACTTCCTGAGCTACTGCCTGGTTATTTCATCTTTGATCTTCTGAGTTTGATTTTCAGAACCGATTGATATCAATGAGCCCGATGTGTTTGATCCCTTCAGGTGGGCTGGATTCTGTCTGTGTTGGACCAGCTGAAGCTCTGCCCCCAGCCCCCAGTGGCCATTCTTCCCCTGGGAACAGGCAATGACCTGGCCAGGACCTTGAATTGGGGAGGGGTGAGTCCTGCTGGTCCAGGTTCAGGTTTTGGTCTAAAGGAGACCTCAGATCTCCTGTTGGGTTTTGGTCAGAACCAGAACAACCCATCGGAGAGTAGATAATTTAGAAACATATTTACGGCCTGTGCCTGTGTTTCAGGGCTACACCGATGAACCAATCACAAAGATCCTGTCCCATGTGGAGGATGGGAACGTGGTCCAACTAGATCGATGGAACCTGAAGGTTGAGGCCAACCTGGAGGCCCAGCCCGAGGACAGAGACGAGCAGCAGACAACCAAGGTCTGTTTCACTTTGTACTTTAACTCTCTGAAGTCAGTCCACACGTCGGCGCTTGACGGCGAGCTGGTTGTGTTACACCCGTTATTATGCAACCAGGAAACCACTTAACGTCATGATTCTAGTTTGCTGACAAAGGGGGCTTAAAAAAAAAGTTGTGATTTAATATGTTTATCCAAGCCATTTAAGGTAAATGCCTCATGCCAAGATGAAGGTGCTTTTGCACATTTGATCTGTGGCAGATGCAGAGCGAAATCCTGCCAACGGAGCTCTCTGATTCCACCAGCTCTCGCTGCTTTTTACTGTAAGCTAGGACTCGGGAAGAAAAACAAGACCAAGCTCACCCTGTAAGCTGGGATACAAGTCACAGTCAGGAAATAGGTGCAGGCAGGGAAACCTTTCTGCTTCAGTGGGTGTGCTCGATGCTGCTTCCAGGTGGACAAAGTCAGAAAGGACACCCACCAGATTTGGAAACCCTCTGATGTTCCCCTTAGCTTATTTTGAGGCTTGGCACATAGAAACTATGGCTTTTGGTCGTGACACCTTTCTTGTAAATGTAGCGTACCAAATAGCCAGGTTTTCCATCAAAAAGGACCAGAAGTTAACTTTTAGCTTACAGACCAAACCTCTTCATACAGGTCAATCTGACACTGTGGTGCCGATATGACGTCTATCAACTTCAGCCATTGTTCTGCATTTGCCACGAGTCCTCAAGGCTGCAAGAGATGCAGGACCTCTTATCTATCCTCTCTGAATAAAGTTCATCTTTCCTGGCTCATAGAGGACTTTATAATTTTAAAAGTTTATATAATCACGTTGTTGAATGAACATGTTTAAATCCAGCGTTTTAATGATTGTCCAATACTCTACATTAATGAATGATAACATGAATATTTTTTCCTGTAATGATTTCAGATCTTAAATTACACCAGATCAGTAATTGTTGATTTTAAGAATTTAATCTTTCATTAAATTCACACCTCATAATATTATTATTATATTATTAATATTTTTACTTCACACTAGGAATAACTTCTAAGTATCTGAGTGAAGGAGGGATTTCCAGAGGTATATTGGTAACACCTTTTAAACTCGTCAAATTCTGATTTGTCTAAATTTGCCAACAGCAGCTAATAAAGGCTAGGTTACTTCCTGATCTAGCCAGTTTTCTGCCGCCTCCCGGTTCGGCCGACCGGGTTAACAAAGCATTTGGGACCTCTCTTTTGACCTCAAGGTCAAAGCCTCTCAGCAACACTTCAATCAATCAATCAATCAATCAATCAATCAATCAAAGCTTTATTTATAAAGCGCCTTCCGCGACACTGTCGGGAAGCCCAAGGCGCTGAACATGGCACATGAGAAAAGTTAAATATGATGAATAAATTGAAAATAAAAGCAATTCAAATATTACAAAAAAGGTAAAACATTCTAGTTGAAGACAAATGGGTAACACAAGGGATTGAGAGACCAATGAAAACAGGGAAATAAAGTCAACATAAAAGATGGCCAAATTCAAACACGTTCAGGGAACGCCAAGCGGAGGAGGTGGGTTTTAAGGCGACTCTTAAAGACTGGCAGAGATGGGGACAGCCTAACTGAGGGTGGCAACTGTTCCAGAGTGACGGTGCTAGGACTGAGAAAGCCCGGTCCCCGCGAGTACGGCACCTAGAACGAGGGACAGCGAGTAGGCCTTGGTCAGAGGAGCGCAGAGCGCGTGTTGGGGAATGTCTGTTCAGGAGTGTGGCTAGATAGGGGGGAGCACCACCCTGGAAGAAATTGTAAACAAAGACGAGGATTTTAAAGTGTGAACGATAACAAACCAGAAGCCAGTGCAGGGAGGCCAGAACTGGACTGATGTGGTCCCGTTTCCTGGTCCCAGTCAGGAACCTGGCTGTGCTGTTCTGCACAACCTGTAGGCAACGCAGTGTTGACTGACACAACCCTGCATATAGAGAGTTGCAGTAATCAAGCCTAGAAATTACAAAAGCATGGAGTACCCGCTCCATGTGGGCTCTTGACAGCATAGGCTTGATTTTTGAAAGGCCTCTCAGATGAAAAAAACTGGACCGGATCAGAGTTGATGTGAGCATCAAATTTAAGTCCAGCGTCAATTTTCACCCCCAGACTGGTGACAACTGGTTTTGAATAGGGGGAAAGAGGCGAGTGGTGTCAGACGCTACAACACCTCAGACGTGGAACGTCTAACTAGCAGACCCAGGTAGCATCTCATGGCCGGTGGCATCTGACCTCAAAGGAGCTGCGACTCTTTGAGGTTCCAGTAGCCTCTGCATCACCACCCTGGCTGCTGCTTCTCCGGATCTCCGAGAGCGACTGTCACACGAAGGGTATCGTACACCTGCACACTGGTGTCGATGGGTTTATGAATAGTCTCTAGCTTGTTAAGCCACACAGACTGATTTTACAACCCAGATGTCAAGATATCTCGGATACTTGATGAGGTTTTGCTACAATCGTCTAGCTTCCATTCCATCATTTCATCCATACTTTGTCAAGTATAATTACTAGTTTAGAAAGGTAGAATTAAATTCATTTTATTAACTTTATCCTTGACTCTGTCTGAATTAATATGAAGTGTGTATTCCCCGAATAGTCCAAAGAACCTATGGTAATATTAAATGAAATATTTAAAGACCAGTCAGATTGGTAATTCATATTTATAAAGGATATCACATCTTATTGAATGTTTAATAATATGTAGCAACATCCATCATGCCACATAAATGTATATAATTTCGTGGCTTGCTAAACCTGATCGTGTCTTCTGCTGGACATTTCTGGAAGTAGCAGAGGAAGACAGAACGTGTGGAACTGCATTTTCAGCATAACAGCAATTTAACATGAAAAACACGAGACATGCCTTTCATTTTCATGCAAAAACCAGTTGTTTGCTACATTTGACCTTTTTGTGTTTTACTCACACCCTATAGTTTTATTCTAAGTGCTGAAAATGGTTTTTTACAAATGTTTGTGGCTTTCAGTGCAATAAATTTGTAATTTTTTCTACTTGGATTTAGATTTTTTGTTTACTTTCAGGCTCTGTGTGCTAATACAGTGACAAATGAAGGAATGACTCTAAATTCACATTGGTGAGGTTGTGCTGGAAAGAATGATACCAAACAAGGCATAAACAATAAAATATACTCTTCAATTTAAAGGTGAACACTAAAACTTGTCAAAAAGGCTATTTATACCACCGACCAAGACAATTTAAACTGTTTCGAGCTGTGTGATTGGTTCTTTTTCTCTTTCTCAGCTTCCTATTGACGTTTTCAACAACTACTTCAGTCTGGGCTTTGATGCTCACGTCACGCTGGGTTTCCATGAATCCAGAGGTTGGTTCAACACATTGCTCCCATCAACAGTTTTGAGTAAACCTACCAGATTCTCTGTTTTGTGTGTTTAGAGGCAAATCCGGAGAAATTCAGCAGCCGTTTCAGGAACAAGATGTTCTATGCAGGAGTGAGTGTCTCATTTAACAGTCCTGTGTCTTCTGATGGTCAAGCTGCATGAAGACATGCATAAATATGTTTGTGTATATTCCAGACCGCCTTCTCCGACTTCCTGAGCGGGAGCTCTAAAGACCTTGCTAGGCACATCAGAGTGGTGGTGAGTGAAATGTGCACGAGAGTTTTGTTTGAAAGCTCTAAACGATTTTGTCAGGAGGGTCAGAGACATCTGAGGATCATCTGAGTAACTCAAGTTTAGTTTAGCCAGAAGATCAGAGCAAGATCTGGAGACCTGCTCAACTGCTGCTGGACACCTGGACACTAGTCTGCAGCCGGACGCGAGTGTGCAGCTAGACGCTGGTCTGCAGCCGGACGCGAGTCTGCAGCCGGACGCGAGTCTGCAGCCGGACACGAGTGTGCAGCCGGACACGAGTGTGCAGCCGGACACGAGTGTGCAGCTAGACGCTGGTCTGCAGCCGGACGCGAGTGCAGCCGGACACGAGTGTGCAGCTAGACGCTGGTCTGCAGCCGGACGCGAGTGCAGCCGGACACGAGTGTGCAGCTAGACACTGGTCTGCAGCTAGACACTGGTCTGCAGCTAGACACTGGTCTGCAGCTAGACACTGGTCTGCAGCTAGACACTGGTCTGCAGCCGGACGCGAGTCTGCAGCTGGACACGAGTGTGCAGCTAGACGCTGGTCTGCAGCCGGACGCAGGTCTGCAGCTGGACACAAGTCACTCCAGGCTGTCCTGTAGATCCATGAAGATCTGTTCATGCTCAAAGAAAAGCTCAAGTCTTAATTGCCTAAAGTTGATGGCAAAGCCGTTTGAAGCAAGCACCGTTCCTGAGCCGACTCTTGAGCTGGTGGATTAATTGATTACAAATCTCAATTACAATTTGGGTTTTGAACGATAATGAAAACAAAATGAGCTGGTTATTAGCTCCTCCCTTGTGGTTTACTCTGAGTTGCACCTCCCACACAGTGCTGTCAACTCAGCAACTGATGCTCTGTTCTGAGATGCAGAAGTTTGCTGGTGCAGAGCTGGGCTGAAAACAGCAGGGTTACTTATTATTAATGAGTTGCACGCCCCTCACTTCCGATTGGCTAACAGGACGCATTCAGTCATGTTGTAAAGTCATTATCACCAAGACACACTGCACTTTCTCTCCTCCTTGCATTTTTTTAAAGCATTCCTGTGGGTGGGCGAGAGCCATGAATGTTAAGTGACAGTGTGACGTAGATCTGTCAGGCTTTTCTAATCCTAGAGTTTCACCGTCTGTTTTTTATCAGAAGCTAATGCAGGATAGGTGTAGGAGACTATTTTCATGTTCCGCCTGCATGAAACGCAGTGACCCATCAGAGTCAGAAATAATCATTAAAATTTGTTTTTTCAGTCACCCACACCTCAAATGTTAAATTTCTGTCAAAATAATCATGATAATAATTTTTGCCACGATGGAGCAGCCCTAGCCGATGCCATTTTTGTTTTATCTATTGCAGCTCTAGCATTAAGACCGCTCAACAAACATAGAGCACTATGATTGGCCAGACACAAAACTGTTTGGGCCAATGGTAGACCTGCTGAGGCTAGAGCTTTTGCTACGGTCAGTCTAGATTTCTAGACTAGCAAAAACCTGATTTTGAAAGTAGCATTACATAATGTACTCTGATTACTTTGTATGTCCTGTGACTCAGCCTGTTATCCCCCTCCCCCTCCCCCCTCCCCAGTGTGATGACACAGACCTGACAGCCAAAGTCCAGGAGATGAAGCTCCAGTGCCTCCTCTTCCTCAATATTCCCAGGTAAGCAGTTTTCCGTTTCCTGTTTTTAACAGGAAACAGATCCAGGATTTTTTGTCTTCATGAAGCTTCTCTTTGCAATTCTCAGACTTCCTCAGTCCATCTAAGCTCTGGTGGTTTTCCTACTGCAGGTACTGTGCCGGTACCACACCGTGGGGTAATCCCAGTGAGCACCAGGACTTTGAACCTCAGCGTCACGATGATGGCTGCATCGAGGTCATCGGCTTCACCATGACCTCTCTGGTGAGGTCATGGCTATCAAGTCTATTATAGGTCTTGGTGGAACCTGCTGGGATTGGTGTTCAAGTTCAAGTTAATTTATATAGCGCCAAATCCCGACAAGAGTCGTCTCAAGGCACTTCACATAATAAAACATTCCAATACAGGTCAGTTCATTAAGCCAATCAGAAAAATGTTTCCTATACAGGTGCTGGCCAGTAAATTAGAATATCATCAAAAGGTTGAAAATATTTCAGTAATTCCATTCAAAACGTGAAACTTGTACATTATATTCATGCAATGCACACAGACCAACGTATTTCCAATGTTCATTACATTTAAATTTGATATTCATAAGTGACAACTAATGAAAACTCCAAATTTGGTATCTCAAAAAATTAGAATATTCTGAAAAGGCTGAATATAGAAGACACCTGCTGCCACTCTAATCAGCTGATTTACTCAAAACACCTGCAAAGGCCTTTAAAAGGTCCCTCAGTCTTGTTTTGAAGGCACCACAATCATGGGGAAGACTTCTGACTTAACAGCTGTCCAAAAGACAATCATTGACACCTTGCACAAGGAGGGCAAGACACAAAAGGTGATTGCTAAAGAAGCTGGCTGTTCGCAGAGCTCTGTGTCCAAGCACATTAACAGACAGGCGAAGGGACGGAAAAAATGTGGTAGAAAAAAGTGTACAAGCTCTAGGGATAACCGCACCCTGCAGAGAATTGTGACGACAAACCCATTCAAAAATGTGGGGGAGATCCACAAAGAGTGGACTGCAGCTGGAGTCAGCGCTTCAAGAACCACCACGAGGAGACTCATGAAAGACATGGGATTCAGGTGTCGCATTCCGTGTGTCAAGCCACTCTTGAACATGAAACAGCGCAAGAAGCGTCTCGCCTGGGCCAAGGACAAAAAGGACTGGACTGATGCTGAGTGGTCCAAAGTTATGTTTTCTGATGAAAGCAAGTTCTGCATTTCCTTTGGAAATCAAGGACCCAGAGTCTGGAGGAAGAGCGGAGAAGCACAGAATCCACGTTGCATGAGGTCCAGTGTAAAGTTTCCACCGTCAGTGATGGTGTGGGGTGCCATGTCATCTGCCGGTGTTGGCCCACTCTGTTTCCTGAGGTCCAGGGTCAATGCAGCCGTCTACCAGGAAGTTTTAGAGCACTTCATGCTTCCTGCTGCTGACCAACTTTATGGGGATGCAGACTTCACCTTTCAACAGGACTTGGCACCTGCACACAGTGCCAAAACCACCAGCACCTGGTTCAAGGACCATGGTATCCCTGTCCTTGATTGGCCAGCAAACTCGCCTGACCTTAACCCCATAGAAAATCTATGGGGTATTGTGAAGCGGAGGATGCAATACGCTAGACCCAACAATGCAGAGGAGCTGAAGACGACTATCAGAGCAACCTGGGCTCTCATAACACCTGAGCAGTGCCACAGACTGATCGAGTCCATGCCACGCCGCATTACTGCAGTTATTGAGGCAAAAGGAGCCCCGACTAAGTATTGAGTGCTATACATGCACATTCTTTTCATGTTCATTCTTTTCAGTTGGCCAACATTAGAGAAACAAACATTTTTTCATTGGCCTTTAGAATATTCTAATTTTCTGAGATACCAGATTTGATGTTTTCATTGGTTGTCACCTATAAATATCAAAATTAAACGTAATAAACATCGGAAATACATTGGTCTGTGTGCATTGCATGAATATAATGTACAAGTTTCACGTTTTGAATGGAATTACTGAAATATTTTCAACCTTTTGATGATATTCTAATTTACTGGCCAGCACCTGTATAAGGAACCCAGCAGGTTGCATCAAGTCACTGACTAGTGTCAGAGTCTTTACAGCAATCCTCATACTAAGCAAGCATATAGCAACAGTGGAGAGGAAAACTCCCTTTTAACAGGAAGCAACCTCCAGAGGATCCTGGCTCAGTATAAGCAGCCATCCACCATGACTCACTGGGGATCGAGTTCAGTGTTCCAACATGATGCGCGGCCTCATTTATGAAACTTTATATAGAATCCTGACAAACACTTCAAAGCTCAACAAAAAAGAAACAATCCAACCTCTCAAACTCAGCAGGTATAAACCACACCTGACCTGGAAATCAGCTCAGGTGTTTCTGGACCGCATCCCGCTGCCTACACACACTTTCAGCAGCTGCTGCAGAGCATGTGGATGAAGATGTGCTTGTAAAGAGCACGGGGTTATGTTGGTTATACGGACCAGGGGCCTCATTTATCAAGCTTGCTTACGCACAAAATGGGGTCGGAAAACTGCGTAAGCAACTTTCCACGCAAACTTTGGGATTTATCAAAGACAACTTAGTGGAAAAACGTGCGCAACTTTAAGTTGACCAAGGACCTGGCTTACGCACATTTTGGACATGGAGAACACCTGCAGTGCTGCTGCTGAGAAGGATAAAATGATGAAATCCTGCAGCATTATCACTTCTACTGCTTCGTTTTATCACAGAACAAGACCCCCACACGCACACACACTCGTACGCACACTCACACACTCAGCCTGAAGCGCAGAATACGGAATGCAGAATATCAGTAGGGGGACAGATTGAGACAGAATGTCATGCGTCTGTGAGTGTGTGTCCTGTCATTGTGATCCGACTGATCATGCGCCCTGGCTACTTTTACAGGGGAGATCTCCGTTTGGCTGACTGGTTAGCGTGCGCAACTTTCACCCGGGAGTCTGGGGATCGAATCCCGATTGGACCATTTTTTTAATATCTGCCACAGATCTCTCTGAGGAATTCACAACATTGACGGCTTCAGCAACGCTGTGCCACTCCGTGGATTTTCTCTTATTTGTTTTGCAAAAGTACTTCCTTTCATTTCTCCACCTCACCCACAGGGACCTCGACTTCTGCTTCTGTGAAATTGCGCTTCCTTGATCTGCCTTGATCTACGGTCGCCATGTCATTGGCGGAGCGCTGCAACAGCCGGCTTACGTATATGCATGAGATCCACAAGGCACTTTGCATTGACTATTTATGGCAGTAAGTGGGCGTGGTGAGGGCGGGATGTGACTAAAATGCAGCTGAGAAACATTCTCGTTAGTCTCCGATTTATGAAGCGGAGGTTGCGTGCAGCTGTGCGTACTCCATGTCTGACAGATCACAAACCTACTTGGCGTGAGTACATTTTTTTGCTGAGCTTCAGTACGGTTTTAGTAAGGATTCTATGCAATGTTTGATAAATGAGACCCCTGGTTTGGTGATGCTGAGCAGATAAACACCCTCAGTAAAACATCCTGAGTGAGAGTGAAGTTGTACCAGCACTAACAGCTCTTTAATGCCGAGGCCCCCAAATACCGTTTGATTCTTTAACACACAATGATTTCAAATGTTTCGGACATCTTTTGTGATTTAGTTTGAACAAGGTAAAAAACAATATATTTTATTCACCAGAATAATTCTCAGTTCAGAGTCTGAAAGTCTGAAAATGTGTCCGAAATTAAAACTGTCCCTGTCCCACCGGCTGCGCTGCCTAAAATGTGCTCACGCAGCTCCAAAGTTTGTTTCCACATTTTTCCATCCAGTTTTTTATGAGTCACTTGTGCAGTCTTCAGACCTGTTTTGTGTGTAAGCAGCTTTAGAAATGAGAACAGACACTAGTGTGACCTCTGACCTCTGTTCTGGTTTCTGTGTGCAGGCCACGCTGCAGGTGGGAGGTCATGGCGAGCGACTTCACCAGTGTAAGGAGGTGACCCTCACTACCTTTAAGTCCATCCCCATGCAGGTGGACGGTGAACCCTGCAAGCTGGCGCCGTCAGTCATCCACATCAGCCTCCGGAACCAGGCCAACATGGTTCAGAAGGCGAAGCGGAGGATCAACATGCCCCACCTGAATGAGTAAAGCCTCTTTTATTAAACAATACCGCCAATTTGCCACAAAGCTGTGGCAGCATCGGGCAGCATTTGGTTGTTCATAAGTGGTCAGACTTTGGGGGTAATAAGGTGCGATCATGTGCTTTCCACAAAAGAATACACATTGTTGGTATAAAGAGGCTGTGGGGGCGGTCTCTGCTACTACTACTAAACTTTATTTATATAGCGCCTTCACATGGTCCAAGGACCAAACAAAGTGCTGCACAGCAGAAATAAACATAAAAAATAAAAACGTATAAAACCATTTAAAAACCAACAAAAACATGTAGAAAAAAGTCTAGGTGGGGCAGAAAAAAAGTGCAAAGCCATCCGTTAACGAGGCTCTTCTTGATTATAAGCTAAAGAATAAAAGTGTGTTTTCAGCTGGCTCTTAAACTTGCCGAGCGTGGTGGCCTGTTTAACACATGTAGGTAGCAGGGTATCTGCAGGTTTAAGGGAGCCAAATTTAAGACATTTTAAGACCTTTTTTAAGGCCACTTTGACCAAATTTAAGCTATTTTTAAAATTGAATTTAAGCTATAATTTCCAGCTATTGCCTGGAAACGGTGATAACCATGTCGCAAACGTGGGATTAGCCACCTAGTTACCATTACACTTGCACTTCCCCATGGCGCAAGCTCCCACTAGCTTAACCAGCTAATGTGCTCATCTAAAAATAGCCCCCTTTAACAACCAACTGAATGTGTACGGTTCCGCTTACGCCAATATGTACACAAGAAATGCTGAACACTAACTAGAAATTCACGAAATTTTTATAGAAATAAAAGAATCTTGTTTATTGGGTCTTTGGTCATTTAAGACCTTTGGAAAATGTATTTAAGGATTATTTGTCATTTTTAAGGATTTTTAAGGCCTTCAATTTGGAAAAGCCAATTTAAGACTTTTTAAGACTTTTTAAGGACCCGCGGATACCCTGAGGTAGCTCATTCCAGAGCCTCGGCCCCAGCACCGAGAAAGCACGACCCCCTCGAGATTGTAGTCTGTGTTTAGGAACGACCAACAGTCCTTGTTGTGCTGACCGAAGGTTCCTTGCGGGAACATAAGGATGGATCAGATCCGATAGATAAGGTGGAGCCAACTCATTTAAACATTTAAAAACAAACACCAGAACTTTAAACGAAATTCTAAAAGAGACTGGAAGCCAGTGTTGATTTAGGTATGTGCTGCCCCCTATCGCCGGGAAAATACACATCTTCACTTTAAGGTTTTTGGACATGTTGCTCCTAAAGGCATCTGTCCTCCACGGTCCCTGTGAACTGTCAGCTCCAGCACTAATGGACAGAAGCTCCTGGAGCTCTACATCGCTCCAGTTTATCATCTCAGCTGATTTTGTTTACAAAAGAGAAACGCATCAAACAATCAATCAAACTTTATTTATAAAGCGCTTTTCCTACAAAAAGTGCCACTCAAAGGGCTTTACAGATTAAAATGTTCCTACATAACCCACATTGCTATCCCTCCCACACCAATTAAAAGCATTGGCACAGTCATAACAAATTACTTTGGGCAGAGTTCAGATGATCCAGATATGTTAGTGCAAGGAAAAACCATCACAGGAGCCATCTGCTCCAGCAGCATCAGGCCAACTGAAGCAGCAGAAGCACCAACATTGGGTGCAAAGGGGATGGAGGGCATAGGCCACCCTTCCACCCAAGCACTACCCAGAGAATATCCAGGCAGCAACAGTCGACCACCGCCCCCCGAGGCAGAGGGGTCCCCACGGAGGAAAACACTGGAAGAAAGATTAATATAAGGCAAAATATCAAATAAAAGGAGCTAATATAATAGTAAATATAAGTAAATTAATAATTTGTTTAAATGAAATAAATATTAAAATAATAGCAATGTAAAATAAAATGGTGATAAAATTGAATCATTAAAAATATGCAAAGTAAATAATCTTCCAAAAGTAATAATCAATTAAAAGCTAAGATTTAATAATTAATGAAAATGCAATAAATATTAAAATAATATAGATATAGAATAAAACAGTGATAAAATGTAATTAATTAAAATATGCATGCAAAGCAAGTAATCTACTATAATAATCAATTAAAAGCTAAGCTAAAAAAGGTGGGTCTTGAGCCTGCTCTTAAAAACATGGACGTTCTCGGTGGCCCTGAGGTCCTCTGGCAGCCTATTCCAGTGGCGAGGGCCATAATACTGGAAGGACGCGTCGCCTTCCATTAAAATAACCTTTAAATCGATCCTGAGCCAAAGCAGTGATTCTAAGACTGTTGTAATATGTTCCCGCCTCCTGGTCACGTGCTGCAGGGCTTTGTAAAAGTTGTAAGCCTGAGATGCTCTTTTTGGGAAGACCAGAAAGCAGGGCATTACAGTAGTCTATCCTACTGGTGATAAAAGCATGCATCAGCATCTCCGTATTGGCCCGAGAGAGAATAGGGTGGACTCTGGCGATGTTCTTTAGATGATAATAACCTATTTTTGTGATGTTTCTAATGTGAGGGATAAAAGTCAGCTCAGAGTCAAAAATCACACCCAGGTTCTTCACTTACTCAGAAGGATTAAATGACTGAGATTGTAGTTTTGGTAAAGTGTCTCTCTCTGGACCTCAGGACCAATTACTAAAACTTCAGTTTTGTCCTGGCTGAGCTGGAGAAGGTTTTCTGCCATCCAGGATTTGATGTCTAAAATGCAGTTAAAAAGTTTGTCCATTGGCTATGTGTCATCAGGAGACACGGAGATGTACAACTGTGTATCATCGGCATAACTGTGAAAGTTCACTCCATGTCTCCTGATGACACTGCCAAGAGGGAGCATATAAAGGTTAAAAAGAACTGGGCCTAAAATTGAACCCTGGGGCACACCACATGTAATCCCATGGACCCTAGAGGACCAGGTATCTAAACTCGCCCGTGTTTACTTTCATTTTCGGTGTTCTTATTGTTGCCTGCTTGAGCTCAGTGGTAATTCCACCTGTGATTATGACATCACCCTCTGTTGCACCAAGGTGTAATCATTCACAAGCCTGGTGTTGCGGTAATATTACTACCAAACTCAGCGGCATGAAAGCTACAAAATTCTTGCATTGCCATGCCCCCATGGTGCTTTGTAAGACACACCATGATGGCAGTATTATGCTGATTTGCCTTATAAAAGCGGCTTAAGGCTCACTAATGTTGTCTGATTGTAAGAGTGAGGGGCGCCTCAGGGTTCTGTTCTTGGCCATTTCTAATGTCTAGAATTGGTTTGTCCAGTGTAGGTTAAAATAAAAATAGACTAGGGGTCATGACGGGTATTGCGCCTCAAGAAAAAAAAATCATAAAGCGCTTCGCTACAAACAATAAAAAAAAAAATTCTAAAATTCTTTAAAAAGATTTTAATAAGTTGGAAAAATTAAGTTGTGTGTGTGTGTGTGCATGTGTGTGTGTGTGCAGCCAGCAGCTGGTTCCTGAAAAGCTGCAGATCAGGGTGAACCGGATCAGCATGGCAGCCTACGAAGCTCTGCATTATGATCAGGACCAGCTGAAGGAGGCCTGTGAGTTCTAACAAGAACCTGTCTTAACACTCATCGGTTCCATTGGTTCTGTGTCATGAAGGTCTAGTAAAAATCAGACTAAAAGTTCTGCTTTGATCCAGTCCAGTTCAACGTAGATTTAAACGAAGCAACCAAAAAGCAGCTTGTTCTTGTTTGTTTTGATGAACGTTCATGTGAAGCATCAGAACATGCATTTGACCTACAAGTGTGTTTGCAGCAACCCTACTCGGGGTCATCCACGTCCCTGGAGACAGCGACCTGGAGATGTGTCGCCAGCACGTCCAGCACCTGCAGGACCAGCTGGACCAGGTCAAGTGCTGAAAAGCTGTTCTCTACTTAAACATGATCGGAGTAAATTTTCAATGATGTGACAGTTCGGGCTGAACCAGCTATTGTTTTGGATAGTTTAGTTTGACCCTTTTCAACTGAGATTTCAAACAACATGATGGGTTATTTGTAGTGCTCTTGACTGACCTGGATCTGTTGTGGCAGCTATTTTAGACATCTGGGGTTTTTCCTGTTATGGCAGCAGCAGCAGCAAGTGCAGGGGAGGGCGGTACCGGTACCACAGCTGAGCCCAGTCGTTCAGCTGACAGAGCTGCACATTTTCCCTACATAGCACCACTAGAGCTGATAATGGCTGTGGCCTTTTGTCTCTGGCGTGAATGCCGTCTCTCAGCATCGTGGGTGAGTGAGGAACAGAGAGACGTCTCCAGTTGACCATAATACTTAGTGGACTTGAAAGCGCAACTTCTCTTTAAACGGTTTGTTTTTGTGGCTCACAATAATTCAAACAAGTATGTTAAATGTGAGCGAGTGGTGTTTTAGTGAGAAAAAGAGACGGCTCAGAAAAACGTCCAGGTAGCCTGCCTTGGTAAATAATGCTGGGAAAAATTCTGTATGCATTTTTTATATTAATAATTACATTCGAAAACTATTTTATTTTTGCATAAAGTAGAACAAGTAGAACATTTTCAAAGCACCTCTCTAGATAAAACTCTGAAGTTGCACATAAAAAATAAAGATAATAATGGGAGAAAAAATATTTTTATTGTATGATTGTATATATTATATATATTATACTGTATTGTGAATAATGTGTTGAACCTTGATCTGAAGAAAATTGTGAATTGTACTGAAATCTCAATTTTCACCTAGAAAAATCGCAATTGAGTCTTTTCCTAAAATCATTCAGCCCTAATGACAGTAAGCATGAAATAAAATACCTTCGCAAACACAATCATCTGATGTGTTTGCACACAAATGTTGACCAACATTGTCGTGCTTTTATGGCAGAAGGGGTTCCACAGGGTCATTTCTCTTGCCCTTTGCTGTTTTCATGCAGAATCACCATTTTAGTCTCATTTCTAGTTTTAGGCACTTTGCTTTCAAACTCACTGTTTAAATATAAAAACTTTATTGATATAATGTGAATTTTGTAGTTGCAATCTGTCAAATATCTAATTGGATGTAAAACTTTTATAGATCAGAAGCGTTTTTTGTAGACGAAACCATGAATCTGGAGTGTGCAGGCGTATATACCCAGGTTCTGTTTTACTTTTGACAGTTTGGCTCCATTTGGGTTCAGAAGAACCGCTTTTTATGCTTCATCTGATTTTATTTCTGCAGGAAAGAGATGGGCTGAGAGCTGAGAGTCCGTCTTTACAGAAACTGTCCCTAAACTGGTGTTTCCTTGACTGTAAGTCCAGTCTGTCGTAAGAGTCTGGGTCCAACAAAGGTTCTGACCAGGTTCTGGTTTCTTTTTTCTTTCAGGTACTACTGCGGACCGTTTTTACCGGATTGACCGAGCTCAGGTATAATTCAGATCTGAGGTCAGAATCTCAATCTGTAAACTGACTGGGTCTACAACAGAAAGTATTAAAACCAGTGTGGTGTTGATGGTGGAGTTCTGTCTCCAAACCAAACTAAAGCATCTCAATTCTTCATCAGTTAGAGACGTTTGAAAGATGTTTGTGCTTTTATTTTAGGAACATTCATGTTTCCATCACATCTTCTGGAAACTTTCTAGCCCTGACCTGGTTCACAACAGAACCTAGTCAGACCCTAGTTTAGTCTTTGGGATCGCCTGACTCACTCAGATGCTTTGGTTCTGGTTTAGAAGGTTTTGTCTGATCAGTAACCCTTTGACCTTCAGGAGCATCTGAACTATGTGACAGAGATCTCTCAGGAGGAGCTCTACATCCTGGACCCAGAGATGGTCGTCAAGGAGACGGTGTGCACGTCCTCCAGCATCCTAAAGCCGGTGGACTCTGAGGAGCACCAGCAGCCATCGGGCCAGTTCTCCTTCCCCTGCTCATCGTCCTCCCCCACCTCCTCCAGGTGAGACAGTCCAGGGAGGGAGTTTTCCTCTCCACTGTCACTGCATACTTGCTAAGTATGAGGATTGCTGTAAAGACTCTGACACTAGTCAGTGACTCGATGCAACCTGCTGGTTTCCTTATATAGGAAACTTACTGATTGGCTTAATGACCTGGGGTCTCATTTATCAAACATTGCGTAGAATCCTTACTAAAACCCTCTGCAAAAAAAATGAACTTGCGCAAAGTAGGTTTGTGATCTGTCAAACATGGAGTACGCACAGCTGCACGCAATCTCCGCTTCATAAATCGGACACTAACGAGAATGTTTCTCAGCTGCATTTTTGTGACATCCCGCCCTCACCACGTCCACTTACTGCCATAAATAGTCAATGCAAAGTGCCTCGTGGATCTCATACATATACATAAGCCAGCTGTTGCAGCGCTCCGCCAATGACATGGCGACCGTAGATCAAGGCAGATCAAGGAAGCGCAATTTCACAGAAGCAGAAATTGAGGTACTTGTGGGTGAGGTGGAGAAATGAAAGGAAGTGCTTTTGCAAAACAAATAAGAGAAAATCCACAGAGTGGCACAGCGTTGCTGAAGCCGTCAATGTTGTGAATTCTTCAGAGAGATCTGTGGCGGATATAAAAAATATGGTCCAATCGGGAATCGATCCCCAGACTCCTGGGTGAAAGTCACGCGCGCTAACCAGTCCGCCAAAAGGAGATCTTCCCTATTCAAGTAGCCAGGGCGCATCAGTCGGGTCACAGTGACAAAACGCTTACACTATCACAGATGTATGACATTCTGTCTCAATCTGTCCCCCTGCTGATATTCTGCATTCCGTATTCTGCGCTTCAGGCTGTGTGCACGTGTGTGTGTGTGTGAGCGCATGTGTGTATACGTGTGTGTGTGTATATATGTGCGCGCATGTGCGTATACGCACGTGTGTGTGTGCGCGCGTATGGGGGGGTCTTGTCCTGGGTGAAAACGAAGCAGTAAAGTGATAATGCTGCAGGATTTCATAATTTTATCCTTCTCAGCAGCAGCACTGCAGGTGCTCTCCATGTCCAAAATGTGCGTAAACCAGGTCCTTAGTCAAATTTGCTCACATTTTTCCGATAAGTTTTCTTTCATAAATCCCAAAGTTTGCTTGGAAAGTTGCTTACGCAGTTTTCCGACCCCATTTTGTGCGTAAGCAAGCTTCATAAATGAGGCCCCTGACCCGTAGTGGAGTATTTACCATGTGAAGGTCCTTGAGACGATTCTGGTCCTGATTTGGCGCTTTATAAATAAACTGAACTGAATAGATGACCCCAGATGACCTAGAATTACCCTTTTTGAAGTGTTTGTTTTAATCTTAGTCAGTTTTAGTCGACAAAGATTTTTGTTTTTAATTTTACAAAAACATGAAACAAATTATTATTCTCTAACAAATGCATGTATAGGTCAGACTCTGAGCTACTGGAGTGAGTTTCATACCAACATCGTTTATTTTATGGCTATGGGACACAATCTCAGCTGTGCCAGATTCTGTAAAGCAACAGTCCCCAGACTGGTATCATGTTTTTACTTTATTAATAATCACAATAGTAAATAATTTATTGACGCAGATCTGTGCATCATTCTGTAGATTTCCACTTAATACATTTATGATTTTATTTACTCAACAGAATGAACTCTTAGGAAGTGTACAGAGTATTCTACAATACACCTTTCTCAGTGACCTAGTGGTAGAGTGTCCGCCCTGAGACTGGGAGATCAGGGGTTCGATTCCTGGTCGGGTCATACCAAAGACTTGGGACCCAATGCCTCCCTGCTTGACACGTAGCATTAAGGGATTGGATTGGGGGGTTAAACCACCAAATAGTTCCTGAGCGCGGCTTGTCTGCAGCTCACCGCTCCCCCAGGGGATGGGTCAAATGCAGAGAATAAATTTCGCACACACACCTGTGTGTGTGACAACTAATGGGACTTTAGCTTTAACAAGATATTTATACAGAAATAAAGAAATTTGCTTGTTTAATTTATTGAGTTCCACAGACTGTGTCGTTGTGAGTTTTCACAGAATTAATATAAAATCACCCAGTTCAGCTGTAGAGCATCAGCAGAGATGCTCATAAACATTTAGATGGGCTTAAACTGTGATGCTGTTGGGTTAAAAAGCAGAAATCTGACCCGTTGTTAGGATCCAGGGAGCAGAGACGATAATCTTGACACACTGACTTTAAAACATCTTAAAACTGTTATTTCTTTCATTTATCTGCCCAAAAGCATGACTTTTTCAGGAAGCACACGGATAAGAAACATGTCAACATTACTGATATGTTTAAAAGTAACACCGTCATCACTCGTAGTAGCGTTGATGAGCGGCTGAGCGCTGCGTCTTCCCGCAGCGGGGAAGTGCTGAGCCGAGCTGAGTGACGTTGGCTTCCCACCCACATCAGAAATCCATGCAAATAGAGTGGTTAGGGCTCTCTGTGGGTGGGAGCCAGCTTCACTCAGCTGCTGAGGCTGGTCTGTGAGCAGAATTACGCTTCAGCTGAAGCAGACAGCAGCTGTTACTTTTAACTTTAGAGAGACGGGCAGAAACGTGTATTTTGAACAGTTTTCGTCTAGTCTCGGCTCGTTAACGAAAACTCTCATTTGTCTCGTCACGTTTTAGTCACCAAAGAGCTGATGTTAGCTCGTCAGCGTCTAATTTTCGTTAATGAAAACACCGGTTTGAACCCTAAATTTGAGCTGTTGATGTTGTGTAGTTTGGATTATTTTTATTATTTTGGTCTAAATATTTACTCAGGACTTGTTCAGGTTGGTTTGGTGTCTGTGGGTCTTCCCAGACCAGGATCCTCTATGGGGTCCTGACTCCACCTTAAGGAAACGGTTTGCTGGTTTCAACCGAGCTGCAGCCAGCCGCGGACCAGATCAGAAAAAAAAATCAACGCAGCTGATGAGGAACGGGTCTTTGTTCTAGTCTGTGATGCCGTTTCCTGTTTCTTGTTTTCTGACAGAACCTCTGCTACCTCACGGGACACAAAAGTCGGTAAGTCCGGTCTGTGATCCTGAGTCCTGAACCTGTTTGATCTGTTCTCTGGTCCAGATTTAGGTTGGAGGTTGACCTGCTGACCTGCCTCCACATTCAGCAGAGTGTCGCTTCCCAGGTTACCTCAGTCATTTATTTACTCTTACCGTTGCCCTGGATCCATTCAGGCAGTTCTGAGAGCCACCTGTGCTGAGTTTGAGTTTGGTCTAACAGGCCGTCATGTGGTGCGGCTCCATCAGCTGATCCTTGTTTGTTTTGTTATAGATGCAGAACTGATCAGCTGCATACGGACCGGGAACCTGAGCAGGGTGAGTGTGAGATAAAAGTTCAGGAGCCTCACGTATCAGCCGAAATGTTCCTAAACACCAGAAAACCTCAGACCACGTATAGGAACAGCATCTAGTGGTAGAACGGGGAACCGCACCATCGCAGGTCTCAAGTCATCCACTCATTATTTTTTATTTCAGTGAAAAACAGCTGAGTCACACGACTGGTGCCGAGTCACACGACTGGTGCTGAAACACCCGATGGGAATCTGTAGAATGAAGTGGTGTTTTTGTTGCTCTTCCTGTTTTTACAATGTCTTAATCATTTTTAATAATTAGTATTAAGTTTTATTTAATTCTATTATATTTGTGTTCTTGTGAAACTCCTCGTGATGCTGCTTCAGACGCGTTCGATAAAAGAACGTTTCTATATTATTATAAAGGATCTGTCAGAGTTCCTCTGGAGGAAACTCGTCTCCGTGAGCACTGACAGCAGATCCGTCTGGAGCGATGCTGGGATTTAGGATCCTTTGTGGAGCGACAGATAAACCGCACATATCCGATTCCAGTCCATGTTCTATTTTATTCCATAACCTCCTCCGCTCCCCATCACACAGGTGTTGCCATGGTAACCAGACTGAATGACAGCTGAGAGGCTGCACTCAGACATTTCCTAATAAAACTAAGTCCATTCAGAACGACTCCTTAAATGTAAATGAGAACCCGTTACTCTACGGTTTATCAGACTAAAGTGTTTATTTATCCCTGAGGGAACCTCTCCTCTGTCCCGACCGCCTAACCTAACGTGTTTGGTTCTTTTGCACTTCAGCAGAAAGGGTCTCCATCTCACAACGTTCTTTCTTTTCTCTGGGTAGAACGTAGGAATCCCTTAACAAGTAGGATGTAACGTGACCAAATATGGTTAATTGAGGGTGTTTCTATGTGTAAATGACTGAGAACGGACACGAGCACCTGGGTAGCACAGGTGGGATTTATCATCAGACGAGTGCGAAGGAATGTGCAAACGAGAGGCCACCGCACGTTTCATAGATCAGGACTTTTACTGTTCTTCCAAACATTCCAGATTTTGTTCATAGGAACGAATTTTGGAATATTTCTATAAACATTTGATGAATGGGAGCCCTGATGTTTACCAGCAGCACTCTTGAGTTTTGGAGAAACCTGAAAGAGTTTCCTGTTTTAATCTAATGTTCCATTCATGTACTGCAGTTCGGTCTGTGGGAAGCAGCTTGGTTCTGAAAGTGTTCTGACCCGGTGCCGTTTCTCCTGTAGCTGACCGAGCTCCACCAGCAGGGGGCGGACCTGCTGCTGCAGGATGCAGAAGGACACACGCTGCTACATCACTCTGTCCAGACCGGCAGTAAGGATATCGTCAGGTACCTCATCGACAACGGTGAGGAGCTCCACCAGCAGAACCCAGATGGGTTCATCTGGTCCATTTCTGATGGGATGACTATGGTGTGGGTTGGGCTAGAACTGATGGGATTCATGCTTTAATCTGCTACGTTTCCATAGTAACTGGAAGTTTCACCATGTTTCAGCTCAGTAAGTCTGAGGAAAAAATGTTTTATTGTCTAGTTTGACTTCTGAGCAGTGATGTCTTCAACATGGCGTACTAGGTGGGGCACGAAAACGTAAAAGCAGACTTGTATTTATATGTTTGTGTGGACCTCCATTCACTTTCATTCATTTTAGTGGCTCCACTATGCCTAACCCATACCCTAACTTAATTCACACCACAGCTTTAAAACCAAGTTTTAGGGGCTTTTCCTTCGTGAGGACCAGCTGGATGTCCCAACAGGTTCAAAATTCCTCCACGTTGCAGGATTAAACCCAATAAAGTGCCCCCCCCCACACACACACACACACGAGGAGCTCTCAGGTCAGATAAAATCTCTGTGGGCGAGTGTATTATAGCTAACTAGTTTAATTTGACTTCATTAGGTCAGTTTAACACATAAAAATGGAGAACGTGACTCTGGCTAAATGAAGCTGCTTTCTGTACTGAATGATCCAAACTGGTTACGTTTAAAGCTGCATTCCTTAATTTGGAAAACAAATTAGCTTAAAACGTTATTTTTTTTCATGCCTCTTAACAACGTGCTAACGTAGCTTAGCTATAAATATATTGTGGAGATTTAAAAAATAATAATAAAACAATAAAGCGGCTCTCTCGTATTTGTCTAAAAACCAGACCGAAAGCAACCATTGGACAACCCGTTTGTCTCGCCGAACTGCAGCATTTCTGCACATCTCCGTGACCTACATTTTTGTGCACAGACTCATTTTTTCAGCAGAACACACAACCGGAAGTGAGACGTTTGGCCAAACCAGAAGTGAAATGTTCAGAAGGTCTGAGAAGAAGAAACAGCCGGCAGCTACTATCATTCGTAAAAAGAAAAACCAAATTTTGATTTCAACCAGCAGAAAACAGAAAACGTTTGGACTAACCAGAGTGAACATTGGCATCACGTCTCAACAATGGCGGCAGTCACATGGCCTGAAAACCGATGCTAAGGTTTGTGGTTTTCTTTTGGACAAATAATTCTTACGTATTACGTCTTAGAAACATAAAGGCTACGTTTTAATGTTTTTTTTTTTTTTTTTTTTTTTTGGTTAGAAAGATTGAACTGGATTGTTTTGTTTCATACTTGTCCATGTCTATATTTGCACCTTCCTTTGTTAGCGCTAATAGCACACTATGCTAATGCTACATAAAAGAGATATGAACGTGAAACGTGACGTTATGAATAAACAACCGGTGACAAACAGATCAAGATCAACTTACTCATTCATGTCATTTCCCCGTTAATATCTTCACTTTTGGTTTTTAGTAACAAACTTGCAGCATCTTCAGCTGCACTTCTTAGCATGAATAAAACAAAATGTGAGTGTAAATTTACGTCTGACACACGTTTTATATAATGTGTGCTTTTATGTCCCTATTTGTGTCAAGTTGCTGCATGTGAGAACATAAATGTCTACAGCTTTCTCCAGTTATTTAAATGTAATTTAAGTAAAACAGTGACTGCAAATCTCTGCTGTGAGGTTTAAATATTTATTTTAATAATTCTTCATCCATCCACAGGTGTATGGCAGAAGAAGGAACCACAGTAACACCCGTGAGATTCTCTAATGAAACCAACAGCAAACTAATTAAGGTAGAGAACAAAACTTTGGCTACATGAGGATTTACAAAAGTACCATCAACTTTTTTTATCGATAAGAAAATTTAATGAAATTTTTTATGTTATTTTCAATTTAATTTCATTTCCTTCTTTCTTATTTTAAAGGGGCATTATGGAAGTTTGACAGCCAAAACATGTATAGAAATAATAAATGTCTTCTTCATACATTCTCCTGCAATGCCCTGGTCCTGTAGAATGAGCCCTGGCATTTTTACTGTGATTGCCTGTTTTTCTGTAAAATCACAGAAAAAGAGAGATGCTCGGGTCGAGCAGGCGTTCACGCTCAGGCATAGCCCGTAGCATTTGCTATCCGTAGCTTTAGCAGCAGAGAGAGAGGTAATGCCACTTTGTCGCTGTTCCTAACACCACGTGAAACACCACATAGTGATTAGCTGGATCGATTTGCTACACGACCTGACAGCAGCTCTTTCTGGACTAAGCAGAGCTCACGAATAATGTGCTCATCTACATGGTGACCATCCAGCTTCCTGAAGAATCTTCTTCATGCTGAGGCTGCAGATCTTGGCCTGATTCTCCCTGGACAAGCTGGTGGAGGTCACTGGGCCCTGCGGGAGAAACTACATGAGGGCCAGGAGCAGGTGGAGACCTCACTGAGGAAAATCCTGCAACGAATGAAAGTTCTTGTTTACAACCTGTTAACTATACACATCCGCACAAGCTGGAGGGCAAGAAATTTGTCTCCAATCATTATCCAGAGCTGTATTTCTGTTATTTAAGCTAACAAAGTAAAACCGAGGGATTTAGATCCTACTACTTCTAATCATCCAACACATCTTTGTGCAGATGAACAAAGAATAAACATCTCAAAGCTAACTGTGTTTAGCACAAAGCTTCCAGGTACATTTGAAGTAGGGCTAATGAGCTGTGAGATGACAGTCCTCCTCAGAACCGGTCACCTGGACAATGAAGGTGTTCTTGTACGTGTTGCAGGTCGGTGCTGAAGGATCACCGAGACAACCTTCGTCTTTAAAGATGAACAGATACTTAATTTTGATGAGTAATGTAAACGTAAACAAAAACATGAAACTAATGACATTGAAGGCTGCCAATTACAACACATTATTGTAACAAGATTGTTACCGCGGGTCACACAGAACTACACACCACACCGGCGTTTTCATTTTCACACACGTTTATGTCTCAGGATTAATGTTGGGAATGTTACTTTTAAAAATTAATTAGTTATAGTTACTGATTACTTTGTCAAAAAAGTAACTCAGTTACTTACTGAGTTACAAGATTATAAAAGTAACTAATTACGCAGAAAAATAACTATTGTTACTTTTTTCATTAAAGAATACAAGAAAATAGGTTTCCCTCTTAATTAAACTTAATTTACTATAAATTACTACAATACTGAAATATAAATGACTAATGACTAAGTCCCCAATCAGCAAAAATTTATAATTGCTTGCTGAAGACAAAACTGAAGGGAAAACGCCCCAGGAACAAGCAGGAACTGAAGACTGTTGCAGTAGAGGCCTGGCAGAGCATCACCAGGGATGAAACCCAACGTCTGGTGATGTCTATGTGTTCCAGACTTCTTTGCAGTTAATTACAGCCTGGATTTGTATTGAGATGTATGAGTTTGATTTATGGTTCTTATTCTGTCCCATTACTTTTGGTCCCACTAACAAGTGGGAGGCACATATGCAAACTGTTGTAATTCCTACACCGTTCACCTGATTTGGATGTAAATACCCTCAAATAAAAGCGGACAGTCTGCAGTTAAAGCACATCTTGTTTGTTTCATTTGATATCCATTGTGGTGGTGTATAGAGCCAAAAATGTTAGCATTGTGTCGATGTCCCAATATTTATGGACCTGACTGTATGTTTTTTTTTTTTTTGTATATTTCTGTATTTCAGGCGTACAAGTCCACAGCACGGAGCTTCTAAGGGATCCAACACAAAAAGTCTTCTCACTGCACACTAACCTGTTTTATTAGAAGCATTTAGGAGTTAGAGAATGTAGAATATTTTCATTTTAGCTTTTAAATAAAGACACTGAGTACTACGTAGATTGGACATTTTTCTTATGGATTTGGTTTAAACACATCCACATTACTCTCCCAATGCGGAATGTCTGAGAAACTGTAGAGCTCTCAGCAAACACATTTGAGCACTTTTACTAATTATCTTTAATGACTAAAAATGTAAAGAGTAATGACACTTCACCCAGTACAATTATATGTTGATCTATGGATGCTTTGAATGATTATTATTGTGGTGAAATCTCAACTGGAGAAGTGGAATTTGTATCCAACATACGTAACACATTATTTTTCACTAACAGTGAAATGGGTTCTGCACACCTGCACACGGGAAGAAAAGAACCTAAAATAATATAAACTCTTCAGCAAATCCTTTGTTGTAACTCAACGTGCACCTTGAACTGAAATACTTTCTCCCAGAAGTCCTCTCACCTGATCTGTTGGTGTGGAGATGTTCCACGAGCTCCTCCAGTTCTGCTCCTGGCTCTGGTTTCTGGATCAGACCCTGTGAGGCTCTCATCATGAACACTCTGATGTGGAAAAATAAAGAACCCATTTCACCACAAAACAAGAAGCAACAACAACATCTGACTGACAAAATCAGGAGTTGTTCTGTCAGATAGCTATTAGCAGTATTAGCTTATTTTTTCCTAATACTAGCAGGCTACCATGCTATTTATTACTGTTGAAGAAAATTATCCCTAAATAACCATTTTAAAACACACTTCGTTACCATACGAATATGTTAAAATAAATGATTTATGTTAAATGTTTAGACTGTTTATTTTTCCACTTACCGGTCATTCGGCCATATTGATTCACGTGAACTGCGACAGGTGTTCTGCTCTGTGTTGTTCACCGTGGCAGAGTGCGTTGACATATCCGGAGGGGCGCAGCCTAAGGGTTACACCCGACTGGAGGGGTGAGCGTTCTGGGACCGCGTGTGTGTAAGCTAGCTAGCTGGGCCTAGCTTGTTTCAACATTTGTTCCAGCACCTTTAAAGCTTCTGTAACTCTGCTGTTTCATGTGTTAAGCCTGATTCATGCTTCTCCGTCAGCTCCGCAAGGGGGACACACGGATTGACGGAAGCGTTTTGCTCTCATGCTTCTCCGTCTCCTGGAGAGTGTTGCAAAGCAATTCCCCGCCAGGACAAGAGGGCGTAGTGCTGTTCTGTGGTATCCTGTCATGTATCGGTCAGAGATGGTGTGTTTATATTGGGTATTTTTTTTTATATAAGAGACTTTTTAACACAGACGAATTTGTCTCTCATTCTCCTCCACCTCTTCATGCGCTCGCCACCTCTAAACCCACATTTCCTGTCATTTCCGTCTACAAATAAAACGCTTGCTGCGCATCTTTTCACTCCTCCAGTCATGGGGGAATTAAACGTTCATGTTTTTTCGCGAGGTATTCTTCAAGCAGCCCCGTGTCTGCTACTAGTTATCCTCGGCTCTCTTTATGTTTTTGAGGGCGCAATGCCGGCGGTGTAGACGACAGCGGCGTCCTGACCAATCACAAGCTTGCGTTGTCCGTCTCGACTGACGGATGTTTAGAAAAGAGAGCTTGATTCGGTTTGTCCTTGCGGAGCTCTCCGGCAGGCCCGCAAGGACGTTGCGTGTCTCCGCACTGACGCATACGGAGAAGCATGAATCAGGCTTAACTCCCCGTATTGTTCCCATGCTGCCTTTCAGGACCAGGTCTGACTGTATTAGGGATAACCAAACCCTAAAGTGTTTGTGTTCAGTTAATTATTCAGTTGTTTGTGTTCCCTTCAGTTCCCATGAGTCATTTGGACCTCACAGAGACTGAGACGTGAGTTCCTTTTGTCCTTATTTTTGTCCAAACTGAGTTCAGACTCCTCTCTAGTGATTCTTATGTGGTTTGTGTTTTAGGGGCGAGACAGCACTCCACCAGGCCGCTGCCCTTGGTCTAAGGAGCATCTGTCACTTCCTGGTAGAAGCTGGTGCATCGCTCATGAAGACAGACTTGCAGGTAAACCAGGATGCACCTGGACAACTAACAAAACCATTTTTTCCACAAAGTCATGTCATGTTTTATGAGTTTAATAACAACAGTAGGTGTAAATGTGGGTGTAGGTGGACCCCACTAATGTTGGGAGTAACGGCGTTTAAGTATAACGGCGTTACTAACGGCTTTATTTTATGGATAACAGAAATTTAATGAGTGGCTTTTCCCATCATTACTACGCCATTACCGGGCCGGTTACTGTTAATTAGACTTTTATTTATCTGGTGTTTGTGCTTAGATTTTTAAGTTATCTCTTTAGATTTTACTAGTGTTTTCTCTGTGGGGACCAACTGACTCGGGAGAGGCGGTTGGCTGTGGCTGCCTGGCTGCCTCCTCCACCATGTGATGGTGCCCGGGCTGCTGCTGCTGATGCAGTAGGCTCCTTTTGACGGCATTTCCATCTTCTTTGTTGCCTATTGCATCAGTACTCAGCGTTACCCTTTCACTTTACCTTTAAACTCATTCACTGCCAGCTGTTTCCTGATCAGAAAAGCCCTTCACTGCCAGCGTTTTCACAGTTTTTTAAGTCACAGAATGTTGCGCACTAGCATGATGTCAACGCCAAAAGTACCAAAACAGAGGAGATTCACCTCTTACATCAGGAAGAATCTGCACGTATCGAGCATTATCCGTTCTTTCATAATCCGTTGTTTAATTGTGATCAGCAGAAGCTTTTTTGGTTCGCGCCCCACAGCAGCGGCCCAAAACGATCTCCTAACACATGGATTTTCTGGTCCCTGATCACGTGACGTGTGACATATGCGGATGAAGATTGGCTTTAGAGCTGGGATGTTTGTTCTCATGGTGTGGGGGCCCGTTCCGACGCCCACACAGCAAAAAAAAATGTAAATGAATTTAGTCGTCATTTACATTTTTTTGTGGAGGGAGGGAGATATTAAAGGGATGTTGATCTGTGGGTAGAGGTGGGAAATTGACATTTGTGTGATTGTTTTTAATATTGTACAGCGGTTTGAGCTGCACTCGTTGCATGAAAAGTTCTTTATAAATAAAATTTGATTTATTGAGCCCGCTGCCATTACTGGGCGCGCTGCCGTTACTACTGGGCCCGCTGCAGTTACTGGGCGTGCTGCCGTTACTGGGGACGCTGCCGTTACTGGGCATGTCTCTGGCTCCTCCTTGGAGGTGCCAGAGTGAAACTGTATCCGCACCCCCCACCTTACCTCAAGCCAACACACACACGTACGTCTACTCCCCCACTTATCCAGATCTGAGCTAACATCAGAATTTAATCACAGCCATGCCCCATCCAGGCTTCTGCAATAGCTGAGCTGAGCTAAAAGAAAGAAGCAACTGAGACAGGAAAATGTATGCGTGAAACCAAAAACCTCTTTGGGGTGTTTTTCATGAGGGAACAACAATAAACCTGGTCACAAGCTTCAAAAGTGGGTTTTGTTTGTACAAAGTGTCTTCCTCGAGTTTGAGTCACTCACAGTTAAGTACACCTTTATGAAAGTTACAGACCTCTCATATTTTTAAGTGAGGTCACTTACACAATCACCAAATTACTTTGCCTAGCTGTAAATACAGTATATATATTTTTAAATACAGTATATATATTTAAATTTCGGGTTTAGTTCTGGTAGGATGGCGGCCACTAGCCAATCTGTGCTACAAAACTCTAAACAGATCCTAGCAGAATCTGACCCACTTGTATATAGTGATTAATGTTGTGTGTCAGTGAGAAGCGGAACGCTGCAGGATTCCTTGGAATTGCTCTGGAATACACAAAGACCATGGGTCTCTGTCACCATGGTGAAGCTGTAGGAAACAGGAAGCAGCTACAGATCTGAAGATTCTCTTCTCTTAAAATAATGAGTTCATGTGTTAAGAATCTAGAGCTGGTGCCAGTCCAAGAACCACCACAGGTTTCTGATCCCAGAACCAGGACTTTCCTCTCCATCCATCTTTCACCCATCCATTAATTTTATTTTTGATTTATAAGCAGTGGCTGCACACTGGTGCAGTGGTTAGCGCTGTTGCTTTGCAGCAAGAAGGTCCTGGGTTCAAATCCTGACCTGGGGTCTTTCAGCATGGAGTTTGCATGTTCTCCCTGTGCACATGTGGGTTCTCTCCGGGTGCTCCAGCTTTCTCCCACAGTCCAAAAACATGACTGTTACCATATCATGTTTATTTATAAAGCATATTTAAAAACCGCATGACAGCTGACCAGCTGTACAGTATTAAAAATTAAAAGACAAGATGAAAATTCAGATAAGAGATTACAATTATTTAATAAGTTGGAGCTGCCCCTGTGTGAGCTTGAAAAGCAAAAACTAGCACCTTCATTGTTATACAGTAACTAACAGTTAGCCACCTCAGATCCCTCAGGATTGGACATGTATGCTCTCATTTCATTATCAAATAAATAAAGTGGGCTGCAGTATTCTGCACCTTGGTAGTGTCGCCTAGACAACACAAAAGCGTGCATCACAGTCTCTAAAACCCAGATCACACTGAGATTTTTGGCTGTCGTACAGGATTGTTCACATCACACTGTGAGAATTCCAGAAAGGTAGCACACTGTACGACACCTTGTTACCACTGTGCAGGCTGGTGGTGGTGGTGTAATGGTGTGGGGGATGTTTTCTTGGCACACTTTAGACCCCTTAGTGCCAACTGGGCATGGCTTAAATGCCACGGGCTACCTGAGCATTGTTTCTGACCACGTCCATCCCTTCATGACCACCATGTACCATCCTCTGATGACTACTTCCAGCAGGATAATGCACATGTCATAAAGCTCCAATCATTTCAAATTGGTTTCTTGAACATGACGATGAGTTCACTGTACTACAACGGCCCCCACAGTCACCAAATCTCAACCCGATAGAGCATCTTTGGGATGTGGTGGAACGGGAGCTTCATGCCCTGAATGTGCATCCAATACATCTCCATCAGCTGCAAGATGCTATCCTATCAATATGGGCCAACATTTCTAAAGAATGCTTTCAGCACCTTAAAATTAAGGCAGTTCTGGAGGAGAAAGGGGGTCAAACACCTTATTAGTGTGGTGTTCCTGATAATCCTGTAGTTGAGTGTATGTGATAAGAGACATTATGATAAGAATCAAGTATCTGTCCAAGAGGGTGTATGTACAGCAGAAACAACAGTGGACCCAAAACAGAGCCTTGGGGTACCCCACAGAACAGATGGGTAGATCTGACATGATTTGGTTTCTACAGACACTTTAACTTCTGTTAGAAAAGTACGATCTAAACCAGTCTAGAACAGTTCCAGAGATCCCCACCGAGTCACCAAGTCTGTTAATTAAGGTGCTAGCAGTGCCTACACCACACTCAGGATAATCTAGACTCTTCATATATCTATTCCACAGATGTGGAATGACCTACTAAGCACTACTAGAACTAGGGATGAGTACCGAATTCGGTACTTTTTAAGGTACCGACCGAATTCCACAGTACCGACCGAACACCGATTCACGTCATTTCAAACGGTGCCTCGTTTCGGTACTGCCAAGACAGGTGCGCATGCGCAAGAGCGTTATGTCGCCGGTCCCTGCGAGCCAGTTGTAAACAGAGCAAGCATGGTAGAAAGAAGAACGCACGCTAAAGCTTGGGTCCACTTCACTAAATGTGATGGGTAACTGGGTGATGAAACTAGCGACAGACAACGATCTAAGTGAGACATCCTCATCTTAATCTGCTCCAGTAGGTAAATAAAATGTTTAAGATAACGTTACCTTGATTTGTTAGCTTCCGTTTCGCTAATGGTGCGTTCGCTTTCTCCTCGGAACTCCGAATTTCCGACTAGAAGAACATGAACGCGCTCTAAAGTTTGGCTTTACTTTACTAAATGCGACGGGTGAATGGGTGAAGGTAAAACCAGCGACAACGATCTAAGTTTGATACATCATCGTTTTAATCTGCTCCAGCAGCTAAATAAACTGTTAAAGATAACGTTAGCTTGATATGTTAGCTTCCATTGCCACCGTTATCAGCTAATGGTGCGTTCGCTTTCTCCTCGGAAATTCTAACTTCCCAGTAGGAAAAATCATATGAAAAAGGACGGCAAAAGGAATGAAGATACACAGTAAATTTAGTTCACAGTAAAGATGTTTGCTTCAGTTTAATTATCAGCTTATAAAACTACAAGGACGAAGTTAAAATACAAACTTGTATGTTATTTATCATGATATTTATCAAATATGGTTATATATTGAGAAAAATATATATTTAATTATAAAAGAGAATTAAAATAATAAACACTCAAAAGTATCGAAAATTGGTACCGTTAAGTACCGGTATCGACTCGTAGGTACCGGGAATTAGTACCGGATCGATTCAAATGTCAAAGGTACCCATCCCTAACTAGAACAGGGGCTTCCTTGTCAATTTTCAAGAAACTCCTGAAGACCCAGCTCTTCAGAGAGCATCTTCTAAAATAGCACTCTTCCTGAAACCTGTCCCCCCACTCCATGTTCACTTCCCTCTATGATTGATTACGCTGCCTCACTGCCACCTGGGATTGACTAAATAGTGTTTGTTGTTAGCCTCAAAGGCAACCTGATGGCTTGATTATCACCTGCATGTCGCTTTGGACAAAAGGGTCTGCTAAATACATAAACAGTGTCAAAGTCTTTACAGCAATTCTCAAACTAAACGAGCATGTAGCGACAGTGGAGAGGAAAACTCCCTTATAACAGTAGGAAACCCCCAGAGGATCCAGGCTCAGTATAAGCAGCCATCCACCATGACTCACTGCGGATGGAGAAGACAGAGCAGACGCGCACACACGTGCGCACGCACACACACACACACCATCTATACCAAGTGGTGGTTCTATGACTACAGTGATTTTTTAGTAAATATTCTATTTAGTCAAAGATTAACTTTATTGTCTTTATCATAGTGAATCTATAATTAATTAAACAGGTAAATGTTAGTTTAAACAAGTTATTTAAATTATCATTTTGCTCTGAGTACAGGATGAGGAGGAGGAATAGCAACGATTTTTCTCCACATTTGACATGTCTAATGATTTTACCAATTGGGAGCATATATAGTAAAAAGAATTGGTCCAAGCACTGAACCATGTGGTACTCCACAAGTAACCCTAGAGTATGAAGAAGATTTGTCATGTACATTTACAAAATGAAATTATCAGACAGGTAGGATTTAAACCAGCTTAGCGCTGTTCCTTTGATCCCTACAACATGTTCAAGTCTTTCTAAAAGAACATTGTGATCAACTGTGTCAAAGGCAGCACTGAGATCTAACAAGACTAGAACATACAAAAGATTCTTATCTGAGGAGGCCATGAGAATATCATTAGTAACTTTCACTAATGCAGTTTCAGTGCCTATGGATCTAGCTCCGCCTATTTCATTACCGGCCCTCACAGCTGCATGTTTCAGTTCTTGAGAAATCACCCCAGAGGAAAAGCTACTATTAACAATGGTTACAAACAGAGGGGCTAGGATAGTGAAAACCTCTTCAGAAAAACATGCCGACATGGGATCATGAGGCGTGCCAGCAGTTTTCCTCTTAGAGGCCACTTCCACCAAGTTTGACATGGACACTAGAGCAAAGAAGTCCTGGGATGGTAAAGCCGGGCGTACACTGTGTTACTTTTTCACTTTTCTGAGCCGATTTTCCACTCGCGCGAGAATCCACAAGATCGGGGCAAGTATTGCGCCGTGTAGTGTACAGGGGGTAACAAGAGGCAATTAACACCACGTGACCAGCTACCGATCAGCAATCGTGAGCTTGCACGGACTTCTGGCGTGGTTGATATTTTGCTCGTCCCTCATGAGGGTATCGCACTGTTGAAGCAGCGCTGCGAGCAGCAGCAACCCAAAAAGTATCAGAACCGCTCACGGCGCATGCGCAATCCTGCATCAACACCGCTCGCCCGCTATTTCCCTAATAACACACGTTGTTCGTTTTTATTTCTACACGTTTTTTTTACTCACAATGATTGTCAAGAAAGCGTGTTTGTCGTGTTCATGTCAAATTAAACGTATCACAAAACAGATTTACTTTATTTTGTTTTCCTCATCCAACCCCCATAAATCCCTGTGTGTCCTCCTGCAGCACTCCTGAAGGACAACAGGCAAGACAAAAAAGTCTGATGTGTTGAGTAAAAACTGCTATTTTTAGCACATTTTTAGGTCCGACGTGTTGCTACCAGACGTACAGTGTGAGCTGTCAGGTCGCATTCGAGAACTGGGTCTTACAGTGTGAGCACATCACTCGTGAGATCTGCCCTGCGAGGAAGTCGTACAGTTTGAGCTAAAACTGAGTGCTACGAGTGAAAAAGTCGCACAGTGTCCGTCCGCCCAGCTTAACTCACAGGCAGAGAGGCACATGAGGGGCAGGACTAGCCAGCTCAAAAATAACCAATCAGAAAAAAGGTACAAACGTGTGGTGGGATCAATCTACCTACATTTTATTTTTTAAGAACTTTATTTTTTCTTGGTTTTTATTTTCCCATCTTCCTGTCCTGTCTGTCTCTGATCTTCCTGCATCTCCCAGTCCTCCAGAAAAACTCCTGCCTGCTTCCTTCTTTTTCACCTCACAAGTCACTTTTTAACCAGCAGATCAAATTGATCTATTGACTGCAAAAATAGAGGAGTGTGCGCTACGCCAGTGACGAGCGCGTCCACACGTCATGCTCAAACACAGACAGAACTTACCAGAGAGAAAATGAACGGACACGAATGACTGTGTGTTAATTGTATATTTTTGGTGACACCACTTAGAAACTTAGAAAATGTTGCTGTGACCGTGTGCAGAACGCAGCTGAAGTTCATGAATAATCAGCGGTCTGCCTGCTGCTCTGCCCAAAAGAATCCCCGATACTCTTGAGTCCATGTAAATAATATAATAAAGGTAGAAATTAGATCTCTTTTGTGCTCCTTCTGTGTGTGGAAGTTAAGGGCATCAGGGGAGCCTGACAACCTTTAAGGAGAACCAAGTTGCTCTCCTGTAATTTGAACCCAGTATCCAACTCCGGATCGGGGCTTGGATCGGGAAGTAAAGCCTGAGTCCCAATCAGTCTGCAACCACGTGATCAGGGCCGATTTCCGATCATGTGATCGGATCGGGACATCCCTAGTGCTAAGTTTTCTACAGTTAGGACAGCAGCCCCCCCACCTGCACCTGAACATCTCGGGACATTAAAACAGTCCTTAGCTACCAGTTCAGAGAACACCCCTGTAAACCCCAAAAGGACCCAACATTCCACAATCTCGAAGAAATTGAGACTCTGTGTTCCAAAGTTCAGACCTTTTAGGAGGTTTGGTCGAGGCAGATTTTGTAGACCAGGAGGCCAATGTTTGGACTCCAACCGCCACTTCATGTAGATTAAATTAATCAACTCCGCTCCAGCAAACCCTGAATGGTGCAGGAGCATGAAGAAGGCCAGCGGTCTGGCTTCTCCCAATCACAGGAACCAGGCAATGATCTGGCCTCAAAAAGCCAGGAGCAAAACTTTGTTTTTTGATGAGTGCTACATCACAAACAGGCCATACTGAGAATGTCTTGTATTTCAGGGCGACACACCCAAACATCGTGCTGCCAAAGCCCAGGACCTGGAGCTGGCCGACTACCTTGGGAACCGGCAGCACTACCAGATGATCCAGAGGGAGGACGAAGAGACGGCAGTGTGACCTGGAACCAGAACTCTCACTTTATGTACCCCCACAGAGGTCCAAGTAAATGGGTCTCTGCTGGGTGTAGGGCTCAGTTTTCAGCTCTACTTTATGGAGTGGTTCTTGGCTCTCTGTCCTTTTGTCGAACTGGACCACAAACCCAAACCAGTTTGGATTTCAGCCCAGAGACGAGGCAGCAGCTTTAAGGAACCACTGGTGTCTTCTGTCCAGCTGTTTGAGATGTTTGGATGCAGTCCAGACAGAAAATGTTTCGTATTTAATGACTAGATATTTATGATCTGTTTGTAGAGATAAAACCTTGATAATCAAAGCCTTAGATGTTTGACTGTTACAGTGCTGAAGCCAGAGCCTGGTTCTGCCAGGTCTGGACCATTAAGATAATCTTCTCTGTAATCATGTCTCAACTGTCTGGTCTCCTTGTTTCTGAGAGACCTGCAATAAAGCATGTGAGCAAGAAGGTTCACGAAGACTGTTTCTGTTACTGGTACCATCAGTCCGAGAGCTGAAGAGAAGCATCTCTCATTATCTGTCATTTTAAACCAAAGCTAAACCCAGAGGGACTCAAAAGCTTCACATGTATCAGGTCAGGTCCCCCTAGACTGGTCTTCACAGGTTCTGGTCCATTTTTTTTTTTTTTTTTTTACCGTGTCCTGTCTGGCTGTGAAGCAAACAGAATTGATGTCTGAATGCTGGTAACAAGACTTACAGATTTACTCTCAGGTGGAGCATCAAAGCGTCTGCTATTAATTTCATGCCTGATACTTAAAACTTTATTGTTATTGTTTTTGAATGCTTTGTAATTCTGACCAGACACGGAGACAGAGGTGAAAGAGAAAGGAAAAGACAAAAGGTGGGAAGAGAGGGGGGAAGGGGGTGGGGTCCACAAAAATAAACAATGAACAAGAGTCTGCTTCTAGACCTGCAGAAAGAGAAAGAGCAGAAAAAAGGGACACACAACAATACATCAGGAGCAAGCTATCACTGCGTCAACCTGATGATGAAATATAAAATCAACATTGTTTAACTGAACAATCACACAATAAATCATAGTGCATTTAGTGGCAACGACAGCCTTAAGACAAGTGTTGAACGTGCCCAAGCCCATACTTTTGAGAGCACCATGTGAGCACCTGTGTGTGTACACGCGCTTGTTTA
>NC_091744.1:80324960-80414960 GCF_043380555.1 Nothobranchius furzeri
AACGAACTTTGAACCTGTGGTCTCCCCTCTCTTCATTTCATTGACCAGCTCCTCCTGTGTAGTTCTGGGCTGATTCCTCACCTTTTTCAACACCAGTGATACCCCACCAGGTGAGATCTTGCATGGAGTCCCCGTCCGAGGGAGACTGAAAGTCGTCCAACAGTTACTCCAACTGTTGATCTATTGTTACCAAGCTGCTTGGCAATTGCCCTGTAGACCTTTCCAGCCTTGTGGAGTTCCACTTTTTGTCTCTGGTGTCTTTTGACATCTCTCTGGTCTTGACCATGGTAGTAGTTGGATTCTGACGAGCATGAGATCGATAAGCAGATCGGTGCTGTATCTGCATTGATGTGGGCGTTGTACCGCTCTGTCGTGCTGAAGAGAGAGCTGAGCTGGAATCTGAAGCTCTCGATTTACCGGTCAATCTACGTTCCTACCCTCACCTATGGTCACGAGCTTTGGGTAGTGACCCAAAGAACAAGATTGCGGATACAAGCAGCCAAAAGGAATTTTCTCTGCAGTGTGGCTGGGCTCTCTTAGAGATCGGGTAGGAAGCTTGGTCGTCTAGGAGGGGCTCAGAGTAGACCCGCTGCACCTCCACATTTGGGAAGAGCAAGCTGAGGTAGCTTGAGTTATTAATGCGCTACAACTGATTTGAAGACGTAGGTATGTACAACTGATGTTCATTCAGATGATCACAGCTGAACCCAAGTCCTGATTAGACCCAAGTTCTGATCTGATTCAACAGTGAGGATCTTACCTAGGGCTGGGCGATATGGCCTAAAACCAATATCACAATATTTTGAGGATTTCACCTCGATAACGATAAATTTTCGACCTATTGCCCAGCCCTAATCTCACCTTTGTGATGTTTAGTTCTCTTGCTGGCATCAGCAGTCAGAACCAGAAACAGAACCAGTGTGATGGCGAGCAAACGTCCCATCCTGCAAAGACACAAACATACAGAAACATCAGGTCAACGGCCTGTATTTGTACAACAACTTCTAGGGTTCTACAACCACCCAAAATCAGTTATTCACACATTCACACCCTGATGGTGCTGAGCTACGATGTAGCCACAGCTGCCCTGGGGCGCACCGACAGAGGAGAGGTCTGTCAAACACTGGCGCCACCGGTCCCTCAGACCACCACCAGCAGGCTAAGTGGGTTAAGTGTCTTGCCCAAGGACACAACAACAGCATTCTCTGGTCAAAACCGGGACAGAACCCGCAACCTTCTGATTACTGGACAGTCTGCTCTACCTCCTGAGCTACTGAGCTGTCTCCAGTCGATGGATGGGGATGGAAGGATGGATGCATGCATGGATAGATGGATAATAATAATTATACATAAGTTCTATAAAGCACTTTTCACAATAACACAAAGACGCTGTACAACTAAGAGACATTAGACAAGACTAATAAATGCAAAGAGAATAGGTTAATGTGATTTGAATACTTGGTGTAACAGGTGAGTTTTTAGTGCTTTATAGAATATTTGCTGTAAGTCCACATCACAGATGTGTTGTGGGAGAGAATTCCATAAGGTTGGGGCATCAATGGAAAAAAACTGTCTCCGATGGTGCTTTGATGTGGCTACCTGTGAGAGCAGGTTGGATCTGAGATGATGGGAAGGGTAGTAATGATAAAGAAGGTCAGAGAGATATGATGGGGCAAGGTTATTAAGAGCTTTGTAGGTGATAAGTAATATCTTGAACTGAATACGTTGTTGAACCGGAAGCCAGTGAAGATCTTTTAAAACCGGGGTTATGTGTTCCCTACTACAGGTGTGTGAAAGAAGCTTGGCAGCTGAGTTTTGAACATATTGAAGTTTCTGTAGGTGTATACGAGTGAGACACCTTTGACCCTAGCATATCACATACAGTAGACTATTACAATAGTCAATTCTGGATGAGATGAAGGCATGGATGAGTGTTTCTGCAGCCTTGAAAGATAGAACAGGGCGAAGGCGGACAATATTACATTGGTGAAATTGTGGATGTGAGGTTTAAGGAAAGGCCAGGGTCAAAGGTGACACAGAGGTTTCTAATTTGAGGAGATGGAGGGACAATATGTCCAATATTGAGCGAGAACTCTAGCCTAGTGAACTAGACCAAATTCTTGCTTTGCAAATTTTGGTCTAGGCATGCTCCATTGGAACCTCCGCAGCTCCTACCAGGACTCTGGCTAGCCAATCACAGCTCTCTAGAGGGGTTTCAAAACACATAAAGAGCTGTGATTGGTCCATAATGGTGGGCCAATCATAGTGCTCTATCTGCTTAGTGAACAAATCACAGAGCTTTATCCGCTTTGTGGGCCAATCAGGGCACTCTATATGCCTGGTGGGTGGGATGATGCAACAGAGTGAAACAAGAGTAAGTCACATTCATTGTCCAGTGGAATGCGGAGATCATTTGAAAGACAACGGTAGAACCCGCCCCACAACCGAGAGCAGTCAATGGAGCGTGGCCAGACTAAATAATACATTTATTTAGTCTGGCTTGCCAGGCTACGAGAACTCCTTACTGGAAGGTAGAAGTGCTTTTGGTCCGGTAATAAGCAGTTCTGTGTAATTGCAGTTCGGTTTTAGGAAACTGTTAGACAGCCAGCACTTTATGTCATTAAGGCAGTTTGTTACGACAGAGACTGTGGTTGGAGTAATGGCAGTTGTAGATAGGAAAAGTTGAATGTCATCAGTGTAACAGTGAAACTGAAGTCCATGTTGACGAGTGATATTCCCAATGGGTAACATGTAGATGATGAAAAGGAGAGGACCAAGAACCGAACCTTGAGGAACACCATGTGTAACTGGGGTGATCTTGGAACTGCAGTTGTTTATGGAAATGTATTGAGATCTATTGGTGAGGTATGATGTGAGCCAGGATAGCGCTAAACCAGTAATGCTAATGTGAAACTGCAAATGGCGTAGGAGGACGAAGTGATCGATTGTATCAATTGCAGTGCTTTGGTCGAGGAGAAGGAGTATTGAAAGAGATCCCGAAGCCAACAGATCACTGGTCACTTTGATCAGGGCCGTTAGTGAGAACGTTAACCTGATTTAAAGGTCTCAACGAGCTCATTGGAATGGAGATAATGGGTTAGCTGAGATGCTACTGAACGCTCAAGGATTTTGGCATTGAAAGGGGGGTTACTAATGGGGCGAAAGTTTTCAGGGTCATCGTGATTCAGACAGGGTTTTTTTGGATATTGGTTTAATGGGAGATAGTTTGAATGCTGAAGGGACAGTTTCAGCGGTCAGCGAGTTAATAATTTCCAGGATAAGTGGACTGAGGCATGAAAGACTTGATTTTAGAATTACTACTTGGCATATATGGTGTGTGTCTGTGTACATGTATGTATGTATGTATGTATGTATGTATGTATATATATATATATATATATATATATATATATATATATATATATATATATATATATATATATATATATATATATATATATATATATATGTATGTATGTATGTATGTATGTATGTATGTATGTATGTATGTATGTATGTGTGTGTGTGTGTGTGTGTGTGTGTGTGTGTGTGTGTGTGTGTGTGTGTGTGTGTGTGTGTGTGTGTGTGTGTGTGTGTGTGTGTGTGTGTGTGTGTGTGTGTGTGTGTGTGCTCTTGTCTTCTCCATCCCCAGTGAGTCATGGTGGATGGCTGCTTATACTGAGCCAGGCTCCTCTGGAGGTTTCTTCCTGTTAAAAGGGAGTTTTCCTCTATGAGGATTGCTGTAAAGTCTTGATGCAACCTGCTGGGTTCCTTATATAGGAAACGTTTTACTGATTGGCTTAATGACCTGACCTGTATTGGAACGTTTACTGCGTGAAGGTCCTTGAGACCACTCTTGTCGTGATTTGGCTCTTTAGAAATAAATTTGACTTGAATTTTACTAATGGTGATGGGATAGGGTCCAAGGGGCATGTGGTGAGATTGATTTTTGAAAAGTGCTTATTAAGCTCAAGGTCTGTCATCAGGGATAGTGTAGCAAATTCATTTTGGATGGGCATAGGGAGATCGGTCCTGTAAGTCGTTTTTTTGTACAGACCTTCCAGTTGTCTATGCCATTTACTTCAGGTTGTGAAGTTCAGGGGTGTACCATGGGGCAGATCGTTTGAAGGACACTGTTTTTGTTACAATGGGAGCCAATACATTGAAGCTGATTGAAAGGACATTGTTGTATATGGCAAATGGGTCATAAATGGTTCATCCCGTAGGGGAGTTTCAGAGATGGCACTGGAAAAGTGTGTAAAGAGGGTGTTGGGACAGAGACTTGAGGTTGAAGGACATTTTTCTGGATAATTTGGGTGCATGACCAGGAAATTTCATGTTTAAAGTTATTGCCAGATGATCAGAGACACTGAGGTGAGGGTGGGACAGAGTTCCAACATCCAGACCTGTAGAGCAAACCAGGTCCAGAATATGTCCATGGGTGTGATTGGGAAAGTCCGCATGTTGAATGAAGTTGTAGCTACATCCATGAAGTCAGTAGTTAATTTACAGTTGGGGGAGTCAATGTGATTGTTAAAATCTCCTAGGGGCAGTATTGCTGAAGAGACTGAGCAAAGCTGAGTGAAAAATTCAGCAATGTCTGAGAGAAAAGACAAAACAGGTTTTGGGGGATGGTATATTATAGAGATGACCGGGGGATGGATCCAAGGAGTTTGAATGTCAGATGTTCAAAGGAGAGAACATCAGGAATGGAACACGCCTGAGGTTTAAGGGTTTGCCAGTAGATAGCAGCAATACCTTCCCCTCTGCCAGTAGTACTGGGTTTATCCAAGTAAGAAAATCCAGGTGGGGTAGTTTGATTCAGATAGCATTTTTCCTGTAGTTTCTACAAGACAGAAAAGTTCCAGTTGTGCGTCCTTTATGAATTCATTGAGGAGGAGGCTTGGATGGAAGGAAGGATGGAAATAGTTTTTAGGAGCATTCGATAAATGATTAATCCTTTTTCCAGGCTGTTTCTCCTTGACTTTTATAATGAACATCCTTATTTAAAAAGAAAACAGTTAAAGACCCTTTTTCATTGACCTTTTTTCTTTTGTTTTGTTGTCTTTAAACCATTACTTATGCAACTGTCTTTGAAAAGAACGTTATGATTTTTGTCTGTGAAAGACGCCACACAAATAAAGTTTACTCACACGTGTCCTGCCTCAGGGACACTACACATTAGCATCAGCATGGTCGGGGGCAGGTGGGGCTGGAAGGCGTGAGTTCGGTCTCTAACGGGCAGTATAGCATTCACATATAAATCCGATAGACTCCTCAGGAATGCGGAAATCTCAGCGCCTGTGGGCAGAGTTTAATACTTTCCCGTGGCGTCTTCGATAATGAGGTAAACAAAGTCACACCCACACCCCCACACACACACACACCCACAGCCACAGCTCTGACCAGAGGATGCTGCTGTAGTGTCCTTGGGCAAGATACTTAACCCACCTTGCCTGCTGGGCGAAGGTGCTATACAAATACAGGCTATTTTCCATTTACCTGATGTTTCTGTATGTGTGTCTTTGCAGGATGGGACGTTTGATCGCCATCACACTGGTTCTGTTTCTGGTTCTCACTGCTGATGCCAGCAAGAGAACTAAACATCACAAAGGTGAGATCCTCACTGCTGAATCAGATCAGAACTTGGGTTCAGCTGTGATCATCTGAATGAACATCAGTTGTTCATACCTACGTCTTCATAGCGGTTGTAGTGATTTCAGCCATAGAGACCTCACCATGGCTCACACACCTGGAGTAAATTAGGCCTGCACTAGCACCGTAGGGTTCTAAAATCCCCCAAGGTGCTTCACAACACAATCAGTTATTCACACATTCACACCCTGGTGGGGATGAGCTACGATGTAGCCACAGCTGCCCCTGGGGCTCACTGACAGAGGCAAGTCTGCCGAACACTGGCACCACCGGTCCCTCCGACCACCACCAGCAGGTAAGGGGGGTTTAGTGTCTTGCCCAAGGACACAACAGCAGCATTATAGGAATACACGTATCAAAGGTAGACACGTTCATGATGCTTGACCATGGAAGCTGTGGCTCTCTTTGAAGATCATGCCAATAGCAGGATCCAGATGGGGAGTTTTTGGAGACCATGAAGGTTTCCTGGCCCGTGACTGGCTGGTTTAGATTCCCTACTGCAGTCGAAGCCTGTTGTTGGATCAGCCGATCCACTGGAACTGGTCATCCACCTGCAGCTGCTGCACTCAGGTTTCATTAAAGGTGTGGAACACTGAGAAACCCAGTTTTAATGATTATTTCTGATCATAATCAGGTTTTTCATGCAGGCTGAACATGAAAATAGTCTCCTACAGTCTGCTGGGCTCCTGTTACTCCACATACTCATAATAATCATGAGGGGAGCAGGTCTTTGTGCTGCTACCCCCACACCGACAGGCACCATCCCTCACCTGCTCCAAGTTGCCAAGAAGAGTCACTTCTATGACTTGGAATTTGGCCAGTGATTGTTTTTCTTCTTGATCTGTCTTTTAATGTTGTTTGTTCTGATTACTTCCTTTAAGTTATTCAATAACACCTTGATCAGCTCCCACGCAGTTTTTATCAGTACACCTACTGTCTCTCCTGCATTAGCAGGAATTAGCTGACGGTCTGATTTTTGCCTAACATGAACAATAATAATAATAATAGCATGTCCATTTATAGAAGAAAGTGGGTGTGTAGGAGGCGGGGTATAATTCAGAAACACCTGAGCACATTTCTGGGACAGGTGTGGTGATTATTAAGCAGGAGGATTCTGGACATGTAGAGGACGCTGGTTACGGTCTAGTCAAACCGACAGATGAGTGTATCTCTGCTCTACAGCAGGTAAGCACGAGAAATCTCAAAACTCTGAGTGCCCTGCTGCTGAAACCCGATTTGGAAAATGTGTCCCGGATCACGGAGACTGTGGAGACGGCCTGAGAGAGACCATCTGCAGGGACCAGGTCGAGAAGATCCACTGCAGGATCCCCTGCAACTGGAAGAAGGACATCAGTAAGACTCCTCGAACACTAACCAGTACTGACCTAGACAATAATAACACTGACAACCTGAAGTGGGCGCTGATAACTGTTTGTCATTCATGTAATAAAGCCAAAACCCTAAATAAAAGTAAAGTTTTTAAGGTAAAACAACTAAGTTATTAATAGTGAGGATCACAGAGAAATGTGTAATCATAGTTATTTTTAACTCTGATCAGTCACTGAGTTTTTCATGTAGGTTGAACATGAAAATAGTCTCCTACATCTATCTCCTGCAGTAGCTTCTGATAGAAGATAGTCTCCTACGCCTATCTCCTGCAGTAGCTTCTGATAGAAAACAGACGGTGAAACTCTAGGATTAGAAAAGCCTGACAGATCTACGTCACACTGAAAAACTACAGAAATGACAGCAACACCAGCAAGAGGATGAACAGGAGTTCATAGACACCAGCTTAATAAATGTGTTAGAGCTGCGTTTTAAAGGATACATTTACATCTTTTAAATCAACCATGTTTTGGGGTTTTTTTCAGGTGACTGTAAGTACAGGTTTGGTCCGTGGGGTCCATGTGACACCGCCACCAACACCAAAACTCGGTCAGGCACTCTCAAACGAGCTCTGTTCAACGCCGAGTGTCAGACCACCATCAAGGTGTCCAAGCCCTGCTCCCACAAAACCAAGAAGACTCGAGGTGAGTCGGTTCAAAATGCAATGTGCACAGTTCAACTTAACCCTAAAATGACCTAAAGGTGACTCTAGCACCAAGTTTACTTCTATAACCCCAAATCATGACAAGAGTCATCTCAAAGCACTTCACAGAGTCCATCCATTCTCCTCCACTTATCCAGAGTCGGGTCGCGGGGGCAGCAGCCTAAGCAGAGAGGCGCAGACTGCCCTCTCACCAGCCACTTGGGCCAGCTCCTCCAGCCGTGAGACATAGTCCCTTCAGCGTGTCCTGGGTCTCCCTTTAGATCTCCTGGTTGGATGTGCCCAAAAAACCTCACTAGGGAGGAGTCCAGGAGGCATCCTAACTAGATGCCCGAGCCACCTCAACTGACTCCTCTCGATGTGGAGGAGCAGCGAGTCTACTCCGAGTCCCTCTTGGATGACTGAGCTTCTCACCCTGTCTCCCTTAGAGACAGGGTGAGAAGCTGCGGAGAAAACTAATTTCCACTTCACAAAGCAAACATTCCAATTAGGGATGGACAATCTGCATCAATATCGGTATCGGCCGATGTTAGTCATTTTAACATATCGGTATCGGTCCGAACCGGGCCGATATTAACAACCAATATTTTTACCTTCTTGTCTCCATTTGTTCACCTGTTTCAGAGGGTGAGGGGGTGATGTGTATTTGTTTAGTCATGTAAACAGTGAATGTAATCACCTCAGAAGCGTAAATGTGTAAGGTGTGTGTACATAATGTAAATTTAGCTTTGATAATTTTCATTTTGCTGATTTTAGAAGTATTAATGTGAGTATCGGTATCTGCAAATATCGGTTATCAGCCGTAACAGTGATATTAATATCAGATATCGGCATCTGCCCAAAATTTCATATCGGTGCATCACTAATTACAATACAGTTCAGGTCGGTAAAAAGTTTCCTATATAAAGAACCCAGCAGGTTGCATCGAGTCACTGACTAGTGTCAGAGTCTTTACAGCAGTCCTCATACTAAGCAAGCATGCAGCGACAGTGGAGAGGAAAACTCCCTTTTAACAGGAAGAAACCTCCAGAGGATCCTGGCTCAGTATAAGCAGCCATCCTCCACGACTCACTGGGGATGGAGAAGACATGACCTTGACCTTAACATGAATTTATTACAACCGGAGAAGGAACCTAGCTTTACCCGAACATGGGAATATTTGATGAGGCCTTACTAAACCAGCAATTAGTTCTCCCCAGGGATGGGTCAGTGTGTGATGATGGCTATGGGACGTTAAATTAAAGGGTTGTTGCTCTGGGGGGGATCAATGAAAAAAAGAAAACAAAAACTAATATTTTTTAATAAAAATAAAATTGGAATCCGTTAGTTCCAAATGCCATTCCTCTGCTGCTTTGTGACCTTTGACCTCTTGAAGGAAGAACAATAAATATCAGCTGAGTGATTAATAAACAAAGTATGTAGGCCGGATGAGGTGTGTGTGTGTGTGTGTGTGTGTGTGTGTGTGTGTACACAGTTGCTATTCTTCCTGGGGTCATAACATCATCCAAAAAAAAAACAAACATTATTCACGCATCAATACTGGGCTCACAAACAAACTATTTCACTATACAATATAAATCTCCGTGTGTCTTGGTCAGGAGGAGGAATCACTGTGATGGTTTTGTGTTCCAGGTGAGAAGTCGTCCAACTGAAACTTGAGGACGACAGGACTGTAGTCCTCCAGCTGATTGGTGGTCTTCCCTCCCTCAGTAGAACAAGGAACCCACAAGGTCCATCTGGACCTTCAAAGGGTTCTGTTGTTCTGTGTCAATGTTCTTTTGTTTTGCTTAGATGTGATGATAACCTGGGTTCTGTAGAACTTAGTCTAACAGCTCCTAGTTCTGTTGAAGCTTCTCATGAGAACTCTATTTTTGGACTGCAGATGTTCGATGAGACGTGTTTTTGATGAAGACTTTTTAATTCAAGAGTTAACGGGAAAGCTTTCACTGGTTTTAGATTACGTGTGAGCCAGTTTTGTTGTAGACTTCAGAATTCCTTCCCAGAAAGTTCTGTGACCCAATTTAAATGGAAGGCTCGGCAGAAGTCCAGATCACAGTGACCTTCATGTGTTACCATTAATGTGAGTGTGGAACTCGTGTCTATGTACAGGCTGACAGGAGCATGCCCAAACACCTGACACTTCGGGGGACCTTGAAGATAGTCCAACTACTGATGTCTGTGAGCTTTGTAATAAACACCCACATGAGTTGTCCCATCTTCATTCTTTACTCGGAGAACTTAAAAGTAAAGGAGAGCTTAGCCTTCCTGTCACTGGTCCGGAGACACCAAGTGGGTCTGTCCATAACCCCCCCCAAAGAAAAACAGCGCAAGTGAGAACTTTAGATGAACTCGACTTGATGTTCAGTCATTCGTATGAGAACAGCTTTATCCGTTTTGAGGAGTAAAATCTTGTAAAAGAGGTAAGAACTCAAATCAGGTCTTGTTACCAGATGAACACAAGGGTTTCCTGAAGGTGGACAACCGGTCGTAGGCATGACAATTCCAACCGGTTGTAATGTGCAGGTGCACCACACCCTCCCACCAGCACAACCGCTGGCTAATGTCACCTTTGGTTCATTTATGTACAATGCAATTCGCTCTGGAACAGAGGTTTTAAAAAGCTCCTAAACCATTATGCTACAGAGGTCACCAGCATTTAAAACACCTCGTCAAACTCCACGAGCCCCGTCACCCTTTTTCCTGGCTCGGACCTCAGGGAACCCTAACCCGTAGGCTTGAAGACTAGAAATAGCCTGAACTGAATTGATGTATGTTTTTACCTTTTCATGACATGTATTATAGTGTGATGTACTTCAGAGTTTATGATACATACCATTTGTTTTGAATGTTTTAGCTGGGTTAGGGTTAACTGTAATAAACACCCCTATGAGCCCTTATTTCCCACTATTTATTTCTGCGTTCCTGAGGTACAGCGCCTCCCATTTAAAAGCTGACTACAGGAACAGATTAGCACAGAGCACCAAATGTGAACTGACACAATAAACACATTTAGATGTGATGCAGGATGAGGCATTTCAAGGTTAAAGGAACGTGAGAAGTTTGAGATGTTTATGCCCCCTCAGGCCAAACGTGCAACTGCAGCTTCTATAGTAAGCTCGTGCATGCTGTACGTGCACACTCCTGAACGAACACAGCAGCGTACCAGTGTCGGTACAATATCTGCTCGGGTGCAAAATTGGCCTCTGGCACATCTTCATTTGTTATTTGTCCATGACGCAAGAAATGGTAGGACCAAGTAGAAAAAAAATTCGGTGCTGGTCCTCCTTGAACCAAGCTGGTGGCAATGATCTCCCCACAGATCCTGAACACTAAACAAGCCAAGTTACACTGTAGAGCAGCATCATACTGTACATACCTGTATCTGTTTTCCTGGTAGTAAGAGATACTATATTTGGGGTTTTTGCCTTTGCATGAAACTCCTTCAAATAAGTTCAACTCAAGGCCTCGCATCATTTCTATTGGAAAAAAAAAAGAAATGACAGTTTGCCATTTTCAACTATATTCAAAGTTGGTATGTTGACATTAGCAAGGAATACATACCGGTTAGGAACTCTCGGCGTAGTGCTCCTTCATCAGTGCCTTGTTCTCCAATAAAGGAAACACTTAGCTGGTTTTTGGGGGAAGCCTGTTTCTGTCTGGCCCGCTGTTTCAGACCTCTCTGGTAAAGGTCGTCCCTTGCCATATTAATGTTAAAGGCTTTAGTGTTGTTAACTCTTTCTTGTAGGAACTTCAGGATGTCTGATAAGCTATTGACAACAACATTGTGTTTATTATTATTTATTTTAAAACCTACACATTAACACAAATGTTTTTAAAAATTCAAACCAGCTTAAGTGCTTGGAAGAGTCATCCACATCCAGTATGATGCTGTTCAGATGTGGAAACAAACAAAAAAAAGATTAAACTCTCATAACATATTGTGTACAACGTGCATGGGTAAAAACATGCACTTGTTCTCTTCCTCCTCTTCACCACAAAAGCTGGCATGCAATTGTATAGACTCCTGAGTAAATTCTTTATCACACAATGGACAGGAAACCTATTAAAGACATTTTTTACATCAGTGACCAACAATCATTGTTAAGTAAACAATAATGATTAACATGAAATGTAATTAAAATATTCTGTATATTGCTTATGTGCATGTTTGAAGTTTGATTTAAAGGGATATTCCACCCTAAGTGAAAATTTGTCTACTGTCTCAATTGGCTCCTGCAAATGTGCTACTTCTTACTTTTCATTTGCAGTCAACATGATTATTGAGCTCAACAGGAATAACTGGTATCATAATTTAGTAATTTTACAGTTTTGCACACAAAATGCTACGACCTCCCATTAATTTACATGGTTTATTCTAATCTAAAGCAGACAGACTGCTGGCAGATAAGAATTACTGCGCTGGTTAAAACAATCCTTTTTCATTCACTTATCCAACTCTGGGGAACACGGCACTAGAAAACATTTTTGGATCTTTCCCTGACAGATATCTAGCACCTCATAACTCGATCCCAGTTCCTGGATGAAACACCGGACATTTTATTCCATGTAGGACCCTAATCCACCTAGCTGTGTGCCCCTGTTGCAATATTAAATGCGAGGAGTCGTAAAAAGTAGCATAACAAATTTTTATGGAATAAACTGCAGCTAGTAGCCTTGAAAAATAACTTACTTGAGCGTCTTGTTGGTTCTGGTCCATTTTGCTGGTGCAGGTGAAACTCCCGCTCCAGATCAGGGCGGGTATTAGCCAGGCTGTTAGTGCGCAGATGCGACTGCCACACAGGAAAATCCACAGAGCGTCAAAACGAGCGCACCCCAAAGAAGTTTGTTCCCGCCCAGTCCCACAAGTCTTTCTATTGGCTGAGCGGTTGCTAGGAGATTGTACTTCTAAGTTTTGAGCGAGAGCAGACAAGATCCGTGAGAGCAGGGGCCAGACTTGTGGGAGGAGTTTTGATCCGTGCAGAGAAAAAGTTGTCACATGAGAAGACAATACCAGTGTAAGAAGGTTAAATCTGAGTGCAAAAACAAAGATTTGAAGGAGAACAGAGTGAATTTGAAAGAGAGCAGACATTTTGAGTGCAAGCATTACAAGTTTTGAGAGCAATAATATAAAATCTTATTCTGAAATTAAAAAGTTGGTCTCTTGATATGAAATTCTGCTCTCAAATTGAAAGTTCAACTGCTCAATTTCTGGCACTTTAATTCTTCCACGCCTCCAGAGTGCCAAAACTCCCAACAGCCGAGCGAGCAGAATCAGAAACCGAGCGCGCAGAAAGGCTGCCGCACGCGAAGTGAGGCTGCTGCACCGAGCGTGCAGAAAGGCTGCCACACGCGCAGAAAGGCTACCGCGCGCATGTTTTCCTCTGCCGTGTGCTCGTTGGCCAACGCGCGAACGCAGGTTTGTCACTTGCGCACATCCTTGTGCTCTCACAGACACAGTTTGCTCCCTCTCAGTGTACAAATGACCTCCTCGCCATGTATATTTTCACTCGTGAGGTTCTAACCTCCACGCGCGATGTGGACAATACACGTCCACGGGTTTTGGCTACGCTTGCACGGGTTTTGGCGGAAACCTGACACCATATTGGTGGACGGTACAGGAGTGCGACCATGAGTCGGGGCGCATGACCCAGCTCGAACATGCAAAGCTCAAAACTAGTAGGCACAACTGGCAAAGCCAATTGTTTACAAGTGAACTTTGACTTAAAAATCACCGCCAGTCCTCCTCCACGTCCTGATGGTCTCGGGACACTAAAATAAGCACAGTCATCCTGTAGTAGCTCTACAAAAGCAGCAGATTCACCTTTGGGAAACCAAGATTCCGTAATGCATAGGTAATCCAGGCCATGAGTCTCAAAGAACTCCTTCAGAATAAAAGTTTTGTTCATAATAGACCTGGCATTCACCAGGGAAAACCTGATGGTGTCCGGCGCCGAGACATCCTGAACCTTCCCATCCGATAATGGAGACCCTGATGGCTCGTAAATCACCTCTTGTAAATTCCGCCGATCGACTCCTCACCGAGCGCCGTATCTCGGACGTGAAGGACGTCGGGAGCGGACCAGCCGACCGCCGCCAACTACCGACACCAACCCGGAAACCACCGGACCTGGCGGACGCCACCACTGCAAACAGGGCCCAGCCGCACCAGGATTCTCCCTCAAAACATCTGGTCCGTCAAGCAACGCTGATCTTAGCTTCGCCAGCCATCCAGCCCGTTTACCCCTTCTCCGACGCTTCCTCCACTTAGGTAGATTTGGCAGTTGGAGTAAGAATCCGGGGACTCCCGAGAGTAGCGCAGATGTGTCTTGTCCATTATCATAAGGCTGTGACAAACAATTAGCCGGTTGCCGGAGCTGCAGCAGGGCCCCACGGCTATACACAAGAAGTGAGCTAATATTGTAGAAAAAACATCCGAGTAACAAAAAAAACCATAACAACCACAAGAGCGACAGATGAGATGCCCAACATGCTGGCGCCATCTTGCCTCAAATAACCAGTCAGCCTGAACCTGCTGATGTGGGAGGAGTATCTCTCTCTCTCTCTCTGTCACAGGCTCACCTACAGTGCCATTATCATCGGCTCTAGCAGCACTGTGTGTGGGAACATAAAACAGAGAAAATAACCTGAACATGCAGCTCTGACAACTGTGGAGTTGGGCTCAGCTCTGGACGGTACACCTCACCCCCCTCCCCCACTCTGGCTTTTGCCGCCGCCATAACACGAGGGAAAACCCTGAATGTAAAAAAAAAAAGTTCCACAACTGATTCTGGATCAGTCAAATCTGCTAAAACCACAGCTTTGACGGTCACGTGATCGTGCAGATTGAAATCGCAATTTTGGTCCAAAAACGATAGATCGTTCAGCCCTAGTCTGAGGAAGACATTTTACATTTCTATACATGTATAGGCTGTTTAACGTCCTTAACGTCCCGTTAACTTATACATGTAAAAGAGAAAACCACACCCAATGAGCTAGTGCGGAAAGAAGGTGAAGTAAAAATAAACCACTGCTTCAATAGATAACACAAAACCGGCACTTATTAAACAACCACATTAAACAAAATTAAATCCCAATTACTTTTAAATCATTTGCCCTAATCAGTTCAATTTTAGTATCTGTAATAAAAATGAACTTGTCATCTGTTGTATAATTGCTTTATACAAGTTATTGATCACTACTGTTTGTCAATCACACTTATCATGATAATCATGGTAGAGCCGAACATAATGTGATCATGAGGATGTAATCAAGGTAATCTTGGTGGAGGTGTGCAGCTTTGCACGCACATCAGGGAATGTATAAGGAGCAGAGCAGAGCTCAGAGCTGTTAGAGCTGTTTGAAGGATTCTATTTGACGAGGTTCATGGATTACGTTTTCTAACTGGGGTGTTCAGCTCTCCACCCATAAGCAACGGTAAGAGAAATGTTTCGTTCATGATTGATAACTTGTATGAATGCCGGTTGAATAAAGCCTTGTTGTTCATCTGATATTCAAGTTGTGTTTCATTGTTTCTGGCGTCGACTTGACAACGATCCTGATTAAATAAATATAAAGTGTAAAAAGAGACTTTGAGTCTTTTAAGGTAATTAAAATAAAATAAAACATTTTATTTTAGAACATTTTTGGCGTCACGAACAGGATCAGTCAAGCTATTCCAGCAACAATGAAGTGTTTTTGGAGAAGCAAAAAGGAGCCGAGTGCTTCTGGGGAGGGAACGCCGATTCCCGTGCCGATTCCCGGCTGGGAAACGGAGGAGTTCCGAACCATTGGTGATATGTTAAGGCAGCGCGGTGGACGCCCTGGGCCGTGGGGAGAGTTAAATGGAGTGGTCAGCCCCGCCGTGGTGCTGGACCGTTTGACGCGGATAGAAGTTAAAGAAAAAGCGCCGCTGGCAGGAGTGAGAGATATGATGTGGCTTTTTGCAGAAGCATGGAAAAAACAGGAGTTAGAATTGAGCAGTTGTAGAGAGCGAGCGGCGCAGGAGAAAATCCATGCTGAAGAAGTTGAAAAATCATGCTCAGAGTTTGAGCAGAGAGTGTGTGTGATGGGGAAAGAGCTAAAGCATGCTCAGAATGTTTTGGATAAAACGCTGACTTTTGTGTCTCGAGCGCAAAGGAAGGAAAAGAAGCGACCTCGTAGAGCAGGTCCTGCTCAGATCCGGGCGTTTGTAAAGAATGTTGGTGAAGATTGGAACCCAGAGAAATGGAACGGGGATCTTTGGGGGGATGATGAGGAGGAGGAGTGGGCGATTAAACCTGACCCACCACCTCAGCCCTTGTATCCATCATTACAGGGGATAAAGATGTCAGAACAAAGACCTATTACTAGGCGTCGGCGAGAACAGCAAATTATTCCACCAATACTGGTAGATATGGTGGATGATCAGGGACGGCCGGAACTCGATGAGGCGGGTAATATAAGAAGGATGTTACAACAGCAGCCACAACCCGCCCCTAGGCTGCTAACAACGCTAGAGGATTATTCACAAGATGAGTTAAATCACATGAATGGGAAGCTGAAACAGCGCCCAGGCGAACCAACTGACTCCTGGCTTAATCGCCTTATGGAGGATGGCGCGTGTGATAGAGCCATAGATGCCGGTGATGCCATGAGATTTTCAGGATTAAGTACTGATGCACAGATAAATGCTGAATACCGGGCTACAGTCCGGGCATTGCCAGCTGATGAAGATTTCAATGTGGGGGATGCATATGCTCTGGCATGTCATGTAATCTATCCTACCACGGCGGACTGGTCTGAGATTAAAGGGCAATGGCAGACAGTGAGAGATGCCATTCAGCGGCTCACCAGACTCACTATTAGAGAGCAAGTGGCTCGAAACGGGGGAGCTGGAGTGGTGGACTGTAACATCTCTAAGGCAACTAGAGATCACCTCATCAGACATGCCCCACCACATTATAAACCCATGGTGACCAGCTTGTTGTTTGGCGCGGCAGACCAGACTTTTGCCGCGATAAAAGATCGTCTTGGCGAACTCACCACGCTGGGTGATTGGTCTGAGACGAGGAGAGAGGGAGCTAGAACTGAAAATAAACCCAGGATTGATCCACATTCAAGGGGTCGTAAAGGGGGGGCAATGGGCCCCTCTAGAACAGATCTGTGGAGGGCACTGCGACAAGCGGGAGTGCCGTTTGAGGAGATTGATGGATTGCCCACTAATGCATTGATGGAGAAATGCAGCCAAATGGGACTGAAGGTCCATTGTCAGTTCAGACATTGTCCTGAAAAGGACGACAGGATGTCTGTGTCAGAATTGGTTGGAATGTTGCAGAATGTGATCAGGGAGGTGGCGTCGAAGCCTGCTGAACCTTCCGCCCCTCCCAAGGAATCTTCAGAGGAGGAGAGTTCAGATGAGTGTTATCAGGTGGCGGCAGTGAAGCGTAGAAAGGAAAAACAGCACCGAAGGGAACATGATGATGAATAGGATGAAGGTCAAGCTCGGGTTGTTGCCAGTGCCTCAGGATGGTCAATAAATGATATCAGACCACATGTGGAATTACAGATTTATTGGAAAAAATCAGTACAGACAGTAATGGCATTGGTTGACACTGGGGCGGAGGCCTCGGTAATTCATGGCAATCCTGATAAAATAAAGGGAAACATTGTAGAAAAAGGAGTATCAATGCTCCACGAGCAAGTGGCAGACGTTCCAGAAATGGATGAAGTGCCTTTTGAGGTAAAACCAATCCAGGATTCTCCTGTGAAACTGGGGGTAAGATGGAGCGAACTCACCCCAGAGCAGCAGGAGCGAGCCTGGTTCACTGATGGTTCCTGTCAATATGTGGCAGGAACCAGGAAATGGAAGGCTGGGGCATTTAACCCTGGTACACAACAAGTTATGGAACTCACAGGGACAGGAAAGAGTAGTCAATGGGCGGAGTTGAAAGCAGTACACATGGTAATAATGACGGCTGGGGTGCAGGGAGTAAGTATTTATACTGACTCCTGGTCAGTAGCCCAAGGAATGTTAACTTGGATGCCAACTTGGCATGCTACACAATGGAAGATACATTCAAAAGAGGTTTGGGGAGCTGACCTATGGAAGGACATTTGGGAGAAATGCCAAAATATTCCTGTGTCAGTATTACATGTGGATGCTCATACTAATAACAATGATCCTGAATCCCTGCATAATCAGACTGTAGATAAGATAGTGAAAATTCAGGCTGTAAGACAATCAAGTCCTGGATTAGCCAAATGGGCTCACGTTACTGCTGGACATTGGGGTGTGCAGGGAACATTGAAATGGGCGAGGGACAGAGGAATAGATCTCATCATTGATGATATTAAAACTGCCATAGAAGATTGTGAACCTTGTCAACATCAGAAAAAGAGAATCCCTCGACATATACAGGGACAGATACATCGAGGTAAACAAGCGGGACAGTGTTGGCAGATTGATTTCATTGGACCATTGCCAAAAAGTAAAAACTGTAAGTATGCATGCACAGCCGTGGATACAGTGTCAGGGGTACTGGTGGTGCATCCGTGTCATAACGCCAATCAGGAGGCTACATTGAAATGTCTGTCATTAATAGAGACCTATTATGGACTACCTTTGCAGGTTCAGACTGATAATGGTACCCATTTCACTGGAAATAAGATCAAAGAATGGGCAGAGAACAACGCGGTAGAATGGATCTATCATGTAGCATATCACCCGAAAGCTAGTGGACTCATTGAGAGAATGAATGGGTTACTGAAAGAGAAACTAAGGAAACTATCGGTTACTAATTCTTTGGACAAATGGAGAGAAAATCTGACTAGGGCAGTACATCAGTTAAATAACAGACCCGTGGGGGATGGAGTTACTCCACTGATGCTAATGGTTGCCAGGGCAGGAAGGGAAACAACTTCTACTGACCCTCCTATACGAATGTGGAAACTAACTTCTGAGGCAGAACTCCCTGTTAGAGCAACTGCGGGCTCTGTGGGATTAGATCTTAAAATCTTGGAAAGCATCACTTTAGTAACCAATAAAGTGACAGTGGTAAAAACAGGATTGGGAATTCAATGTCCACCAGGAACTTATGCTCATGTGTGTCCAAGAAGTGGTTTAGCTTTGAGGGGTCTAACCATTTTAGCTGGGGTAATAGACTCAGACTATCAAGGGGAAATAGGTGTGGTGTGTCAGCATACAGGTAAAGAACCGTTGGTACTGGAAAAAGGAGACAAGATAGCTCAGTTAGTAATCAAACGGTGTGTAATGTCCAAAGTTGAAGAGATTACTAAACCTACCACTATCACTCAGAGGGGTGAAACTGGGTTTGGATCATCAGACTTTACTGCGGGGGCAAAAGTGTGGGTGGAGCAGCTCAATGGTCCTCCCAGAGCTGGAGAGATTATTGCACAGGGAAAAGATGCTGTGGTAAGTGTATTGTTCCCCGGAGAGGAAAAATGGATTAATATTCCGATAAACAAATGTTACAGGAGAGAAAATTAATGCTTGTCATTCTATCTGCAGTTTTGTATGTATCCCATAGGCGGGTGTCTGAGTGACGGTGGTTGACTGGGTCCCCTTCCCCTACAAAAGGATTGAACCCTTGTCGAGGCGATGGATGGGCTCCGCGGACCTGGTGGTGTCGGATGTTTGGTCATCGTCCTCCATGTCCTCGCTGTCATCGCACTGAGGGCACATTTCTGTTGGGGGCTCACGGAAGGACAAGTGTTGGAAGAAGGGGTCATGGGCCATCTGGAATTGGTTAGCAGTATGTCCAACCGCACTCAAGGCACATTCACATGCAGAGCAAATGACGCTTGCTACTTGGGAAACCTAACATCTACCGGTAAGATGTACCGGTGCAGAGGATGTCTTAAAATCCGAGGAAGGGTGATCAGCCCGGGGGTGTTGGTTCAAGGATCAACAGTAACCTTTAATTCTGCAGCGCGCATCTGTGCATACCATCAGGGGAATGGTACTTGCATACAAAATGGCACAAATTGGAGTATGAAGGTTGATCGCGATTTCCGGATCAGGAATGGAACTGTAATCACAGGAGGATACGCCTATTTGTACATATTCTGGGTGCTGCCCGACACAGCTAGAGCTACGCAGACAGCTGTAGCTCCCCTGGTTCACACTTGTCAACAAATGGGACAAATAAGGGTAGCCGAATATGTGCGATGGACTGTGAAATTCCCTCCTATTCCGCCTTGTAACAGGAGGAGGCGAGCATGGTATGACACCGTGCTAGGAGGAACTGGAACTTTGTATGGTCTGGCTAACACAGCAGACAATGAGGTGACACGAACTATGCTGTCCAACACTGGAGAATACACCGCACAAGCTGTCACCAAGACTGCAAGATGGATGCCTTCGACTGTATCTAGTCAGTTAGAAGGAAGTGATGTGTGGAAAAGTGTATTTAAATGGAATCTAAAGCTTTGGAATGAAACTTATGATGCATTGCATAATTTGTCACACATAGGTAATTGGACAGTCTGTTCCTTGCAGACTATTCATGCTGAGACACAGAGAAATAGGTTAATGAGTAATAACTATCATGCATGGCGAACATTATGGAACATCAGTAGTTCATTATGGCTACAGCTACATGCAGAAATGACGATTTGTAATAAATCTATGTGTACTGGATACTGGGATCAGTATAATATGACATCAGTAATGACTGTGTGTAGATATCAGATACTGCCGGTGATAACCACTAAAGGGTTTTGGTATCTCCATGTTAGTGGAGAGTGGTGGGATGTTAAAACAAATCGAACATATGAAGTAAAACACTGTGATGAGACTGATAAGGGTTTAGCCTGCCCATTGGTAAAAGGACATAGCAATCCATGTTTCACTGATTCAAGGGTCGTACTCTGTGATTGGACGGTCACACCCCCAGAGGAACAGTTTTGGCAGGTGGGTCCTAACACCTTATGCGTGGCTACAATGACCAATTCCCCACAGGTACCTTCAGTTCCCTTTTCAGGTTGTCTCAAGGGTATACATATGTGGGAATGGAATAACGTGACCTATTGGTTGAGTAATTACACTGTATCTAGTCGGCTGACTAAGATACAATGGGAGGTTTTACACTCCCCTTGGACACTCTCACTGGAACAATTCAAATGCGCATTGGATGGTTCCACTGAAGTGGCAAAATTGATTGACTCTCATAGGTCCAACCTTTCCAGGCTCATGGTGTCTACTCTTGTGGCGCAAGGGGAAATAAAACATGTTGCTACATTGATTGAACAGGCTTCCGCTCATCATTGGTGGGATATATTTACAGGCATGTCGAGTACCGCTAATAAAGTGCTAATTCCACCTATGATTGCAGCATTAATTATAATCAGCATTCTAACATTGTGTAATCTTATTATTTGTTGGTATGTTATTCGATTAAGAAGAGAAATAAATTGGGTAATAATGCAAAGACTACGATGAAAATTAAAGTGGAACTACAAGGTAAGTTATAAATGACGTTGGTTTTGATGGGGAAATGGTGATGGATCCATGATGTTACATAAATTAGATGAAAAGTTCAAGAGTGGAATGTAATAAAAATGAACTTGTCATCTGTTGTATAATTGCTTTATACAAGTTATTGATCACTACTGTTTGTCAATCACACTTATCATGATAATCATGGTAGAGCCGAACATAATGTGATCATGAGGATGTAATCAAGGTAATCTTGGTGGAGGTGTGCAGCTTTGCACGCACATCAGGGAATGTATAAGGAGCAGAGCAGAGCTCAGAGCTGTTAGAGCTGTTTGAAGGATTCTATTTGACGAGGTTCATGGATTACGTTTTCTAACTGGGGTGTTCAGCTCTCCACCCATAAGCAACGGTAAGAGAAATGTTTCGTTCATGATTGATAACTTGTATGAATGCCGGTTGAATAAAGCCTTGTTGTTCATCTGATATTCAAGTTGTGTTTCATTGTTTCTGGCGTCGACTTGACAACGATCCTGATTAAATAAATATAAAGTGTAAAAAGAGACTTTGAGTCTTTTATTTTAAGGTAATTAAAATAAAATAAAACATTTTATTTTAGAACAGTATCTTTAAGGTTGTTGAAACCTTTTGACTCCTCTGAATTTTCCTACTGAAAAAAGGAAGTAATCCAGGCGATTTTATAAATGAAGAAAAAAGCGTTTTATCAGAGCTCTGATTTTCGTTAACTACCCGGTGAGTATGTGTTTTAGTTGTGCACATAACCTCAAGTGCAAGTAACGCCTAACTTAACTTATTTTTGCTGATAACCTGTACAGATGAGTGTCTAATAGTGCTGTACACATTAAAGTCCCCTTAGTTGTCACACACACTGATGTGTGTGCGAAATTTGTTCTCCGCATTTGACCCATCCCCTGGGGGAGCGGTGAGCTGCAAACACAGCCGTGCTCGGGAACCATTTGGTGGTTTAACCCCCCAATCCAACCCCTTTAATGCTGAGTGTCAAGCAGGGAGGCATTGGGTCCCATTTTTTTTCAAAGTCTTTGGTATGACCCGACCAGGAATCGAACCCTGATCTCCCAGTCTCAAGGCGGACACTCTACCACTAGGCCACTGAGCTGGTTAATATGTGTAACATGTGTAACCATTAGTGTGGCAGTTTAGTGCAACTTACGTTAAAATGTAATATTTCAGTCCAAAACCATAATTCTATCTCCATCTTCAGGTGAAAACTCTGCTCCACATTTAAATAGAACCAGCTGTGGCTAATGGCTAAGCTGCACTGCACTGGTCTCCAGGTGAGGCAGCTGCACCTCCACCTGGCTCAGCCGCTCATCAGCTGATGACGCGCTGGCGCTCAGAACCGCTCGCCTCCTTGAAAAAAAAATGCCCTCCTCCCCTTTTCATCTTATGATCGCGGTTAAAAGGAAATCCTCCAGAATGCTGCAGAATCTGTGTTTGCTCTTCTCCTGAGCGGTAAGTCTACTGCAAGTGTTTTTAGACTGAGAAAATCCGACAGCACAGAAATATAATTTTACTTACTGATAAAAAAGAAAGTTTGGTGGCAGAAGAATCTTGTCTCTGCTTTTTGCGGATGATGTAGTCCTCCTAGCTTCATCCAGCTCTGACCTTCAGCTCTTGCTGGGTAAGTTCGCTCCTGGTCAGGATGCGTCCTGGACGCCTCCCTGGGGAGGTGTTTCGGGCATGTCCTGCTGGCAGGAGGCCCCTGGGTCGACCCAGGACACGTTGGAGAGGTTACATCTCCAATCTGGTTTGGGAAGGCCTTGGGGTCCTGCCGGAGGAGCTGGTGGAGGTGGCCGGGGAGAAGACGGTCTGGAGCTCCCCAGTTGGGATGCTGCCCCCCGTGACCCGGATAAGCAGAGGAAGACGATGAGACGACGACGATAAAAAAGAAAAAGAAACTGCTTGTATGTACTGTTAGTGCAGTCAATAACCACAGCTTGCCCTTTTGTCCAAATAATCCCACGATTAACAAACACAAACACAAACACACAGACAAAACTAAAGTTTAGAGAGCCAAAATGGCGGAACATCTGTTAACGTGAGACTGAGTGAGGCCTTTCTCTGGAGTGAGCTCTGAAGTCACATGGATGCTCATTTATTATTCAGATTTTTAAGCATTAAATTCCAGTTAAACAGAAGAGTTCCAAAAACCATTCACACACACCCACAGTTGTCATTATTGTAAACTAGATCTATTAAACCTAGAATGGTTTTTTTAACCATGCTGTAAACTTGTTTATTTCTGCTGTTAAATTTTCATTTTTAACATGGGAGTCAATGAGAATTTGCTCACTTCTACTGCCAGCCCCTAGTGGATGAGGGCGGAACTGCAAATGTAGCCACTTACTTGTTGGCTTCAAATGATTAATTGAAGAGGGGCAGCGGCTTGGATCCACAGCACAAGGCTCTCATCAAACAATCCAAAAAAAAAAACAGCCTGCGTATGCAGGGCTTGTTATTTCTCCTCAGATAAACAACTCTGATCTGTTTCAAATTATTCATATCAAAAAATAAATATTTCAGTAATTTACAGAATGCATTAATTACATGTGCATGGCAGTGGGATTACCCTTCATTTAAAGCATTATTTGGTTCCCACTAATAATTTCTGATTTGTGAATGACTACACATTGTTTTTTTTCCTTACATAGCTCATCCTTAAAGTTTCTCAAAGGTAAATTATCTCACAAATTCTAATCAACACTAGAAAACAAAATAAATTGTATAAGCATAGCTAGCGAAAAGTTAGCTTAGCATTATAGCACGCTACTCACCGGAGAAAAGATGAAGCAAGAACGGGACAATCTTCTTCGGTCCACTGAGCAACAAACCTTGCTCTACAACCCAAAATGTAGTTATAAGTAACATCTTACAACTTGGTCCGTGCTTCTGCCGCGTGCCTCACATGTGCAGCCAGCTGTACCGGAAGTAGATACGTCTACTTCGCAGAACTCACACCACCCTCTACTGGTGACATGGGGTACAACTCATTTATAGCCAGATTAGATTATTGCGAAATGATTAGCTAATATTTAACACGAATTTTCAGATTAATCTTTAAACACTTGTGACTTTAATGTCCTTAATGAGAACGAAAGGTGACAAAGCTTCACTGCCCATGATTATTTTTAACACATCTATAAATTAAGATGTTACTTTACAAGCGGCGCCCCCTAGCATAGCAGGATTGTTACAGAAACCTAAAAGAAGGTCTCCTGCTGTCTTCATACCTGGTTAAGGATCAATCGCGGTCTGGTCTCTCTGAGTAGGTGAGAACGGGGTAGTCTCACTGGGATGGACCAGAACCACTGCACCAAGACGTGCCAGAGAACGGACACGGACACACACACACACACACACACACACACACACACGCAGCTTGGACAGTCAGACTTGGTTTTTCCTTCGTCCATGTTGACCCAGATGTTATTGGCTTGATGCAACACATCTGGTTCCTCAGGAAACAATCTCTTCTTCTGTTAAGATTTCTCTTCCCAGAAATGGTTTCACACTAAGACACATTCAGAAGTCAAACAAGCAACGTTATGAACTTACTGAGGTCTTTAGAACTACTCGTTCTCTAGAATAGAATAAATAGAATAGAATAGAATAGAATTTATTGATCCCACAGTGGGGAAATGTACTTGTTACAGCAGCACCAACACTCAAAAGGATAATTAGAAGAAAAATAAAAACACATGGGCAGTACAGACTATGGCATGCAAAATACACTCTTTGGAGCTTTAGACCAAATTTTATTATTTCCTCACAAAAACACCCCAAAGCAGTTTTTGGCTTTACACATGTCTCCGCTGCTTCTTCCCTTCAGCTAAGCTAAGCTAGAGCAGAAACCTGGATGGGGCTTTGGTATGTCATCAGGTTCCTGCCTCCCCATCCAGGTAGTCTCTCGAGTCATGATCGCTGGGGCCTCATTTGTAAAGCTGCTTCTGCACAAAACGGGTCTGACAACTGCGTGAGAGACTTTACACGCAAACTTTGTGATTTATAAATAAAATTTTGATGGAAAAATGTGGAAATTTTGAGCAAACTTTAGACCTGGAGTAAGAATATTTAGGAGATGGTGAGATGTTTAATTTAGGGGCACAGAATGTGACTGGATTTCACAGACAGCTTGTTGAAGCCAGACGTTGATACTTTAATATTTTATAATTATTTTGAGGCAGTTTGTGCTAAAATGACCGTTTACCGGGTTAACGAAATGTGACCCAGACCCCCATTAGCCCCTGTGGCCCGAACATCGCACTTGAACTTCACAGTTGCAGGTCTGGTCTGTTGGGACGCTGCTTCCAGCACGTTTCCATGAACACAAGTGACGAGTCACTCTTCTAGACACTTAGGAATGCTGGGAGATATACCAGCTGTTAGATTAAGGTGTTAAAAGTATGAACACACAGGGAGGAGTTATGTTTCATTTTTGGTTTGACCACAGAGAATTAATAACAGACACTAGAGGGCGGTAAAAGCAAGCAAAACTGCAAGTGTGTCTTTAAACCAATGCCAGTTCAGATTTTTTGTCACTCTTCTGTTTAAGTGTATTAAAAAAGCCTAAAATTCTGACTAATTAATGAGCATCAGACCCACGTGACCGCAGAGCTAGCTCTGGGGAAAGGCCTCAGCCTCCCCTTAAAACTGTTCTGCCATTTTCAGTCTCTCAACTTAGACCATTAGTTGAAGCGTTTGTGCATTCTTTTTGGATATTTTTTGTGCAATTATTGGACAAAATGACTTGCTGTGGCATTAATTGCACTAATAGAGCATCCAAGGGGTCTCCACTTCATTTTTTTCGGTAAGTAAAATTATATTTATGTATTTTAGGTCACTGCCGAGCGGAGCTTAGATTTTAACATGTACTGTTTAACCATTAAATTTAAATGTAATAGGGTAAACCCAGTGCATTTAACATGACGATGCATTTTTGAAAATGGGTTGAAATATGACATGTTGGTGGAGCTGGGTTCTGACGATCAGTATGGTCCCCTCCCCTCAGCGGCAGCTCGGTGCATCTCTGATTGCAGTGGCGCCTGCCTGCTGCGCGGCTGCCGGCTTGTGGAGCTCTAAGGAGACCTACGTGTTCCACCTGGTTTTACCCAGCGGTCAGCCCGGTGTATCTGTGACTCAGAAGCTCCGGTGTTGTGCACAGTTAACTCCGGCTGTAGCTAGGTAGCTACCTCCGTTAGCTCCCACCTTCGCGTTAGCTTTGAGTTAGCTTGTAGCTACATCACTTCAGTTCGACGGGTGTCGTCATTTGATCCCAGCCTTACAGCCCCACCCTCAGCTCCACCTCTGTTCCCTTTTTTGGAATCGTCTGGGCTTGACGGAACCTGTGACACGGTCAAAATGGCGGTCGTGGCCACCTCCCATTTTGGCACAAAAACTTATAATTGGAGCCTATGGACACAAACTGTCCAGTATATATGTCAATGGTTTCCACACAAACATGACAGTCACACATACGCATTTTAGGATTCCCACAACAGCTACAGACTTCAGCTTGGCCTCAATGGTTGGTTTCTAGCGTGAACATGATCTGGCCCAGTGGTCACTTGTAATGCCTGCAGCAGGTCTGTGCTGCATTCTGGGATGCAGGAATGCAGACATCAGGATCAGGGGTAGCTGACTGATATTTGGGCTGATGACCAGATCTGAAGATAATATGAACGAAGACCAGACTGCTGGTGTGAAAACTAACTAAACATCAGCGCTGCCTTCTGCTGCAGCAGCACAACAGGAGGCTGCAGAAGGTTTTCCTGAAGGTGACATTGCAGAGTGCATAGCAGCATGGGTTGATGGTGCTATTTATGTAGGTCAGCCAGTAACCTGTTGCCCATATGGTGTTGGGGATGTGAATGTGCCAGGCAGCCACAACGGCCATGACATTGTATGGTGCCCAGGTGAGAATGAAGGCCAGCATGATGCCCAAGATGGTGTTGGTGACCCTCCTCTCCCTCGCCATGACACGCCGCCTCCTCCTCTCCTCAGACCTGAAGCTGGAACAGGAAACCACCTCTGAGGCTGAACCGTGGAGGTCGGTGTTGGATGAAGAGTCGTTATCAATCTTGGATTCTTCCTCTCTAGTGGGGCAGGAGGTGGTACGAGACAATCGCTGCGGAGGAGACAGATGGATTAGTTAATACATCTGGTGCCAAGAGCTTCTCAGAAATAAACAGACAGGAAGTGTGACTGTTACAAATTTGGTGGAAGAATGACTCCTACCAGGTGTCTCCAGTTTTCTGATGTCTCTGCTGTGTCAAATGGACTGCTGGACGCGCTGGGGTGGTGCAGGGACAGGTCTGAGCCTCGGTCGCTGGATGCCCAACTGCACCGCCTCAGGAGGAAGCCTTTGATGGAGGAACTGGAGGTCCTGATCGTGTTCTGTTCTGCTTGGAGTGCCCTCAGCCTGCAGCGGCTGGCTGCCGAAAGGCGACTGTACAGTCCCACCATGATGAGCGCTGGCAGGTAGAAGGACAGCAGCGCGGTTCCCAGATTGATGGCTGGACTTGCCAGCAGCTGGATGTAACAAACTTCATCAGGGATTGCTCGTCTACCACCATCCCTCTGCCAACACAGGATGGCTGGGGTCCACAATGCAAAGGACATTAGCCAGGCGCCACCAATCATCACACCCGCCACACGGCCCGACCGCCATGCAGGGTAGCTGAGTGGTCGGGTCAGGCAGAGGTAGCGGTCCAGGCTGATGAGCATCAGGTTCAAGACAGAGGCACTGCTCACCACATAGTCCAGGACAAGCCACAGATCACAGAGGGCAGCCCCCAGGGGCCAGCGGCCCCGAAGCTGGTACAGCGTGTACACGTTCATGGACAAAGCACCAAGGAACAGGTCGGCTGCCGCCAGGCTTAGCAGAAAGTAATTGTTCACCGTCTGCAGGTGACGGTTAACTTTGATGGACAGGATGACAAGGGCGTTGCCAAGGATAGTGAAAATGCTCAGGGAACCTGTTACCATAGCAACAAGTATCAGATGAGCAGAGCTGTACAGATATGGCTGTCTGATTGGAGGCTGGGAGGAGGCGTTCACAAGGGGGTGGAGCCAAGATGACGAATTCAGGTCAGAATTAGATGTCTGTTCCATGTCTCCTACAAACGTACACATTTAGTACACATGTACACAAACACACACTTATAAACACACATACACATGCACACACACACACGTCCACTCACGCACACACAAACACTCACATACATACACACATATGCAGAGGTGGAAAGAGTACTAAAATTTCCTACCTAAGTACGAGTACCAATACTTTGATAATTTTTACTCAAGTACAAGTAAAAGTACTTGCCTAAATTTTTACTCAAGTAAAAAGTATCATAAACAAAATGTACTCAAAGTAAGTTACTTAGTTACATTTTGTCAGCGTAAGGATGGCTACATCTAAGTAGTGCAAAATCACAATGCCAGTTCACAATTCGCTCGTGTGTGCGCGCAAACACACACACACACACACTTACATGCACACTCACATACACACACTCATATAAACACACACACACACACACACAAACACATGTACACCCACATACACACACTCACATATAAAAACCTATAATCACACACACACACACCAGGAATAAATAATTTAACTGCATTTAAATAAATTTGTACTGAAACAAAAATTCATCCATTCATCAATAACGTGACTTTTCTGTATCGAATAATACGTTAGTTCTGACGGTGAGGACCACCTTACCTCTGATGGAGCTGCTCCAGCCACTCTGTGCCTCCACCTCCACCAGCTTCTGCTTTTAACCAGCTGAGGAAGATCTGGTCCATCATCATCAGTGTTAGCTCTGCCTCCCACAGCTGGTCCCAGATCAGGCTCAGTGGGCTGCAGCAGTTCTGAGAATTACCTCCAGCTGGAATCACCAGGTCCAGAGTCCAGGTGGTTGTTTCTTCACCACGGTGGGCCGGTGCTACTAATCTATTTTATGTTAGATACAGAGGTCCTGTCTGACCACCCCCTGCTCTTGGAGGTCCTTCCTGGTTCTGGTTTCCAAGTCCAACCCTTCAGCAGTGTGGGGAGATGCTTTCATGGCTTCTGATCCATCACAGCTTCAGACTCCCGCAGCAGCACGAAGATGGAATCGCTCTACAAACCTGAGACCTTCATGTGTACTGGACTGGTTCTTACCTGGTAATGACCCTTAAACCTTCAACAGACCTAGGGACAGCAGGAGGTAGAGCAGGCTGTCCAGTATTTGGAAGGTTGCAGGTTCGATCCCCTCTCAGTTCTTCGCTGTCGTGTCCTTGGGCAAGACACTTAACCTCCTTGGCTAATGGTGGTTGTCGGAGGGACTGGTGGAGTTTGTACGGCAGACCAGAACAGCTGTGGCTACATCGTAGCTCATCACCATCAGGGTGTGAATGACTGCTGTAAAGCGCCTTGGGGGGCTGTAGAAACCTAAGAAGGCGCTATACAAAGACAGACCATTCACCTTAACCCTGCAGTTTCTTTTTTTTTAGATGGGGGGGGGGGCTCCCCACACTGGCCCCCCGATGACCTCACACCAACCAGAGCCTCGGGAACTCTGGGCAGATCTCATCCACCCTCGGGGCTTTGCCACTGAGGAGCTTTTGGACCACCTCAGTGACCTCAGCACCAGAGACTGGAGAGCCCCCAATCTGAGGTCTTCAGCAGCCCCTCCTCCATCTCCGAGGCCTCAAACTCCAAGAGAAGGCTCAGTGTCAGCGACCAGCTGAGCCAGTAGCTCTGGAGTCCCTCAGGGCCGTGTCCACTGGTGCGTTCGAGGGCTGCAGCGACCACCCTGTTCAGTTTTTACTCCTTTTGTTTTCATCCTGAAGCCAACCTTCTAGATCAGCTGGTTTTCATGCTACACTTATGAATAATTAGATTTTTTTAGGATTAATGTTTCTGCACAACTGAAACCTGCTCCTGATTTTTTCTGGGTCAGAACCTTTACCCGTGGAACCAGGAGTCCAGAGCTTCTAGAACCAGAGAATCTGAAAGTTGATTCTTTTAAGAAAAGCAGCAGAAACGAGGATTTTTCACACGAAGTGGATAAAACAGTTTTTAGTAGAAATGTGAAGCTTCTGGAACCAGATCAGGTTTCATTTATGAGCACGAGGCCCGGCATTAACCAGAACCTTTTTACTCTCTGGTCCAAACATGAAGCTGTCAGAAAAATGGTAGAACCTGTCTGGGTTCAACTTATCCTCTACCTGAACGAGCACACACACATTAACATGTCGTGGTCGTGCTTCTGTTGGGCCAGACTAGTGAAAACCAGAACCAGAGGAACCTTAGAACCTCTGGACTGGAATCAGAACCTGGTCCCTCCCAGCTGCGAGACATTCCTTTATCTGGTTCCAGTTCCTTTGTTGGACCCGCTCCCCATTACCAAAACCTTTGAAATGGAATGTTTGACCTCTGACTCGCTCAGACAGAAAGTGCTCCTAACTCAAGGGATGAGCCAGAATTTTAAACAAAACATAAAAAACAAGAACTGGATCAGAAGTTTTATACAGTTGTGTTCACATGATGACATCATTCATTAAAACATGTTCTTTCTCTCTCTCACACACACACACACACACACACACACACACGCACACCTGTTCAGGCTTTGTGTAGCACCAAACACACTGTAGTGCAATGGGGGGGAGGGGAGTAGATTATGCCCCCCCCCCCCCAACCCACATCAGATTCACTCGCTTCTGTCCCGTCAGTCTCAGTGATTGCTGTCCTCCAGTGGGACGTCCCACGCTGTCCCTTAGTGGACCGGAGCCCCGCCCACCAGCACGCTGCCCTAGGTTAGATGCCCCCCCCCCTCCCAGATGGCACTCATATGTCAAAAATGAAAGTGGACAAACAAGGAAGGAGGCGTGTCTCTGACGAGGAATGATGGTGGTAACGTCTTAGCTCAGATTTATAAGTGCGCGGGGGTAGGGGGTGGGGGGTGGGGGGTACGTAGCACCAACTTCTGAGCATCAAGGGTCGAGCAGATCCCTGGACTCTGCTCTTCTCAGCCACTGAGGATACTACCTGCTGTACGGGTCGCCATGGTAACTGTTCAGCCCACCCTCAGAGTGAGGGAGAGGGCTGTGGGAGGAGGAGGAGGAGGAGGGGGAAGACAGCAGCAGTGAGGAAGAGGAAGGACCCGGCAGGGAGTCATCGTCTGTTCGTCCTCCATCAAACACATCGTCCATGTCCACCTGGGGCTCACGCAGCACCTGGGGGCCCCACATGGGTGTGAGCTGCTCAGGAGGGGCCACAGCCTGGGCGGGGCGACTGGGGTAGGGCGGGTCTACAAAAAGGGGCTGCGAGGAGGGGTCAGTCACAGGCCTGGAGGCCCCGGAGCCGGTCTGGGAACCACGGTGGATCCGGTGGCTGACTATGATGTTGTTCCCGAAGCCGCCCATGGAGGCCATGGTGGTGCTCTGCTCCCTCTGAACCACCGCCGTCATGCCGCCCTCTGCGATGAGTCGGCGGATCCGTGTCAGAGCATCCTCACCTGAGACGAAGTCCACTGACTCAGCTGGACCTGCAAGAGGCGCCACAGGTTGGACCCTGAAAACCACTTGTCATCTCAACAGAACCAACAGCAGTTAACGGTGCCAAACCTACCAGAACCAGCTGCTGCAGCGTCCTCGGTCTGGACGCCGTCATGACCTCTGATGCTCTCAGGTGGACCCAGAGCTGCTCGACTCGTAGATGGAGCTTCAGGAGTCACTGCTAAGAGGAGAGACAAGCATCAGGTCACCTACCAAAACGAGTCAGAACCGGGGGTCGGCCGATTAATCAGGCTGATTTTCACGATTTTATCATCACCGACTGTTATGGAAATTTAATATTTCATTGCTTTAATCCTGTTTACAAATGTCCTAAAGCATTCTCACACTCAGACACACCCACACACTGTTCTTCCCTTACACTCACACACACACTGACTCTCTCTCTCCTCTCACAATGACCTCACTCCCATCTTTATCTCTTTGTTTAAATAAACTCTCTGATCAGATGTTTGGGACATTTTGCCTCGTGCATGTGCCACAGTTATAACTGGTTGACTTGTCTGCTCATTGTCTCCTTTTCACTTCAGGAATTGGGTTTATTGATAAACATATTGATAAAATCCCTAACATCGGCCGATAAGCCTCTTTAGGTTAAAGATTAAAGTCGTCATGCTGGTGTGTGTGAAATTTGTTCTCCGCAGTGACCCGTCTCCATGGAGGAGAGCGGTGGTTTACCCCACCCCCCCAGTCCAACCCCTTATAGCTGAGTGTCCAGCAGGGAGCCGTTGGGTCCCATTTTTTGAGTCTTTGGTCTGACCCGACCGTGGATTTGAACCCGTGACTTCCCAGTGTTGGGGCGGGCACTTGGCCGCTGAGCTGGTACTTAGTCAGGCAGCTCTGTGTAAAGCTTTCACGTGTAAAATTACATCCCTGAAAAACACCTGCTTAATAAATGCTCTGAAACACGTTTGTACTTGTAATACGTTGTTGGTGGTTTTCATTAACCTTGGTATTGAAAACCAGCCCAAAAAATGATCTCGGCCAACGGCTGAACATGATGACCTCCACCTATCGGTATCAATCAATCAATCAAACTTTATTTATAGAGCTGCCTCTGCAGAAGCCCAAGGCACTGAACATAACATAGATTCAAATAAAAACAGTGATAACAAACCCTAAAAACCACACACAAACTTATGTGCAGTATGTAAAAGAGGGATAAGAGACATAAAAGCCAAACGATAAAAATAAGTCTTCAAGCAACTCTTGAAGACATGAGGGTGACTGTTTGATGATGAGTGGCAGTTCATTCCAGAGGGATGGAGTCAAGACCGGGAAAGCCCGATCTCTACATCTATATCAGGAGTGAGGAACAGTCAGCAGCTCCAGCTCAGCCGAGGGAAGAGAGAGTGATGGGGTGTGCCGTGTTAATAGGGCTGCCAAGTATGGTGGAGCACCATCATATAGAGACCGGTAGACAAAGCAAAGGACCTTAAATTCTGCCCGAAAGACTACAGGAAGCCAGTGTAACGATACCAGCACAGGAGTAATATGTGCTGATTTTCTCATCCCTGTCAGAAACCTGGCTGCCGAGTTCTGGACCAACTGGAGATGATTCATCACTGCCTGGCTCAACCCAATATAGAGAGCGTTACAGTTACAGTCGAGCCTAGAAAAAACAAATGCGTGGAGCACTGACTCCAGATGTGCTCGGAACAACATGGGCTTGATTTTTGCCAGCTGTCGCAGGTTAAAGAAGCAGACCCTTACAACCATATTAATGTGAGATTACAGTTTGAGTCCTGCATCCAGTCTCACGCCCAGGCTGGTGACAACTGACTTCTGGTTGAGTGAGAGAGCGTCTAGATCAGAGGCAGAACTCACACTCGCTTCACTAGGTAGAAAGGTAATAAGCTCAGTCTTCGTATCATTCACGTGAAGGAGATTAACTGCTAGCTATGACTTGACATCCTTTAGACAAGCTGGGAGATTAAAAATGGAGCTCCTCTCTCCTGGACAAACAGGAACATAGATATGGCAATCATCTGCATACAGATGAAACTTAACACCGTGTTTGCACAGGAGAGCCCCCAGCAGAAGTAAATGAGAAAATAGACAGAACCCTGAGGTACTCCCGATCACAAGTCTTCCCAAGGTGACACAACATCACCCACCATGACACAGAACCCCCTACCCAAAAGACAAGAGCGTAGTCACTGAAGGGCAGACCCTGTGATCTCCACCCATCTCTCCAGGCGATCTAGCAGAATCTCATGGTTAACTGTATCAAAGGCTGCTGTTAGGTCCAATAACAACAGAACCACATAAAGACGTCATTTAAAACAGTCAACAGTGCAGACTCTGTGCTATGTCCAGCCCTGGAACCAGACTGGAAAATCTCAAGTATATCGGAATCATCCAAGAAAGACACCAGCTGCTGACAGACAACATTTTCCAACAATTTGGAAATGAAAGGAAGTTTGGAGATGGGCCGATAATTTGCCAGAACAGACATGTCAGAACCGGACTTCTTTAGTATTGGTATGACCAATACATCTTTCTTTGAAGGTGGAATCGGCAACAGAAAAACAATATCAGTCCACGTCTGGGCAGAACGAATGGACTGAAGGGTGGGACTGGTTCAGCTGGTTATGGTTCTGAACCAAGTTTGGGTTATGGACATCCTAAAGCCTTTTTGAGCCGAAGTTCCAGCACGAGCACGAGGATGGGAGGAAGCAGTCTGTGTGGTGTGTGTGTGTGTGTGTGTGTGTGTGTGTGTGTGTGTGTGTGTGTGTGTCAGTACTCAGAGGCAGCTGGGACACACTGGGCTCTGACAGGTCCCTCTCTGTCTGTGTCTCAGCATTCTGCAGCTGGATGATTGGAGTCTGGGTTCCCTGTGATGTCACTGAGGGGGTGGGGTTTCTTGGCTGAAGACCAATGGCGTTCATCAGTCCCATGTCTCTGTCCAGCCTCCAGCCTGAGCGACTTGGTCTGAAATGATTCATGGTATTTAATTAGAGCTGACCCAGCCGGATGGTTCCTCCTCTCCATTCCTCTGATCAGTCTGGTTTCCATGGAAACAAGTGATACAGGGTTTTAGAACCAGCTTTGCTTTGGTTGACAGCTGACTTGGTGTCCAGAAGCTCCTCTACAATTTGCTCTTTAAATGCATTATTTCCTGCTATTTCAGCTGTTAACTTTATTTTTTCTCTAAGTGTTTTTCTCCCCAGAAGAAGCTACAATGATGTTCTGCTGAGCTGTGGTAGCCTCCTGGAGGGGGCCATCAGCTAGCACACTGCTGCTAACACCTGAATCATTCTCCCTCTCCTGATAACATTTTATTTTCCTTGACATTGAATGTGCTACTACTAGTTAACCCGTTTAATTATAGATTCACTAGGATAAATACAATAACGTTTATCTCTCACCAAATAGAATATTTACTAAGAAATCACAATGTAACCATAGAAACACGACTTGGTATATATGTTGTGTGTGCGCGTGTGTGTCTGCTCTGTCTTCTCCATCTCCAGTGAGTCATGGTGGATGGCTGCTTATATTAAAAGGGAGTTTTACTCTCCACTGTCGCTGCATGCTTGCTTAGTATGAGGATTGCTGTAAAGACTGACACTAGTCAGTGACTCGATGCAACCTGCTGGGTTCCTTATATAGGAAACTTTTTACGGATTGGCTTAATGACCTGACCTGTACTGGAATGTTTATTGTGTGAAGGTCCTTGAGACAACTCTTGTCCTGATTTGGTGTTATATAAATAAAGTTGAATAGAATTGAACAGTGGTCCATTAGAACCTTAAACAACAGAACAACCCTCACCCTGCTCGCTCAGAACCTCGGGTCCGTCCAGTTCCACTGTTGTTAACGGAGAACAACGGCTCACTGCTCGGCTCTGCAGGACTCTCCCCATCACTTCGATAAAACCTGAACACACACTAGGGAATTAGCCAGAAAATGGAAAAGAGTGAGTATGTGTGTGTGTGTGTGTGTGTGTGAAAAAACAAAACCTTTCACGTAACTGTTATGATTATTTCTCTAAACAATGCAACATAATTATCTGATAAAATTAGTAAAGATGATTTATTTGAAATAAAATACAAGCTACATGAGGAAAACACAACATTCTAATTGGCTTCATTTTAAAGAGCAAGTAACACCTAAACCAACTCGATGTTACTAATAACCTTTATAGAGGAGGGCTGTAGACAGCTCAGCAATTTTGTGCATCAATTATATCTCCATCTGAGGTTAAAACTCTGATTTAGAATCAGCCACAGCTCATGGCTGTAGAGCTGCCGGGTGGCGTTGTCTGTACGGAACTACCTGCACTGGACTCCACCTCCACCTGGCTCAGCCACCCACCTGCTGATATGAAACGTTACGGCTCGGAGCCGCTCGCCTCCTCAGAAAAACGTCCTCCCCCCTTCTGGTAGTGATCAAGGTGGAGAGAAACCCCCCCCCCCCCCCCCCACACACACACACACACACACACACTGAGCTAATAGTCTTCCACCCAGGAAGCCTCACATGCAGAGGAGGAATGTCTTCGTGGAATCTCAGAACCAAACCTGATTAAAAGCACTAAATGGGCTGTTCCACAGAACGTTCTTCCTGTTGAGGTCCATCGTTAAGATAACCATGTTAGGAGTGTGTGTGTGTGTGTGTGTGTGTGTGTGTGTGTGTGTGTGTGTGCAGAGGTGAACAGGGTCAAACATTAATGCGTGTTTCTGTTGATTTCACTATGATTTTTTTTAAACCAGCTGTGACCGGTTCTCCTGACCCGGTTCAGGATAAATGCAGCCCTGTCAGAACTTAATGTGATCCTCGTGAGGAACCGGACTCACACAGGCCGACAGATGACCAGGTCTCCTTTGTTGGTGCCGTATGCCAGACCCATGGCTGGATCCGGCAGCCAGCGAGCTGAGTTGATGCTGACATGGCGCCTCTGGTCCGGAGCCATGGGGTAAACCACGCTGAAGACCATCTGAACCAGAAAAGAACCAAGAAACCCGCCATCAGCAGCTGGAAGAACTCAGGATGAAGACTGGGACAGTCGGCGTCTCACCCTCATGGACGTCTCCCCTCCATGCGGCTGCTGCAGCCTGAAGACCTGTGCCACCATGTGATCGGTGGAGGGATGCAGTAGGATCCTGCGAGAGGCCAGACCCACCATCACATAGCAGCCCAACGGAGACAAGCTGACGGAGATGGCGTTTGGACCTGAGGAGGCAATTTCATCAAAGCCAAGTGAAAAGTCAACAGAGCAGCAGGAAGCGGAAGCATCAAAGGAAACGGTACCGAATCTCTTGGTGTAGAGTATCTCTCCCAGGTTGTGTGGAGCCAGCGAGTAGATGGCCAGGATGCCCTCATCAGGAAAACCCCGTTGGCTGCTGGGAATGAAGACCGCCAGCAGCTGACCGTCAGAGGAGATGTCACAGCTGGCGTCATTATAGATCTTACAGTTTGGCACCAGAACGTTGATGGAGGCTGGAAAAGGGAAAAGAGTTGACTCCTGTTCACCTTCAGACCTGCTTCTGAAGAATGTGAAGAGCTTCACACAGAGAGGAAGAACCCAGAGGAACGAGACACCAGAACCCAGAAATTAAAGGTTCCTCAGTCAGAACTGAGCAGAAGGCAGCTTTTCAAGCCTAACGCTGACTGACAGGCTAGCTGAAGAGCTGTGGTACCGTTGCTAATCTCAGGAAGGTCGAACTTGGTAAAGTCCCACCACTGCAGCCGGTAGGTGGTGTTGGCGATGTTGCTGGCGACTGCAGACTGACCGTCTCCGATTGAAGCTCCTGAGGACACAGACAGGAAACAGAATTCATCTTTATGTAGAATGCTTACTAAAACCCTACTGAAGCTGAGTTATCTGTGCTAATTAATCCCCCAACCTACAAAACACACAGCATACACAGTTCCTGCTTTATGAGTCCCACCTGTCCTAGAAAAGAGCTCAGGTGTTTTGGATCACCTCCCGCCTCCTACACCCCCACCTTCTGCCATAAATGGTGAATGGAGAGGACCTCATGAATATTCATCACATCAGTATTTTCATCAGTAAGGCTTTTTTAAGTGGGCTATTGGCAACATTTTCACCACATGTCGACATCACATATTCAATTCATGCAAAGACATCTGAACGTTCAAGTCCATAAACGGAGTTATGAGTACTGAAGTGAAGAGAGACAGAGAAAAAGTATTAAACACATGAAGATAACAAGGTGCAAACGGCGTGAAAAGCCAGGAGATCACCTGAAATCTGTCAGTATTGAGAGAGGAATCCCGCCCCCTTTCAGCTGAACGTTCCAGTTTGCATATCAGACTAAGCGCTCCACAGAGGATGCCATCCCCTCTGCCCTCCACCTGAGCTTGGAACACCTGGAGGAAAAACAACCGCCACGTGCCAACGATGTTCTGAGATTTCAGCTCAGCGTTCAACACAATAAGCCCTAGCACCTGGTCCCTTGGGCCTGAGCACGCCCTGTGTAACTCCTTTCCCCTGGCCATAAGACCGCCGAGTACCCTCAGGCTATAGCTACCAACTCACCAACCTGCTGGGATGGCAACGTCCCTGACCCACCGCAGTTCCTCGTGCTTCCCCTCCACATGACTACAACATGCTGCTGTGATATTATCCCTCAGTGCAACAGCTGGTCACACAGTCTCTTTATTTAGACTTCTTACCATCTTTTACGTTGCATTTTCTAGTCATGTATGGAAATGTCACTCAGGAATTGATTGTGTATGTGTACTGTGGGCCCAGCAACAACACTGATTTGGACAGGTACACCAATGGCGTGTTTGTTGAATAATGATAAAAGCAAGCCTAAGTCATTAGTCCTGATTAAATAAGGCTTCACATTACCCAGGAGACACACAGGAATAGCTTCATGATGGGTTAAAGCAAAAAACTCTCCTAAGATCTTAGCAGCTACTGTTGTTTCCAAGAAACTATAACCACCATGGCGGCTCACCACACAAGACTTCATTGCTGATCCAAAAGCATGCTGAGGCTCGGTTCAAGTTTGTGAAACAGCGTTTGGAGAAGCCTGTGGATCACTGGGGAACTATTGTATTGTTAGATGAAACCATTCTACACACCATGTTTGGAGAAGAAATAGCACTACCCACCACACCAAGAACACCATACCAACAGGTAAGTTTGGGGGTGGAAGCATCATGGTGTGGGGTCCTGGCAGACTTCATGTTACTGAAGGCAGGATGGATGAAGTACCATGGGCCTCATTTATTAAACGTACTTCCGCACAGATCTGGACGTATTTCGTGCGTAGGAACATTTCGACGCATTGTGTGGTATTTATCATTTTGTACTTGTGCGTAGAAACATTCCTAAATGTAAAAACATCTCTGACCGTGTGTACGCACAGCATCTAGTGGCAGAACGGGGAAGTGCAATGCTGAATGCCAGTCATCCAAATGTGTTTCTCATCCACAAATTATATTTATCCAGTCTGTAATGTTGTTGGTGGAAAATCTGCATTTTCGCATAACTGGTGCTAAAACCAATTGAAGACACACGTGACCAATGGGAACCTGCCATTATGTCATGGCTGATCTGTGTTTTTGGAGGATTTAACAGAGCGTGCTCTCTGGAGGGAACACGCTCTCCATCGGCGCTCTGATCTCAAAGGAAATCCTTCTGCTTTACCGTGGTTTTGGACCCACTGTGACACAACAAACCTCACGAATCCAATCCCAGTTCATATTTTATTTTACAGCTATGAGAACCTCCCAGAACCTTCTCTGCCCCCGGTCACACACAAGCCATGTAGCCAAGGTAACCAGACTGAATGAACGACTGAATGCACTCTCAGACAACATTTCCAAATAAAACTAACTCCAAATACAACGACTCCCTAATGTAAATGAGAACCCGTTACTCTACGATTTATCAAATCAATTTTTTATTTACCCCTGACAGGAACCTCTTCTCTGTCCCGACCACGTTTTTAACCTCTGTAACTCGTTTGGTTCTTTTGTGCTTTGGCAGCCAGTGTCTCGATCTCATTTTCAATCGCTTTTATTTTTTCTGGAAAATAAATAAATAAATAAAAATATACCAGGGAATCCCATGAGGATGTAGTGTGACCAAATATGGTTAATTGAGGGCATTTGTCTATGCAAATGGCTGTCAACAGGCTTGAGTATACGCAAGTGGAATTTATCAACAGCTGACCACGGAGGAACATGCGTACGAGAGTCCACCGCATGTTTCATAAATCAGACTTTTGTACGAACATTCTAAATACCATTCGTAGGGCTGAAGATAGGAACGTTTCTACGAACGTTTGATAAATGAGGCCCCTGGACTTTCTGGATAAAGATCTGCTGTCATCTACCAGAAAGCTGAAAACGAAAAGAGGGTAAATGGCCTGTATTAGACATAGCACCTTCTAGAGTCCTGGAATCCCCCCAAGATGCTTTACAACACAATCAGTCAATCACTCATTCACACATTCACACCCTGAATGGACATTTCAGCAAGATGATCCCAACCACAGGGCCAAGGAAACAATAAACCGATTTCAAAGAAAGAAAGTTAAGTTGCTTGAATGGCACAGACAGTCACCTGACCTAAATCCCACAGGACATCTATGAAGAGACTGAAGATCAAAGTTCAAAAAAGAGGCCCAAGGAAGCTTCAAGACTTAAGAGTGTTTGTGTGGAAGAACAGAATCCTTCCTGAGCGATGACTGGTGTCTCCATAGTCCATACCTAAGGTGTCTAGAAGCTGGAACCACCAACTATTAAAATGTGTTGTGTGTGTCCTCATTCTTGTAATCATAACTCATTTTCTGGACTTAAATGTCATTTTTTGTGATTGTTTCGGGCTAAAAAGCTTGATTTTGTGACAGCTGTTGTGAACAAAAGTTGTAACGTTTTTTATGGTTTGTTTAATTTAGTCAATAATCAGTAGAAAAATGTTAAAAAATATCAATTAAACATGTCAAATTATAAAATTCCAACATTTTTATTGTAACCAGATAAATTGGATTTCTTGCAGGAATGCTGTTTGAATGCTGGATAGCTTAAACTGTTAGCTGAATCAGCTTAATAGCTGAACTGAAGCTGAAAGTAAGCAAAACTGTCAAAATGAGCTGAATGTGTTGAAAGATGTAGAAGCAAAAATCACCAACAAGCAAATAAAGCACAAAAAGTAAGTGAAGAATGGAGAAAAATAATCCTAAATAGCAAAAAACTGAAATCCGTGAACATTGTATAAAAATCTGGACAGCTAAAATGTCTTAACACCTGTTATTTCAGTTGTACAAGTTTAACAGTTTAATCTTGACATTTAGCTGAACTGTGAAATTAGCAGCTTAAGCTAAATTTGGTAACTGATTGCTGAAGTTGTTAACAGCTGAAGTGAAGCTGAAACTAAGCTAAACTCGCAAATGAGCTGAATGTAGTGAAAGATGTGAAAGCAAAAAGCACCAACAAGCACATAAAGCACAAAAAGTAAGTGAAGAATCAAGAAAACTAATCCTAGACAGCAGAAAACTGAAATCTGTAAACATCGTTTAAAAAACTGGTCAGCTAAAATGTCCAAACACCTGTTATTTCAGTAGGACTAGTTTAACAGTTTAATTTTTACATTTAGCTGAACTGTGAAATTAGTATCATATGCTGAATTCAGAAACTAATTGCTGAAGCTGCTGAATACCTGAAGTGAAGCTGAAAATAAGCTTATCTGTCAAAATGAGCCGAATGTATTTAAAGATTTAGAAGCAAAAATCACCAACAAGTGTAATAAAGCTCAGAATGTAGGTGAAGAATGGACAAAAAATGCTAAACAGCAGAAAACTTTAATCTTAGAACATTGATTAAAAGCTTGAAATTTGAAATGTTAAACAGCTGGCATTTGAATGAGAATAGTTTAATTGGTACATTTTTACAATTGGCTGAACTGTGAATTTAGAAACATTTGCCGATATCTGAAACTGATAGATTAACATATGCTCAGACTTGATATGGGATGGATGAATGGTTGGATGAATGAAATGACGGATGTATTGTTGGATGGATGTTATATGGTTTGTTGAATGGATGGATGGATGGATGGATGGATGGATAGAAGCACGTATGGATTTATATGTGGATGGATTCCTTAGGCCAAGCCAATCGATTTGATGTCTCACATGTGTGGGTGTATAATCTCTTAACAAATCAGGGAGCTGGGAGGGAGCGGGGCACTTTCCCACCTTCTGACGGTCAATCAAATTTAACTTGTTTCTAGTTTTAAGTACAGATAGTTCAAAAAGATCAAAAACAGAAGTCTGTTATTGGCTCAGTATTCAGCATTTTATATTCATTTCTATGAGACTTGGTTAAAGTGATTTGTAGTTCCTTGTGTTGCCATGGTAACAGATGACAGGAGTCTGCTTTAATAAAGCAATTGTAAAGAATGGGTCGTTTACATCTTACTTATGAACCATAAATGTATGCACAATGTACAATGTCACATGACTCTTTTAAACTTTGAATAACATTTCTATTAAAGTATGTTGATACAGTTGTGTCTAAAATGTTGTTGCTAAGCACATTGCCATGGTAACGCAGAACACAATATCAAGTTAATACAAGACTCCTCGGACCAAGCAGGTTGAATTGATGTATCATATGGGTGGGTGCATATTTCCTTTTAGGCAGAAGACTATTGAAAACTCTCAGCCAATGAGAGAGCAGCGAAGGTGGAGGGGGCGGTTCCTGCCTTCTTACTAGTGTTAAAATGTCAGCTATACTGCTAGTTTTAAGTGTATAGAGCTCAGAAAGATAAGAAACAGCAGAAATTATAGGCTCAATATTAGGGGTGGGTGCAATTAATCGATGAGGCGATGCATCTAAAAGCTTAACATGTTGTTTCAGCATCAATTAATGAACGTCGATGCTTAAAAAAACATAACATCAAAGTTTTGTTGTGAAGCCGGTACAAAAAAAATAAAAACACGTAACCGGAGCCTTAACGCGCGTGCCGCCCGGACTGTTTAGTGAGTGGCACTACCTCTTTGACCTCTTTCTCCATCCTGGAGACTGTCTCCAAACTACCGAAGAACTCAGAGAAGGCGAGGAGCATTACAAAAGCAATAGCTACTAGGGGTTGCATGACTTAATTTTTTTTAAAGTCGACAGTCAAGTAATGAAAATCGAGTCGAGTTTGACTAGTCATTAATGATGACGGGGGGTCGGTTGGTTCGCTGGAGTTTTTGACAATTAAAATTGCGCCCACATTTTCAAAGTTAAACACATCTCTTTTAACAACGGTAGTTTCTGCATATATATACTGTTCCTGCTTCAGCCCTCTCACCCTCCCCCTGCGCAGCGGCCGCAAACTCTGTGATGCGCCTGCAGCCTCTCAGAGTTCCTGCTGCTCTAAACATTAAAATAATTATTTCATTTTCTGTTCCTCACTTCTGATTACCTTCAATGGTGTCTGTTTGTTGCAACCACCAGGTACAAAAACAAATTTGTTTTTATTTGACTATTTTTCTGTCCTGTGTGTTTATTATCTTCCTGCATCTCCTCTCAATCCTAAAGAAAAACTGCTACCTGGGTTCATATATATTCACCTCATGAGTTACCTTTGAACTGCAGTTCTAAAAGATCCACCGAACGCAAAAACAGCGGAGTGCGAGCTGCTCGCCGGCCGCAGTGCATCACCGGAGGACAAAACAGATGGCTCCACAGCAGCGGGGTGCATCAAGCAAAAATAAAAGACAGAAAACATTAACGGAAATGAGCCGACATGAACGATCGCGTTACATTTGTTTTTGAGTGGCGACACCTGATTTGATAATGTTACTGTGGCCGTGCTCAAGACGCAGATGTCTGGAGCGCGTCAACGATCAGACCTTTGCATGCGCAAGCTGGTTAAGATTAGGATGGGGAGAGGGGAATGTTTAATTACAAGAGGGAAAAGGTCAAAATTTGGTTAAATGTCCGTTTTACGGCGGGTGTCAGTACCGATGCTCTGGCACAGCGCGTCGCCTCCGCCTCGATCCAGACGCGCAGGGGCTCGTCACCTGCTGTCTTTTCCGAGGACTGCATCTTGTCATTATCACGTGACAGCGACTAGTCGATGACAGGCATAAAAAGTCACTACAGAGCAGTAAGGTTGACTAGTCGACTAGTTCATACAACCCCTAATAGCTACTTTTATCGCGACAGATCTATGCCCGTATTCAGTAGTAAACAACAGGGGGTTTCGGTTAGTGGTGCGCACCATGGAGCCGCGCAATAAACTTTCTCACCGAAAACACTTCGCAGAAGAAAGAAGTCCCCCACCTCTACGAGGAAAGGCAACCGGGATAGCGCTCACATGCGATGCAAGGACATCGGTTGCCACCAAATCCTTCGTTACTGTAACGGCGCATTTTGTTCTCACGTCGGACAAGAACGGGTGGAAGTTGGTGAGTCACGTTCTTCAAACTCGAGAGATGAGTGAGAGTCAAAGTAGCACAATGTTGACATTTGCCCACCTCACACAACAGGAGGATGTAGGGGGACAAGAGGGAGGGGAGGGAGTATGAGTGTCACTCTGCTCTATTTTGTTGTGTTCGTCTCACTGTACTGAAGCTCCAGGCTGAATACATGTTCAGTTGAATTATGCACTTTTGTTCTGAAAAAATGCAACATATTAACTTCAAATATAGCAGTTTTTTTCTGTTACCTATATTCCAGACTGAATAAGCAGAATTTATTTATTTGATCTGTATGGCAGCTTTTTTGTAATGTTATCATATGCCAGACTCATAAGTTTCCATTAAATTAATTTGATGGAAGTAAAAATCTTGTTTACTTGAATTAATTACCTCATTAAATCCAGGGCTTGCCTGTTTTCAGTGTTTCCCAACAATGGAGGGGACACTAGTTTGAGTAAAGCTTTCCCTGATCGAAGTTAAGTTGGTCAAAGTGCAAATATTTACACGTCATACAGTCATAAAATAAGAATTTGTCTTTGTAAGTAAATACATTTTTTTAACATTTAACTATTTTTCAGAGAGTAGTTTTAGAGGAACTGAATAAATTGATAGGTTATTTATTTACAAATGTAGATAAAGAAGAAGACAATCTTGTATGAAAAAAGCATTAAAAATGTCAATAATTGAAGAATCGTGGCACCAGTAATCGAATCGAACCAAAAATCATTAAAATCGAAGAATCGAAGCATCAAAGCTCCAATAATCGAAATCGAATCGTGAAGTACCCTTTTTGGAACACCCCTACTCAATATTAGGCTTTTCACATTCATTTCAATGAGACTTGTTTGGGGATATCCTTATGCATTTGTGTTACCATCGTAACAGATCACGCATTTAAAATTTAATACAAGATTCCTGAGACCAAGCTGGTCGATTTGATGTGTCATATGTGTGGGTGCTCGATCCTACTTGGACAGAAAATGGTTGAACACTCTTAACCAATCAGAGAGCAGCACTGTTTTCCCGCCTTTTCCCTCGGCTGTTGGAGGTCTGCAGCTGTACTCCTGTTAATGAGAGAAGCCTTTAAATCTGTCCTTCAGAAGTGAAATTGGACCTGTCAAACTGCTCATCACCATTCGAAAATTACAGCACCGATTAGAAAAATTCAAAAAGCACAGGCGGCAGAAGGCTTTGGTGGTCATGTGTGTGGAGTCTTGTGTGCCTACCAAAAATGTTCTAGAAGATATGAGTAGAACATTTCAGCTGTCTGTCGGCCACAGGTGCCTTTTTTTAAAGGGGTTTAAATGGCTGAAAGCTGGCACAGTCCTCCTTCTGGGGATTGTAGCACAAAAACTGTAATACCAACAGCAAAACTGAAGACAGCACTTTGAAGCTGACAAAAAAACCTAATAAATTTGACTTCTGTTTGTGTTCAACAACAATATTTCATGGTGTACAAAATAATTTACAGCCACTGTCATGCAGAGAACAAGAAAATTGTAGGGCACGGTCCTTTGCAATAATTTTTTTCTGCATGTGCGACACATTTCACCCATTTCACCCTCACGAAAAAACAGGAAGTGTAAGTGATGACATCCTTTATATCTACCCAAGAAGATGCATCGTGATTGGTCAAATATGCGTTAAAGTTGGGCTGATTGGATATAATTGCAAGACGTGGTGAAAAACAAGGATTGATTGAATTTACATTGATAGTTGTGATCGCAACATCGCAAAATCCTGGAGGGACTGAAATGCTTCAACTTGACATGTGGTGGAAATGTGTCAGTAGTTCACATAGAAACACCCTTACTGGTAAAAAAAAAAAAAAAAAGCTGATGAGTCAAGTACTTTTTCTCCCTGCTGTACAAAAGATCATAGTTCCCTGGTGACCATGGCAACACAGAGGTCTAGAAAACGCCATTTCGCTCAGACTGAAATTGAGATTATTTTTGAGTGAGGCAGAGGCACCGTGTTGTTGTAGCTGTGTGTGTGTGTGTGTGTGTGTGTGTGTGTGTGTGTGTGTGTGTGTGTGTGTGTGTGTGTGTGGAGTTGCAGAGCAATCACAGATGACATAAAATAAGAATACCTATAAAGCAGTGGTCAGCTGGAGACAAAGAGGAAGAGAGCAACAACCACTGTACGATCTAAAATGACTGCATTATTAAGTTTAGGGATCACGGAGATCTTCCTTTAATTTAACCCAAAGGGTGTGTGTGTTTACCAGCAAGCACTCTGTTGACAGAGGAGTGTGTGGCGAGCCCTGGCTGCCCTCGCTCATGAAAGATTCCAGCGTAGGGCAGATACTCTGGGAGGAGAAAACGTCTGCAGAACACGGTGAAGAAAACAGAAAAGCAGATCAGAGACAGAAATCCAGACAAAGGTGGACAGGCTGCTGCAGAATCACTGATCTGAGACCAGACTCACCGAGGGACGAAGCGGCCCAGTGAGGGTGCGGACATCCTGGCGTTTCGAGGCGTCCGGTGTCTCGCTCGTTCGCCGTTATCACTGACAACAAAAACATAACAGAATAACGTTTATGGGACACTTCCTGTCTTCTCAGGGGTCACAGAACAAGCATCAAATAAATGAATGACTGACTAAAGCTTCCTCATATAGGGTTTGGGTGGTGTATGGAAGAAAATGTGTATCATAATTCTAAGTACTTTAAATGGTAGGGCTGAGCTATCTAACATTTTAGACCAAAATTGAAATTTCAAACAAGGTGATCATGTGATGGTCAAAGCTGCCATTTGGTAGTGCTCCTGATTGACCCAAGATCTGTTGTGTCAGCGTTCATAGATAGTTTCTCAAACTAAGTAAAAGGACACAGAAGAATAGCAGCTGGCACTAACGCAACACAGAAACTGGATGCGAAAAAAGAAACGCAAGCTCTCAAAGACTCTGGCAAACCAAAGCGTTACTATGGAGGACCTCACAAAGGCTGAGACAGCCATAGTTTCTTTTTGTCATACCAAAGATTCCCTAACAAGGTTACTGCATTACCATCCAGTAATCCAGACATACACAAAAGCTTTCAGAACTACAAACTGAACCTTGTCCCACAGGAAGGACTGTTACATGTTGGGGGCCAGTCGAGCACAGCAGCTATCCATGAAAAATTGAAACTTCCACTCATTTTGGCTAAAGATCAGCACATATCCAAGGTTATCGTCCATAATTACCACCTGCAGCTCAGGCATGGAGGAAGAAACCATGTCCTGTCAACAGTAACCCTGGTTTCACACTGGAAGCATCAGCGGCGTGAAACGACAGCGGAATGGTTTATTCGTGAACTTCAAAGCGGTCCTTTTCACACCGGGAGAGTCTTGGCAGAGGCGCGGCTTCCTCACCGTGCTCTTCGCTGAACTCGCGAGATCACACGATCCCTCGAGACTTCAGGTCACGGTTTATGCAATCCGCCATTAAACCAAAAAGAAAGAAATCACGTTTGATATCGCTGTGTGATGTCATATATGATGTTGTTCCTCTCCACTGCCAGGATTAAAGCCATGAAAATACATCGCTGCACTTGTGGAATGATGCTGTGAGTGAATAAGCCGTTGGGTCACACGTATGCCTCATGTATAAAGGTTGGTTTATGCTCGACGCGTCCGCGAGGTCCACACGGCTCTGCGCAGCGAAAATGCATCATTTTAACAACCACGCCCCTCCACCGCGCCTCCGCACGGCCCAAAATTTCTGCAACGCGCACCTAGGAAAATTTCTAACCACGCGGACGGTCGGACACGGAAAAACATGGCGGACCGGCAAGAACTAGTATGGCAGAGGTTCGTAAATACAGACATTTGTATGATTCAGCTCTCAGAGATCACCGTGATCAACATGTTGTTAATAATTCTTGGAGAGAAGTAGCTCGGACTGTCGGAAAAGACGAGGATGCTGTTAAAAATGCTGGAATGCCATGTTGTAAACAGTAATTTCTACTTCTACTATGGTGTAGTGTTGGATGCATGCTGTGGAGCTCCATGCTGCCCCGTTCAGTTTGGGAGAATATTGGCTCACCGCAGAGACGAGCCGCATGAACCATAAACTCTGCGAGTTGTGAAGCACGTTCCATCCGCGAGCCGCATCACCGCGCGGAAAGTGAATGAGTCAAGCATAAACCAAGCTTTAGAAACTGCATCGCTGCAGTACTTTTGTTTTGAAAATTACCAGGGATTTTACACCGAAACAGCATGTGATTTCCTGTCTAGCCCTATGTTAACTGTGGAAATTGATGCATCCCAGAAGCGGCTCACGGAAAAATTACAACCCGATCCTATCTTTAGCGGCGCAGCGTGCCGCTTCTGGGATGCGCCTGGAAATTGCCGCGTCGCTGCTGGTTTGAAACAGTCCATAGTATTTGAAGCCGTGACGTTCAGCTGCCGTTCCACGCTGCTGATGCTTTCAGTGTGAAACCGAGGTAAGGCGAATGCTTTAGATGACAAATGGCATTTCAGTTGCAAAAAGGGTCACAGCAAAATGTTTCTTTTGCAATCAACAAATGGCAGATCTGCCAGAGGAAACAGTAGTACCAACATTTACAAACATCGGCGTGGATTATTTTGGACCAATTGACATAAAAAAAGAGGACACAGAATCATAAAATAATATACAGGAAATTCCTGTCAGGAATACACTAGCATGACTAGCTGAGCCATGCACCTTGAAGTGGCTTACTCTCTGGACACAGACTCCTGCACTAACACACTGTGAAGTTTTATCTCCCAAAGAGGACAAGTCTCATCAATGAGATCAGGGACCACCACCACCATCATCATCATCATCATCACCACCACCACCATCATCATCACCACTACCACTATCACTATCATCATCATAATCACCATGACCGCCATCCTCATCATCATCATCACCACCACGATCACCATCATCACCACCACCACCATCATCATCACCACCACCATCATCATCATCATGACCATCACCACCATCATCATCACCATCACCACCATCATCATCACCACCACCATCATCACCATCCTCATCATCATCATCACCACTAAGATCACCATCATCACCACCACCACCACCACCACCATCATCATCATCATCACCACCATCATCATCATCATCACCACCACCACCATCCTCATCATCATCATCACCATCACCACTATCACTTCCATTATCATCATCATCACCATCACCACTATCACTTCCATTATCATCATCATCACCATGACCACCATCCTCATCATCATCATCACCACTAAGATCACCATCATCACCACCACCACCACCACCACCATCATCATCATCACCACCATCATCATCATCATCACCACCACCACCATCCTCATCATCATCATCACCACTAAGATCACCATCATCACCACCACCACCACCATCATCATCATCATCACCACCATCATCATCATCATCACCACCACCACCATCATCATCATCACCACCACCACCACCACCATCATTACCATCACCACCAATAGTCATCATCACCACCATCATCACCAACACCACTACCATCATCACCACCATCAACATCGTCATCATCATCATCATCATCACCACCACCACCATCATCATCATCACCACCATCTCTACTCTTGAATACCCAATATGACTCATCGATCCTGCTGTGTGATGAAGGACTTACTCCACTTCCTCAAAGTCCACATCACTGTTGTCTATGGAATTGGTCGGGTTGCTTATCGGGCTATCGGAGGATGTGGACATGGCCCTCAGGCGGTTCTGTTGGTACCGCAGCGAGCGCTGGCGAATGCTGTCTCGCCTCGACAGATATTGAATCATCCTCTGAGCGTAGTAGGCTGCAGGAGAAAGTCTGCAAAGCGAAGATGAACATCTCAGGCCTTATATTTTGGTCACAGCAGCAGATTTAAACAAGGGGGAGGAGATGGAGCATACCAGCGGATTGGACTAATGCCAGACTTTTTACAATTCATTAAAGAAGTCCTTCACAGAGAAATCATTTTTAAATGACTTTTTCTGATTATAATTGGTCACCGAGTTTGTCATGCAGGCTGAACATGAAAATAACTGTTAGCATTAGCAACTCCAACACACAGCAGAACTCCTCCAGGCTTGTGTTGTTTGCAGAGCAAACAGTCAGTGGCAGAGTTGTGTTGCTGTTGGCCAATCAGAGGAAAGATGTTCAAATATCAGCAAATAAGACTCCAAAACCTGTCATCTGAAGCACAGCTCTGATCAGGCTCACTTCTAGATCCTGAAACAGGCTGGCTCCCCCCCCCCCCAATCAACCAGAGTACGACTTACAAGGCACTCCTTCCTAGTACCTGGTCGGAGGGACCGGTAGTGCCAGTGCTCGGCAGCCTCACCTCTGTCAGTGCGCCACAGGACAGCTGTGGCTACTTCGTAGCTCTTCACCACCAGAGTATGAATGTTTGAGTGAATGGGTGAATGACTGTGTTGTAAACCACCTTGGGGGGTTCTAGGACTCTAGAAGATGCTATATCAAATACAGGCCATTTACCATTACTAGAGATCACTGCAAATGTATTAACCCTCTCAGGCTCTAAATAAGTTTTGATAAAAGGACGAACAACGAAGTCCTTCAGGGGTACTTCTGAGTTAAAAATGCTCATGAAATACGTACGTGGAGTAACAAGGTAGGTAGGTTTTAACGTTGCACATCTGCAATGCCTGCCTCCAGAGGGTTAAAATGAGGGATGGACCTCTTTAAAAGTCAGCTGATTGGTGGGGTTGACAGTAACAGAGGAGTTAAGTGACCACCCCCTAACCAGAGGGTTGCAGGTTTGCATCCTGCTCAGGCCAGTCATGTCCTTGGGAAAGACACTTATACCAACTTGTGTGTTGGTAGTGGTCAGAGGAACCAGTGATGTCTGTGTACGGCAGTCTGACTTCTGTCAGGGTGCCCCAGGGCAGCTGTGGCTACAATGTAGCTCATCACCATCAGTGTATGAATGGGTGAATGATTCAGTGTAGTGTGAAGTGGTTTGGAGTCTCTGATTCCGAAAACCGCCATACAAGTGGGCTTATTTATTAGTTATTATTACTGTGGAATAAAATCAGGGTTCGGTTAAATTATGATGAAGACCTGTCACTCTCAGGGGATGAAGGCCTACCTGGCTGGGTCGGGATAAATGGGGTGGTCTCTTGATCCGGACATGTCGTAGCGAGACAAGGATAAGAGAGACGATTCCAACAGTCGCCTGCAAGAAAACACAATTATTGGAAAAGAGGTAGAAGCTGATTAAGCGAAACAGGAAGTGGAAGAGAAGTACCTCCTCAAGGAGTCCTCATCAGGGGGGTCAACAGGCATTTCTTGGCTTAAGGCCTCGGGGGTCTCAATAGATCGGCTAGTAGCAGCCTGCCGGTACACCCTTTCCCACTGTGCGGTGTCCTGGTTGTACACCAAGCCCACTGTCTGCTCGCCAGACTGGCTTGGGGGTGGGGCTATGGGGAAGGCCACAGTTCCTGCTCCTCCTATTGGAGGAGGAAGAGAAGGAGGTGGTGGGGGCGTTTGCTCGCTGGGCTCTGTAGACACCCTCAGATCCTGGTTTTGAGCTTCCAGTGTCCTCCTCGTTTCCTCCGGCTGCCAAGAAGATGCAGATGAAGGAAAGGAGGAGGAGGAGGAGGGCGGCTCTGGAACAGAAGCAGAGGTGGAGGAGGCCTGATTGGTGCGCTCCCAGCGCTGGGAGTCATGATTGAAGGTCAGGAGGTTGTGGCAGGCTCGGCAGCGGTTCAGGTGGCCTCGGGAGGCAGGAGGAGGAGCGTTGTTCTCCAGGCTGTGGGAGGCAGAGGGAGGAGGAGGGAGAGGAGGCTGGTAATGGATGATAGTTGGAGAGGAAGTGGAAGAAGATTGACTCGGTCTGCCTGGGTCCATGTTGTTGTTCAGCAACTCTTGGCTGGGCTCCTGGCTGCCGTCTGCCAGGCTGCCCCCTAGTGTTGGGTCGATGTTAGTGCGGTCTATCTCCAGGAAGTACCGGCTCAGGTTGCACTGCAGCACATTGCGGAAAGACGCCGAGTTGCTGCGCGAGCCGTCCCAGAAGGGGTGATGGCCACTGCTCGTGCCAGCAGCATCTCTGGTCCCAGACTCTCCTTGTTGGGGGAAACCTCGACCCTCGGTAGCAGAGGTGTAAACGGGAGAGTGAGAGGAGCCATCCTGTTGACGAAGAACTGACAGAAGACTGACTGAGGATGATGAGGAGGTCCTGGGAGGCAGCATGGCTGGATTTACCCCACTGTCCCTCATGCTCAGCAGGCTTCTGGTCCATTCAGGTCCGGGCCTGGGCGCAGGATGTGAGTCAAGCGCACTTGGAATGACGGAATTGAGAGAGGTGCTGGCGCTGTAATAGACTGAGGTGAAAGCTGAGGGGCGTTCTGATGGTTGTCTGGGTTCCGTACGGGCCGAGGAAAAGGTGGAAGCTGTGGAGAGCGTTGGAACATCGGACGATACCATGGAGTCAGACGGAGTTAATGTGGAAGCACCAGCAGCCAGAGAAGGGTTACGGCTGACGGAGCAGCGACTGCACAGGCACAGCATACCCAGGTGCTGAGTGCAACCAGGGTATGAGGGCCCATGCTCAGAGCCAGGGTAATGGGCAAGAGGCATACTGGGAGATTCTCCAATACTACCTGTGTTTTCACCAAGAGCCCGCGGATGCTCGCCTCCGCTCTGAGAACTCGGCGCACGAGACGACAAGATGTGGAGAAAGTTATGAAGGATGGGAGTTCTGCGGACTGGCTGGGAAGGCAGGAAGGAGCGCTGTCGGAAGTGTGGCATCTCCACGCTGTCCATGGGAACCTCAGACTCCTCCTCATTCTGGAACACAGAACCAGAACCAGAATGAAAACCAGGACTAGGGATTTTCAACCGAGCTGGTTTCAGTGCTAGCTTGGTGCCAGAGCCTGACCTATCCTAGTTTCTTTGGTTTTCTGGTTTCAAACCGGAATATAACCTTAATCCATCTCCTTGTTGAGCCAGATTCTTGCTCAGAATCCCTTTCAACTAGCCTAATGAGCTAGACCAAATTCTTGCTTTGCAAAATTTGGTCTAGGAACGCTCCACTTTAACTTCTGTAGCCCCTAGCAGCATTACAGCTGGCCAATCACAGTGCTCTATCGGCTTTGTGGGCCAATCAGGGCCCTCTATTCTGGCGGGCGGGATGATGCAAAGGAGTGGAACAAGATGGCAACAGCTCATTTAAAACGGTTTTTACATCAGCTATCACCACATTAATCACCACCATCAACCAGTCCATTTTGGACTATTAGGACTTGGGCTTTATTAAAATCAGGAGCAGATAGATGTATTTAAGTAAAATTTTTAAGAAAAAAGGTGTATTTTCGTCTTTTTCAACAGCGGACTGCCTCGTTTACCAACATCCGTTATGTTGAGTACGTCACATTGTTCATTGTCCAGTAGCATGCAGAGATCGTTTGAAAGACAACGGTAGAACCCGCCCCATGACAGAGAACCATTAATGGAGCGTTGCCAGACCATCTTTCAACCCTTTAGTGTAATTTGTCAGTAAATATTTTTACACATATCTTATATATTTTTAGATGATGTGAAACACTGTGGTTAACCCACCGTAAAAACGTCTCCAACCCCGCTAACAAAAAAACAGATATTAGCGGACCAACGTGAAAGTGAAACTGAACAAATGCATGCTTTCAGAACCACCGTGAACAACCACCAGGACCGCTCCGTTTCCACCTAGGAAGTGCTTCAAGTCTGCTGTGAGGGATTATTTTAAGACTCCCAAAGCTGCTAACAGAGAAACTCAGAAGATGATCGTCTATCTGCAGAGCTGGCAGGAAAAAAAAAGTTGTGATCCGATCCTCAGGCCGCCATAATAGATCCCCTCAACACCTTGGCTGCTCCTAGAAATCCTGTCCATAAAAGTTATGAACAGAATCTGTGACAAAGGGCAGACTTGGCGGAGTCCAACTCTCACCGGAAACGAGCTCGATTTACTGTTGGCAATGCAGACCAAGCTCTGACACCGGTCATACAGGGACCTAACAGCCTGCATCAGAGAGCCTGGTATCCTATACCCCCGGAGTACCCCCACAGGGCCGCCTGGGGTACGCGGTCTAATGCCTTCTCTAAATCCACAAAACACATGTAGATTTGTTGGGATAATGCCCACGCACCCTCCAGGACACCCTAAGGGTAGGACGAAAACAACATTGCTCCTCCTGAATCCAAGGTTCAAATATCCTATGGACCCTCCTCTCCAGAACCCCTGAATAGGCCTTACCAGGGAGGCTCAGGAGTGTGTGCAAGACTATCAAGAACATTAAAATCAACGTGACAGAAAATACAATTTAAAAATTAAAAAGAAACCAAGTTAAAGTTAAACCCAAATGCATAGTTAGGGTCTGCTAGGACCGCCTGGCAGAAGAACCTGTTAAAGACGGTCTTCAACTCCCACCTCCGGCAGAGCTTTGACCGCGTCCCGAGAGCAGTGGGGGACATTGACTCCGAGTGGGCCTTGTTCCACTCTGCAATTGTTGAGGCGGCTGTTGCTAGCTGTGGTCACAAGGTGGCCGGTGCCAGTCGTGGTGGTAACCCCCGTACCTGTTGGTGGACACCAGAGGTTCGGGGAGCCGTCAGACTGAAGAAGGAGGCCTACAGGGCGAGGCTGGTCTGTGGGTCTCCGGAGGCAGCAGACAGGTACCGGATAGCCAAGCGGGGTGCAGCAGTGGCAGTTGCTGAGGCAAAATCTCGGGCGTGGGAGGAGTTTGGTGAGGCCATGGAGAAAGACTATCGATCGGCTCCAAAGAGGTTCTGGCAAAATGTCCGGCGCCTCAGGAGAGGAAGGCAGCAACTCGCTCACACTGTTTACAGTGGGGATGGGGAGATGCTGACGTCAACTGGGGCTATAGTCAGACGCTGGAAGGAATATTTTGAGGAGCTCCTCAATCCCACCTATGCGCATTCCAAGGAGGAACCAGAGCTGGGAGACCTGGGGATGGACTGTCCAATCTCGGGGGCAGAAGTTGCTGAGGTAGTCAAACAACTACACAGCGGTGGAGCCCCGGGGGCAGATGAGGTTCGTCCTGGGTATCTCAAGGCAATGGATGTTGTAGGGCTGTCATGGTTGACACATCTCTGCAACATTGCGTGGTCATCGGGGGCAGTTCCTGTGGAGTGGCAGACCGGGGTGGTGGTCCCCATCTTTAAGAAGGGTGACCTGAGGGTGTGTTCCAACTATAGGGGGATCGCACTCCTCAGCCTCCCTGGAAAGGTCTACTCCAAGGTACTGGAGAGGAGGGTCCGATCGATAGTTGAATCTCAGATTGAGGAGGAGCAATGTGGTTTTCGGCCTGGCCGTGGAACTGTGGACCAGCTCTATACCCTTGCAAGGGTGATGGAGGAGGCATGGGAGTTTGCCCAACCAATCCACATGTGTTTTGTGGATTTGGAGAAGGCTTATGACCGTGTCCCCAGGGGCACCCTGTGGGGGACGCTCCAGGAGTACGGGGTGGGTGGCTTTCCGTTAAGGGCCATTCAGTCCCTTTACCAGAGGAGCGTGAGTTTGGTCCGCATAGCCGGTAGTAAGTCGGACCTGTTCCCGGTGAGGGTTGGACTCCGCCAGGGCTGCCCTTTGTCACCAGTTCTGTTCATTACCATTATGGACAGAATTTCTAGGCGCAGCCGTGGGGTGGAGTGTGTCGAGTTTGGTGGCAGGAGAATCTCGTCTCTGCTTTTTGCGGATGATGTGGTCCTCCTAGCTTCATCCAGCTCTGACTTTCAGCTCTTGCTGGGTAGATTCGCGGCCGAGTGTGAAGCGGCTGGGATGAGGATCAGCACCTCCAAATCTGAGACCATGGTTCTCGACCGGAAAAGGGTGGCTTGCCAACTCCGGATTGGGGGAGACATCCTACCTCAAGTGGAGGAGTTTAAGTATCTCGGGGTCTTGTTCACGAGTGAGGGTAGGAGGGATCGGGAGATCGACAGGCGGATTGGTTCGGCGTCTGCAGTGATGCGGACGCTGAGCCGATCTGTCGTGGTGAAGAGGGAGCTGAGCAAGAAAGCCAGGCTCTTGATTTACCGGTCGATCTATGTCCCAATCCTCACCTATGGCCATGAGCTTTGGGTAATGACCAAAAGAACAAGATCGCGGATACAAGCGGCCGAAATGAGTTTCCTCCGTAGGGTGGCCGGGCTCAGCCTTAGAGGTAGGGTGAGGAGCTCGGACATTCGGGAGGGACTCGGAGTAGAACCGCTGCTCCTCCGGATCGAAAGGAGCCAGTTGAGGTGGTTTGGGCATCTGATCAGGATGCCTCCTGGACGCCTCCCCGGGGAGGTGTTTCGGGCATGTCCTGCCGGCAGGAGGCCCCCGGGTAGACCCAGGACACGTTGGAGAGGTTACATCTCCAATCTGGTCCGGAAACGCCTTGGGGTCCTGCCGGAGGAGCTGGTGGAGAAGGCCGGGGAGAGGATGGTCTGGAGCTCCCTAGTTGGGATGCTGCCCCCGCGACCCGGACCCGGATAAGCGGAGGAAGACGACGACGACCAAGTTAAAGTTAAAGGGTGAGCAAATACAGTGCAGAAGGTGCAGCATAAGAACATTTATTCAAAGGCTGATGAAAACATGAAGGTTTTCAGTTTTGATTTAGAAGTTTATAGAGTTGGGGCCCATCTGAGGTCATGAGTGTAGCGTACCTAAAGGTCAAGTATTTTCATCAAAAGGACCAGAAATTAACTTTTTCATTTGCAAACACAAACTGCATCACACATCCAGGGACACATCACATCTGTCTCGACTCCAAACAAGAAAAACGAGAATCTACTACGTGCAACCAAATAAGTTAGCCATAATAAGTGCCTTCCTTTTCTTGGCTGGAACAAAAGTCATGCAGAAGACAGACTTTCTGCACCCTCTCTCTGAATAAAGTTCCTCTTCCTTGAATCATAAATGACATTTTTAAACTTTATAATTGCATAAGTGTCATATAATCATCTATTGTTAAATCCCAAAGTAAGTGCATAATATGTACATTAATCAATGATGTGTTAAAATGGATATTTTTCCTGCAATGATTCATGTCAGACCTTAAACTACACCAAACCAGTATATGCTGATTTAACCAGTTAATCCATCAATATACTCATACATCATAAGATTAATATTAAGGTTTTAACATTCACTTCATATAACTGTTTAAAACATTTCCGCTTCACACTGAGAGTTCACCTCTCTGAGGATCTGAGGGAAGGTGTGATTTCTGAGCTATTTTGGCCACGCCCTTTAAGCGTGTCAAATTCTGATTTGCCAAATTTATAAACAAAGTTGATAAAAACAGGAATCACTTCCTGATCTAGTCAGTCTTCGCCGTTCACTCAATGAGGCCAGTCGAGTGAACAAGCATTTTGAGACCATCCTTTTGACCTCAAGGTCAAAGCCTCTCTGCAACGCCTGCGAGTGATTTTAGACACCCAACACCTCAGACAGACATCCAACCTCCAGGTCCTGGTTGCATCTCATGGCCAGTGAACTACGACTCTTTGGGTTCTCGCGGTCTTGACGTCACTCGGGCTGCCTTTCCTCCGGACCGCTGGGAGCGACATACAAGGATATCGTAGACTCTGCACACTTAGTGTTATACTAAATAAAGTCTAGCTTATCAAACCATACAGCCAAATTGATTTTACAACCCAGACTTCACAAGCTCTCTCAGATACTCACAAGGCTCTGCTAAAACATCTAGCTTCCATTCATCATCTGTTTTCTGTATAACCATCATTTCATTCATACTTTGCCATGTACAATCATTTAGTTAAGGAAAATAGAATTAAAATCATTTTATAACGGTCACCAAGCCACAGGGACGTGCATGAACTAAGGGGGGAGAGTGTAACCCGGTTATTTAGTTGATGCAGTAAACTTTATAATTCTTATGCATCGCTGGTTAACTTCCCTCACTCTCAGTCGAAGTCTGAAACATTGTAATCCTACGAACACGAACTCACGCGATACTTTGTGATGCACGGGCACAAGGCTATATCAACATGGCTGCCCCGTTGGACAGCCGAATGCGTGTGTGGAGGTAGGAAACGTGCGTTTGTTCACTTTCACTTTGGTCCACTAATGTGCTTTTTTTTTTTTTGCGGTGTTGGAGACGCGTTTACGGTGGGTTAACCACAGCGTTTCACACCGTGGTTAATAGTCAAACCAGTTAATCATTGCAAGCCTAGTTCAGCTGTTATTAAATTATCAAATTAAATTATTTGGAGCGAAGAGACCAAAACGTTGAGGCCACAACCATAAACGTTAGGGAGGAGTGAACAAGGCCTATGATGAAAAGTGCTCCATTCCTTCTGTGAAACATGGAGGCGGTTGGCTGATGTTTTGGGGATGTGTGAGTTAACAAGGCTCTGGAAACCTGGTCAATGTTGAAGACAGTCAGCAGCATTCATTTAAAAAAAATACTGGAGGAGAATTAGGGATGCAACGATACCACTTTTTTCCAAACCGATACAATACCGATACTTGGATCTGAGTACTCGCCAAAACCGATTACCAATACTGATACTTCCACCACATAAAAAATGCAATGATTTGGAATACAGATATTATTTTCTTCTCTGCTGTCAATAGGAAAAGACTGTGAGGTAGATAAAAAGTAAAATATATGAATAGAAATCATCACAAAACTAAAATATTAGGTGAACAGAAATGACAAGTTACAGTGAAGCCATTTTCAAGCAACTGCATTGGTATCGGTTACTGGTATTGGCTAACTTTTACCGATACCGATACTGGTATCTGTATTGGTATCAGCACCGATAACGACACCAGTATCGTATCGATGCATCCCTAAGGAGAATGTGCGCTCATCAGCCCAAAAGCTGCACATGGGGAGAGCTCAAATGTGCTGTTCATGCAGACGGACCATGCATTTATAGGAACTGGAGGCTTTTTGCCAAGAAAAAGAGAACCAACTCCACAACGACCACAAAAGACTCCAAGCTGTCACTGATGCTAAACAGGGTGATACAAGCTATTAGGCACTGGGGTGGGCAAACTTATTGACAGGGTCATTTTGGTATTTTACATACACTGCCTGGCCAAATAAAAGCTCACACACTAATATCTGGTTGTGCCTCCTTTAGCTTTTATTACAACACACACTTGCTGTAGCGTTGTTTTCCATAAGCTTCACCAGGTTTGTCTCCATCCATGTTGCTTTAATGTCTCACCAAGATCTTGCACTGATGATGGTAGTCTGACCGCTGCACAAAGCCTTCTCCAGCGCATCCCATAGATGGGGTTAAGGTCTGGACTCTGGTGTGAAAATGATGTCTCATGCTCCCTGAACCATTCTTTCGCTTTCTGACCCGATGAATCCTGGCATTGTCACCTTGGAATATGCTCGTGCCATCAGGGAAGATGGAATAACCTGGTCATTCAGGATATTCAGGTAGTCAGCTGTAGGGTTGTCACGGTGTGAAAATTTAACCTCATGGTTATTGTGACCAAAATTACCACAGTTTTCGGTATTATCGTGGTATTTTTTTAAACGTGTTACATTTCCAGACAACTAAATAAACCCTGTATATCAGGAAAATATTGTCCTCAGTTTGTAGCTAAATGTTGCCTAAAATGTGTTATTTTGTAATTATGTTGTTTATTTGTTTACATTTTTTCCCTTTAGTCTTTAAAATACCAATATTTGCCCATAACTTCTTATTTTTTGTCTGTTTGATGTCATCATTTTAAAAATATTAGATCAGATGATACTCAGTACTCAAGTAGCCCAGATACTTTTTTACCCTTACTTGAGTAATAAACCCTATATCAGGAAAATATCGTCCTCGGTTTGTGTTCTTCCAGTGAGCTTTGCAGATGTGGGAAAATGTCATCAGGCAGTAATCGTTGTTAAATTCATAATTATTCTCAGAGAGAGACCAACTCTATCTGCCCCTGGGAGCCCCGTAATGCATAGCGTCATTTCACCATGGCGGTGTCCGCGGCACGGTTTATATGCAGGTAGCGGCGCTGCGGCTGCTTTATATAGCGACTCGTTGCATTCTCCCTCAACCCAAATCCTTGGATCACGCATTTTAGCTAAAACGCTAACGTTAGCTTGCCTTGCGTTGACTGTAGAGTTGTGGGTGATGGTCACGCAGATGTGTCATGAGATTTGAAGCGTTGCTGCCTTTCACAGACACTTTTTCTGCACGTGCTGCAAACAGGATAGCCGTCTTCTATCAACTGTCCCTCGGCATTCTTCAGATATCCAAAAAATGCCCGTACTTCCCACTTTGTCTCCTTTGAGGGATAATAAATGTCCTGAGCTAAGTTTTGGTTGTAAACAACAAAGTGCACATGTGCCGCCGGCAACTTCAGCTGATGATACGGTGGCTGGTAAGGGTCACCGCGCCTACACCGCAGCCACGGTAATCCAGAGGGATAATATATATTTTAAAAAACAAGACGGTTATTATTACTGTCAACTTTTTTACCGGGGTTTACCGCTACATTGGTTACCGTGACAACCCTAGTCAGCTGACCTCATTCTTGGAGCACATCCTGTAGCTGAACCTAGACCTGAGCACATGCAGCAAGCCCAGATCATAGCACTGCCCCCACAGGCTTGTACAGTAGGCACAAGGCATGATGGGTGCATCACTTCATCTGCCTCTCTTCTTACCCTGGTGCACCGTCACTCTGGACCAGGGTCAATCTGGACTCATCAGACCAGTTTTAATAAAGCGTCGGACAGTTCTGAACCCAGTTTTAGTCGTTTGTGCATCTCCTTAGATGTTGCTCTGCCTGATGCCCATGATCTGACCCTTCTCACACAGACTAACATCTTTTCCACCACTAGATGTGTCGTTCCACTTTGTTGTTTAAGAAATGAGAAGCAGCTCGTTGCACCCGTTGGTTTAAATAACTTGTTGCAGCTAAAAGACAATTGCCCTGCAGTAATTATCCACTAGGAGGCTCCTACCTGTCTGCTTAGTTACATCCAGGTGGAGACGTTTTACGGCCGGGCAGTGTATATATCTGTCTGTAGAAAATGGAACCAGCACTAGCTCTGGCTCCAGCACCAAACCACCACTAAAAAGCCCTACCACAGAACCAGAACCTGATCAAGAACCAGGATTGTAATCTGAACCAAGACCTCACTGAGTCCGTTAAACTGGTTCTTTTCTGTGTCAACCCAAATCTGGCTCATCCCTTTTACTGTGAGAATGACTCAAACTGGTTCCAGGACTGGATCAGGGGTTCTGATCCGCCTACTCACCTGCTGACTAGATGGGTTCACGATCGCTGTGAGCAGGTTGTGACCCAGAGGATCAAATCTCACCAACCTAAAAGCAACGCCACACTGTCAGTAAACCCACCTGCTTCCATTTCAACTCATTTACACAAAACATTCATTTGTAAATCATGGAGCCCACCTGACTCTCTCGGTGTCGCTGCCCGTCTTCACCACAGCAAAGGGTTCTGGTCGGCTCCAATCCCAGAAGTGCAGCTCATTGTTGGTCGCAATCAGCAGCAGCTGAGCAGTTGGGTGGAAGGCCAGTGAAGCAATTGCCACGTTGCTCTCAGTATACCAGCTTTCACTCCCACCCTGAAGAAAAAGCACAATAGTGGTTAAGGATAAAATCAGACCAGAGTCAAGATCAGATCAGAATCTGAACTAGATGGAACAGAAAGGATGAATAGGGCCATGTATTGTGAGATTTTGGGCCAACATTTCATTACAATGTTTTTGTCCATAATACAAAGAATTTTGATGTAGACCCTGATCCATTAATCCCCAGGGCGTACTCACATGCAGGTCCCAGATCCGGACCTCCCCATCAAGGCACCCAGAGGCCACCAAGCCAGGAATAGTGGGGTGAAAGGTCACACACCAGGGGGTTCTACGGTGGCCCACTAAAGAATGGAGGCACTTGCCAGTCTTCACCTCTGTTATATAAATGTTGTGGTTGACGTGGGTGGAGGCCATGAGAGTCCTGCAAACAGAGACAAAACAGATGATTGTCTTGATGCTTCATCCAACAAAAGGCTGGCGGTTCCGATTTACAGACCGAATTCTAACCACAGACACTAAATAAGGACATTTAGTGATGTCATTGAGACATGTACATGTGTTACAGACAAGTTAATGTGTTAGAGAGAGAGAGAGCGAGAGCGAGAGCGAGAGAGAGAGAGAGAGAGAGAGAGAGAGAGAGAGAGCGAGAGAGAGAGAGAGAGAGCGAGAGAGAGAGACTTTGATGGAGACTGAGGACGGAGATGAACTGCAGCGATCAATCAATCAAGTGGACTAGCAGCCCTCAGATTTGCAGCGAACATGTTTTTACCGGGTAAGATTAACGTTCATTTATTTCACGAGGAAGACAGGGACAGGGATAAATGTGATGTGTTTATGCTAGTTATTGATAATCCTGATGGATGGATATTTCACCACTGAGGCCGCGCTCCGTCCACTGTAGTGTAAAGCGAGACAATTATTAACAATATTAAAGCTCTGATGTATGATTACGTGTGTTAAAATTACGTTATTTAATTATATGAGCGTCGGCGTTCAGAGATCTTCTCATTCTGGTGTGAGAGCAGCAGCTGAACCCGGCGACACCACCAGCAACAGAATCTGGTAGGGATCCGGACTTTTTAACAATCAGCTTTGGTGTAAAGTGAAACGCTGTTTACAACATTAAGTTATAAATCCAGAGGGGTGAATTTAAGCAAAGTCAGCAACATCTGTGAACAGCTGCAGAGAACGTAAGCTAATGTTGGTAAGCTAGTTAACATACCGCTCTCTATGAGCCCCCGCTAGATGCGCTACGTCCTCTGATAACTGAACTGGGCGTGAACTAGTTGAAGGAATGCTGGAGGAGTTTGTTTTTGTTTTGATCGCAAAAACAATTTCAGGCTCTACTTTTCCCTTTGTTTAGTACTCGTGTCGCTCACTGTTTACATGCTTTTGCCGTCCACCATGGTGGACCCACGTGATTAGGTGACATTGGTGCAAAGGGTCAATAAAGCTCCTCTCTAGATGAAAAGCACAAGTTGCTTCACAAACATTAAAAAAAAGATAATAATGGGGGAAAATCTTAATAGCTTTAACTGTTGTTATTGTATGATTAAATATTAAATATTAATGTGAATGATTTATTGTACTAGATTAGAATCTAGACCATCTTTTCACTTAATCTAGCACTTAATTTACAGGATGGCTTGGCAGGCTAGTGTTGGACCTTTGTTTGCAGAAAATCGTGAATTGAACCGAAATCGCAATTTCTGCAAGAAAATTTTGCTATTCAATATTTTCCTAAAATGATTCAGCCCTAGACACTAGGGGTTGCATGACTTAATTTTTTTTAAAGTCGACAGTCAAGTAATGAAAATCGAGTCGACTTTGACTAGTCGTTGATGACGTCATACACCTGAAGCGGGTTGGTTCGCTGGAGTTTTTGACAATTAAAATTGCGCCCACCCACATTTTCTAAGTGAAACACGTCTCTTTTAACAACGATAGTTTCTGCATCCTGCTTCAGCCCTCTCCCCCTGCGCACTCACTGATGCGCCTGCAGCCTCTCAGAGTTCCTGCTGCTCTAAACATTAAAATAATTATTTCATTTTCTGTTCCTCACTTCTGATTACCTTCAGTGGTGTCTGTTTGTTGCAACCACCAGGTACACCGTGCTCAGGACGCAGATGTCTGGAGCGCGTCAACGATCAGAGCTTTGCATGCGCAAGCTGTTAAGATTAGGATGGGAGTGAGGGGAAGTTTAAATTGCAAAAGGGAAAAGGTCACAATTTGTTTAAATGTCCATTTTATGGCGGGTGTCAGTACCGACGCTCTGGCACAGCGCGTCGCCTCCGCCTCCCGACGCGCAGGGGCTCGTCACCTGCTGTCGTTTCCGAGGACTGCATCTTATTATCACGTGACAGCGACTAATCGATGACAAAGTCACTACAGAGCAGTGAGGTCGACTAGTTCATACAACCCCTACTAGACACGTATATGTGTTACTGAAAGTGTGGATAAAAAAATCCAGTTCAGAATGCAACAAAATGATGTGTGTGTGTGTGTGTGTGTGTGTGTGTGTGTGTGTGTGTGTGTGTGTGTGTGTGTGTGTGTGTGTGTGTGTGTGTGTGTCTCACCTGTCAGGACTGAAGGCCAGCAGGAACGTTGAGCGAGGGCTATCTGGGAGCTCCACTTTCTGTTACAAACACAAACAAACACAACTTTTCTTCTTTGTTTCAAACCTCAAAGTTTTCTAACTATAAAATCCAACTATTTCAATAGAAACACCCAGAAGTGTTACTCCGACTGAAGTTACACATCCCCACTATCTTCTGGTGTAAAGCAATAACGTCATGAGTGAGGATATTTGCAGCTGTGGCTCGTTAAATGCAATATTGCAACTTTGGTGCATAAAGGGTTCATTTTACAGTCCTCAGCAAGTCTTATAAACCTGCACATTTATAATTATTACTTTAATTTATCATTTATTATTTAATGTACACGAGTATGCTCAAGTGAAAAGTTTGATTTTTAGTTTTAATTTATATTGTGTGTTGTTGTTATGTCAGTGCTACATGAACACTTTCATGGTTTTGTAACTGATTTACTGCAATGTCTCGACTTTAGTGAGGTTAGTACACATCGTAGCCAGAAATAATATGGTTCTAATTACTGACATGATCATTTCTTCTGGTGTTTTGGTTTTGGTTTCCTCATTTTCCATTTTGGCCAAGAATTGTCATTTCGGTGCATTCCTAGTTTGACCTTTTCGGCTCCTATCCTTTGTCACAGGTGATGCTGTGACGACCAAAAAGGCCAAAATAAAGCTTTTACTACTCTGAGTAAAAGATAACCAAAAAATGGAATTCAAATAAATGTAAAAAATAACATTTCTGAAACAGAAAATGTCAATTTATTGTTAATAACTAATAGCACAATCATTTCAAACACACCTGACTCTGCCATTTCATCCAGCGGACCTTCTCCTCCACCAGCAGCTGCAGGAGCCTCTGAGAGCCAAAGTTCTGGGACCCCCGCTCCCTGCTGGACAGGATCTGGACCGAGTTTCTCTGATGGGACGTCATCCTGGAAATGAGGGGGGTTGACTGATTATGTGACTCCCACTGAAGTCAGTCAGCTATCGCCATGCAGAGGATGAGAGAAAAAAAGCAGCTCTTCAGTGGGAGCACAGACTTAGGGGAGTTGAACCAGCAGTTCACTCTGTCCAGCACGGAGCTGGGATGTTGCATGGAGCTCAACACCTAAACTAGTGTGTGGAGTAAAAAACTATCAGAGGCTCAAACTAAAGCCCAGAATCCAGAGAGGTCCTCTACAGTCAAGGGACAGTGGAAATGAGCCGACACATCCTGAGCATAAACCATGTATAATATCCACTAAATTTAAGAAGACTTGCTTTTCTACATAAAACTGCAGTGTGCCAAATAAATAAGTCAAATAACAAAACTGCGCCAACTGTTGAATGAAAAAAAAACATGGACAAATAACACTATTGCTCATGGAAGTTCTCTACATCTCAACTTTGAAGTTTTCTTTGTCACACCAACATGTTTACAGATGTGGGCTTAAGGGAGGACCGCTGGCAACTTCCAACTGTGCCGAACAACCTTTCAGATGCAGAGCTGGTTGCTGGAGTGCAGAGGTATTTCTTAGCTAATCTGCTGATGCTGGGAAAGTTTGCAGTGTGAACTTTCCATCACAAAACAGGATCACACTGACTGGTGGGCTATTCATAGAAGTTCATCTGCAGTTACATCTGTCTTGCCACTAACAGGTCCCTTCAAAAAGCTCCTGAGACTCTTCTTTGGCGTTTTAGCAGCTCCCTGACTTGTTTGGTCTACAGCAGGTGTAGGAGGCGTTTCTGAAACACCTGTGGCTGTGCTACCTTGGCATGACATTCTAGTTCACGCGTGACCTGAACTTTGACGGCTTCACTCTCACTGATATATTCTGTAAGAAAAGGTGGATGAAGAAGAGAAGCCATGCTAACAAGCCTCTCTGTTACGCTGTTTTTGCTTCTGCTCATGTAGTCGAGTATTGTTGTTTTGATTAGTGGCCGGGCGATATATTCAGTTTGTTCTCTGTTGGCCAAAGTTGTTTTTAAAAACCAATTTAAACATTTCAAAAATCAGGCATCTTTGTACACCACTGCCACCACAATTCTAGCATAGAACCTTCCTTTTACTCACATAGTTTTATGCTAAGCTAAAGCTAAGCGTACTGCTTCCAGATCAAGAGAACGACGGAGCTTGTTAGCTACAAAATGCGTTCCCTCACTTATCTAAATCTAACAAAATTTTACTTCTGAGTGGAATCTACTGTTAGGTTTGGTTTGCATATTTTTTTGTAAAGTTTAGATAGTATTTCATACTACAATTTGGTAGTGTGCTTTACTTTGTGATTTGTTTTTACTTGAAGATTCTACCTCGACCAGCCACTATTTTGCACCATTATTCTGGGAACTGTTTATTTTAAACACTTTAATCTGTTTTATTTTCTATTGTTCTGAAACCGCTAGCTCATTGTATGATACCATATGTATACACATATATATATATATATATATATATATATATATATATGTATGTATGTATATATATGTATACGTAAGAAACCTTGCAGCAGCATTCTGTACCAATTGGAGGCGTACCACTGAAGAGGAGGGAATACCATATAAAAGAGAATTGGCATAGTCCAGACGTGTACAAAAGCATGAACACCTGACTGAAGATCTTTTTTGTTCAGGACAGATTTTAGTTTGGCCAGCCGGCAAAGATTAAAGAAACACGACCTGACTACCTGATTTATTCCATGATTTCTTTATTAACTACAATTGCTTATTTGTACCATGCTTTAATTTCAGCGTGCAATGTGACATTAAACTGCATCATTTCCAATAAAAACTGGAAAAATTGGGGCGTTCCAAATCTTTTGACAGGTAGCGTAGTATGTATGTCGATCAAAATAAAGTACGATGAAAAGTAATGAGTGGGTTCAACACTAACCTGAAAGATGGAAAATGATTTAAAATGTTACCTCAGACAGACTTTCTGAAATGTTTGAGCATTTTAAAGTGTTTCTGAGTGTTTTTCTACCTTTTCTCTTCTGTATAAATCAACTGTTACCTGTTAATAGAGACAGAAACCACCAAACAATGAGGCCTAACCCTACCCTGTAACTAACCCTGATCTAACCAGTAACTCACCATCTCAAAACCCGACACTTACATAGGTAGTGCGTTATCCAACTTGTGATTGCACAAACAACCCTTAACTATTTCAGGTTTCAGTCTGATTATTCCTCTCCAGGCTCAAATACATCCTTACGTTGTAGATTGCAGACATTTTCAGTATTTAACCTGTAGAGATCACAGCTCTGTTTACATATTAGTACATTTAAGCCGCAGATATTTTGGCTTCAGATATAAAACATGTTTTACTACAAACAGTTGGACTTCACGTATAAAATCCTGCAATGAAAGCGCAGATACTTTGACTTACCTTTCTTTAAAATCGGCTCCGCAGCTCCGCCATCAACAGACGCTAACAGGCTATCTTCGGTTAGCTCCTTAGCTAGTTCGGCCAAAAATGGGAAATGCGGCTGCTAACAAAACTAAATCTTTAACGGTAACATCCGCGTATCAGTGTTGTTCAACCGAGCACCGTCCGCTGAAGTCAGCGGGAAACGTTCATTTTCATAAAAGGAAAAGTAATCTAGGGTGTTTTTAGGCTTTGGTCCGATGTTTGATTAGCTGCCTAAAGACGGTGCTGCGTAACCAGTTAGCTGCTAACAAGCAGCTGCGCAGGTTTATTAACAGAGCACCGAGTTGGATCAACGGATCATTTTATGTATAAATATCAACCAACTGTGGATATCAAACAGTTTGAGTAAAAAAAAAGGATTTGCTAATTCTGATTTACACAACTAAACCCGATGACAAATCCAATGTATTTATTTATCCTTCACATTGAGAAGTTGCTCTTCTATTTATTTAAACCCCCTAGAAACAGGTGCTTCTTGGGCTTCAAACGCTGAATATTTGGTAAAATGTCAGAAATAAAACCGTGATCAAACACATGTGCACTAGCGTTTTTTATTATAGATAGACTCACTGTGGCCAGATCAGGCAGTGCTGAAAAGGTTACTTTTAAAATGCATTCCACAGAGTACAGAAACCACGCCCCAAAATGTCATTTGTAAGGAGTTATTCAGTGTGAGTAACGCACTCTAAATATTTTAATTACTTAATAAGATTTTTAAAACTACATGAATGTAGGAATCACATTCACATCTTCCTGCAAATTCTTTTTTTTTTTTGTTTGTTTGTTTGTTTGTCTCTACCAATTGGATTCCTGGCCTGCCAGACTCCTCTGTTTTATTCTGCACAGAGAATTAAACTGCAGAATTAAACAGAGGACGAGTCTGGCAGGCCAGGCTACCTTTTGGCCTAAATCTCTCTGAATAGACCGTATATCTGCTGTTTATACTTTATCCTTGAAACATGACAAAATATACATTTGCACAAACCTGAGTACCAGCCTGGTTCCCTCGCCAACCAGCTGCTTTTCCTTGAACTTTTATACATTATGACACCTTCCAACCATGAACGTAAATGTTTGTTATTGAGATGCTCTGTGAAAAACCAACACAAAGTAGCTCAACATTGTGAAGTGGAATGAAATGGATACATGGTTTTCAAAAATCTAAGTAAATTAAAATCTGAAGTGTGTGTATTTGCAGCACAGTTTCACTCCACTTCACATTTTTATGCTTTGTTGTGTTGGTATTAATAGATATTAAAATAAAAATTCAGTTTATTTATAAAGCACTGATTAAAAACAATGTGTACCAACGTGCTGTACAGTAAAAACACATGCTAAATGATAAATAAACCATACGAGACACAACATTTGCAGAAAAATCAACTATTTTGGTCAAACACAAAGCAGGTGAGTGACCGTAAGTGAATCAGTTTGCAGATCTGGGACCAAAGCTTCGTCAGCAGACTGCGATCAGCTGACGTAAGTTTGCAAAGGGGTGTGTGCCATCAGCAGGTCAGACAGATAGCACAGCTCACGACCATTTAGGTGTTTATAAATACATAAAAGAATTTTTAAATGACTTCAATAACAGAGTGGGAGCCAATGCCACTTCCACATCTGGCCTGGTCCTGCCCGGGCTGGGGGGGGGGGGGGGTGTTGTTTGGACACACTTTTCAGGAACGTTGGAATCTCTGAGAACGTGGGCGGGATAAAGATGAGTGGAAAAGTACATGGTGCTATTAAACTACCAGCTCAGTGTCCTAGTGGTATGAATGTCCGCCCTGGGACTGGGAGGTCATGGGTTCACATCCTGGTCAGGTCATACCAAAGACTTTAAAAAAATAGACCCAACACCTCCCTGCTTAAGACTCAGCATTAGGGGTTGGATTGGGGGATTAAACCACCAAATAGTTCCTGAGCGCAGCTGTGTCTGCAGCTTACCGCTCCCCCTGAGGATGGGTCACATGCAGAGAACACACTTCACATCACACACACACATAAGTGTGTGTGACAACTAATGGGACTTTAATTTTACTTAATTAATAATTAATTAACAAAGACAGTGTTGCTTTCGGAGATGCTGATATTGCATCTAGACTGCTGTGTGTGTGTGTGTGTGTGTGTGTGCTCCTCACAGCAGTCTCAGTGAGAGAGACAGAGACGGCTTCAGTCAGAGGAAATGTTTACTCCTCAGTATCCAGAATGAAGATGAATCTCACATGCAGGAAGCCCTTTTTGTTCCTACTGTGTTTTGGTCCGTAATCCATTTTTTGTTCTTTTCTTACAAAGTTTAGTAAAAATTATTTATTTACCTGACATGTTACAGCTAGTAGCTCTAGCCATCCTCAGAGATCGCTGGTGATGGTGGCGCCACTTCCTTTTATCTGCGGGCAGCAGAGGATGGTGTTGCCCTCTATGGGAAGCCCCGCTGCCTGAGTCTACCTGCCGATTGGAGACTCCCCCTAAAGGCAGGCTTGAATTTGAACCAGCCAATCAGTTGGCAGTGCAGTGTTCTCCCTACATAGACTCAGGCGTGGCACTGCACAACGGCTGAAATTCCAGCGCCACACCTACGTGATCCCCCAGACGGTGAAACTCTAGGGTTAGAAAATCCTGAGAGATCTACGTCACACTGTCACTAACATTCATGGATTCACCCATCTGGACTCACGACGGGGAAGGCTGTTGTTGGTTTAGTCCAGGAAACAGCAGAGAACGTCTCAGCTAGTAGAAGTGGTAGAGTCGTGTTGCTGTTGGCCAATCAGAGGAGAGATGTCCACATATTAGGAAATAAGACTCCAGATCCTGTCATCTGAAGCTCAGCTGTATGAGGCTCACTACCATTTCCTGAAAATGGTGCACCAGTGATTTTCCCTTGGAGTACGATTTACAAGGCATTCATTCCTAATAGAAACCACTGCAGATGTACAGATTAAATGAGGGTTCAACAACTTTCGGAGGAAAAAAAAATGTCTTTTAATCACAAAACCTTGTAACCAAACTGATACTTCTAATTAACACGAGACTCCTGAGTCTGAAGCCACTTATCTGTAATTTAACTATCCACACTAAACTCACTTTAAACATCAGACTACTTTGAGTCTGTTTAATGGGAACACACAACACTGACTGACACCCGACTCTTGGAGGGTGCAGACGCTTTTTTCCTCCTGTTCACCATATCTTATCCTCAAGGCCTTTGTCTGTCTGTGTGTGCTGGGTGCACGGCTGCTTCTGTATTTTTCTGGAAACTGAAATTCACTTAAATGGATCTCGTCAGTTGGTCTCTCAACGCGATTGATAAAAATGTTTCAACGATGAGAACAGGAGAAGGGGCTCCCGGATGCCCTGCCGTGACAGACCCAGTTGGACACATCATGGATTCCTGGAAACAGTGGAACTTGATTTGTTTAACTCAGCTGTCTGTGGAGGACTCTGAAGATGTGTGGATATTCATGGTGTTGGTGTCAGGTTTCCTGCTCATTGGCCTTGGAGGCTACCTGGCTTACCGGAAAATTAACGAGCTGTCGAGGAATATTGGCCTGATCCCGGAGCTCAGAGATGGTTTGCACCGCGCTGTGAATTCACAGACTCACATAATTGTCCAGATGAATTGTAAGCTTGGGACTTTGGCGGAGATTCATTATTGGCACAAAAGATGGATGCCATCAAGGAGAGAGTGGACGAATCAGCACGGATTGGGATAGATTAATGTCCATTATTGGGATTTTGAGAGGTTGAGGACCAAGGAACTTTAAGACAGAGAGGAAATTATCTCTGTCTGGCCCCAAAACAATTTCTAATTGGAATCTGGCGTCCTTGAGCCAGCAAGGCTCCAACGAAAACTCTGGAATGTGCCGTCGCTATGGCAACTCAACTCTGTCTCCTTGCCCAGCCTGGGCGGGACTGCGGGAAGGCCACTGAAATGTTCCAGGGTCAATGCAACCCTCAATGCTCCTCCCCCTGTTCAGACTGAGGTGACATGCGCTGCTTCTATCGTGGCTGCAGGAACTGAAGTGTGGATAGTCCCAACCCATCACCCCACCTGGTGAACACTTATGTTGTTTTGTCTGAAGTCTGTTGCATATATGTTTGAGGTATTTTTTTGCAGAGCAAAGCAGCCCTCCTGATGGAGGGTAACTCTGAAGTGCATATTTTTCTCTCCACCTGAACCAATCCTCATGTAACCCCTCTTATCTCTATTAAGGTAGCGCGACTCAGGATTGCGAATGACCACAGTCACCAATTCTTGTCATGTGTCTTGCCCATGCATGTCTGATCTCTGAATTGTGTGTACTGAAACTCTAATTTCCCTCTGGGATTAATAAAGTATCTTTGATTTGATTAACAAACACCCGTAGGAGCTGAGGAGTCAACAGGTCAGAGAAGAGGAAGCTCAGTACTGTTGCTCCCTGATGATCTGCTCCAGAAGTCTTTTATGTTCATGGCGTCTTCTTGCTGCCACTGATGTGGTTGTGTGATGTGCAGCTGTGATGCAGGGCAGTGTCAGGTAGAGCCGGAGGAGGTGAGCGCAGCATAGGGCACCGGACAGTGAGGTGCTGACGAACAGCTTCTCTGAACGTCTGAGGTGCGTTGCCGAAGGACAGAAGACTCTTTAGGTGCAGCACCACAAAGAGACACAAGACAGGGAACCACAGAAGACACAATCGGCCATGGCCGTAACACCCTCACTAGCCATGGTATAACTAACTATAACCCACACTAACCATGGTATAACCAACTATAACCCACACTAGCCATGGTATAATCAACTATAACCCACACTAGCCATGGTATAAACAACTATAACCCACACTAACCATGGCATAACCAACTATAACCCACACTAACCATGGCATAACCAACTATAACCCACACTAACCATGGCATAACTAACTATAACCCACACTAGCCATGGTATAACCAACTATAACCCACACTAGCCATGGTATAACCAACTATAACCCACACTAGCCATGGTATAACTAACTATAACCCACATTAGCCATGGTATAACCAAATATAACCCACACTAGCCATGGTATAACCAACTATAACCCACACTAACCATGGCATAACTAACTATAACCCACACTAGCCATGGTATAACCAACTATAACCCACACTAGCCATGGTACACCTGGCTAGCCAACACACCTCCTCCGCTTGGCGTTTCCAGAACATGTTTGATTATGGCCCTCTATTATGTTGAATCTATTCCACAGTTTTCATTGGTACACTCAATCCATCCACTCAATCCAATTGTGTTTCACACATTTGTATTTTACCGGAATGTTTCATCTATCTTGTAATTTCCATTTTGTATTTTGTAATTTGTATTTTGTAATTTGAATTTCTTTTATTGTTGATTTATTCAGTATAATTACTTACAACTGTACCATGTTCAGCGCTTTGGGCTTCCTGACAGGGTTGCGGAAGGCGCTTTATAAATAAAGCTTTGATTGATTGATTGGTATAACCAACTATAACCCACACTAGCCATGGTATAACTAACTATAACCCACATTAGCCATGGTATAACCAACTATAACCCACACTAGCCATGGTACACCTGGCTAGCCAACACACCTCCTCCGCTTGGCGTTTCCAGAACATGTTTGATTATGGCCCTCTATTATGTTGAATCTATTCCACAGTTTTCATTGGTACACTCAATCCATCCACTCAATCCAATTGTGTTTCACACATTTGTATTTTACCGGAATGTTTCATCTATCTTGTAATTTCCATTTTGTATTTTGTAATTTGTATTTTGTAATTTGAATTTCTTTTATTGTTGATTTATTCAGTATAATTACTTACAACTGTACCATGTTCAGCGCTTTGGGCTTCCTGACAGGGTTGCGGAAGGCGCTTTATAAATAAAGCTTTGATTGATTGATTGGTATAACCAACTATAACCCACACTAGCCATGGTATAACTAACTATAACCCACATTAGCCATGGTATAACTAACTATAACCCACACTAGCCATGGTATAACTAACTATAACCTATAACCCACACTAGCCATGGTATGACCAACTATAACCCACACTAGCCATGGTATAACTAACTATAACCCACACTAACTATGGTATAACTAACTATAACCCACACTAACCATGTGCAATGATTTGTAAATGGTTACTTGTAATAAATTGTCAACAGAATATAAAGGTATTTAATAACATGTAATATTCCATAAAAATATATATTATCAATATTATTGAGCATTTAATATTCCATTGCTGATGAAACTGGGCATTTTAGTTAATCCAGGGAAACAACGCTTTATAATAATTTAACACAGAGACAAAAATATAGTTTATAACAATTTTTTTTACTATATTTCTATCAATGATGACGAAAGACAAATGATTATAACTGGTGATTCACAGTGATACTAAATGACAGAATGAATGAACTCTGATGAAACATGACCTTGAGCTTCTCTAAGTGTCTCAGAAAGGTGTGATGTCTGGGATTATAAAATACATTTGGCTGTTTGTTTGATGTAATTATACAAGTTATCAAATTAATATCAACCACTCTGATGCCATCGTGGAGCCAGCGCACCAGGATAGTGGACGTTCTCGAGGATCTGGTCTGGATCCGTCTCTCAGAGCGAGTGCGTGGACTTCTGATGTATCTGAAGGCCGTAGAAACCCTCAGCGTATGCACGACTGGTCAGAAGGTACTCCCCAGGTGGCTTCTGGTGGATGGTTTCACATCTGATGAGTGGGTGGTGGATTGAGCAAATAATAATTGATTGATAAAAAAAACTAGGAAGGTTCTTTAAGCTGCCAAAATTATTCCACTGAATAATCTGGTTTATTCCCCACAGGATAGTCACTTAGCCTGAGCTCTGGCTGAACTGGGGAAAACCGGAAGTGAGTTCACTTTTAAGAAGTGCTTGTTTATAAACTTTGACCAATCAGATCTGATAAATGTGTCTAGGTGTTTACCAAGACCCTCGGACATCACACATTCCTCAGACATTCAGAGGAGGCTGGTTCCGCTTAATATGAAGTACATCTGTTAAACACTCATTTGTTAGCATACTGATATTATGTGGATGTAACTGATAATAATTAATAACTATTACATGACTTTAGATAGAACATTCATTGTAGATAACACAGAATGTGATGTAAACAACCTGTGGATTGAAATAAATCATTATGAGACCAAACTAAGAATCACTTTATTCAAAGTGTAAAGTCTCGTCTTCTGCGTGGGCCTTGGAGTTGCAGCTCAGATAACGGAGTCAAGAGAAGGAATTCATTAAGGTTACAGACAGCCTTGAGGTGAAAAGCACACAGTTAACCCTTAATGGAGCAGGCTGTGGAAATCAATGTCTGGTGACCTTTTACATTACAGTAGATAAATAACCTTGTTGTTCTTTTCCAACGCTACACATGGCATAACTAACTAACTAACTAACTAACTAACTAACTAACTAACTAACTAACTAAGAAACCCTCACTAACCATGGTATAACTAACTAACCCACACTAGCCATGGTATAACTAACTAACTAACTATGGAATAACTAACAAACCCTCACTAACTAACTAAGTAAGGTATAACTAACAAACCCACACTAGCCATGGTATAACTAACTAACTAACTAACCAACTAACTAACTAACCCTCACTAGCCATGATATAACTAACAAACTATGGAATAACTAACACACCCTCACTAACTAACTAAGTAAGGTATAACTAACAAACCCTCACTAACTAACTAAGTAAGGTAAAACTAACAAACCCACACTAGCCATGGCATAACTAACTAACTAACTAACTATGGAATAACTAACAAACCCTCAATAACTAACTAAGGTATAACTAACAAACCCACACTAGCCATGGTATAACTAACAAACTAACTAACTATGGAATAACTAACAAACCCTCACTAACTAAGTAAGGTATAACTAACAAACCCTCACTAACCATGGTATAACTAACTAACCCACACTAGCCATGATATAACTAACAAACTAACTAACTATGGAATAACTAACAAACCCTCACTAACTAACTAAGTAAGGTATAACTAACAAACCCTCACTAACCATGGTATAACTAACCCACACTAGCCATGATATAACTTACAAACTAACTAACTATGGAATAACTAACAAACCCTCACCAACTAACTAAGTAAGGTATAACTAACAAACCCTCACTAACTATGGTATAACTAACTAACCCACACTAGCCATGATATAACTAACAAACTAACTAACTAACTATGGAATAACTAACAAACCCTCACCAACTAACTAAGTAAGGTATAACTAACAAACCCTCACTAACTAACTAAGGTATAACAAACAAACCCACACTAGCCATGGTTTAACTAACTAACCAGCACTAACCATGGTATAACTAGCTAACCCTCACTAGCCATGGCATAACTAACCCTAACCAACTCTAACCACAGTATAACTAATTACCATCACCCCCATGACTCACTCCAACCCTCTCTATCATGATCACCCAACCACTCTCAGAACTCTGACCACAACTTTGATTTTAACTCAGGGTTTCTGAGGAGCTTGTTTTGGACCAGTTAAGGTCCAGTCTTGACCTCCTGGGTTTGTCCTCTCATGCTTTGGTCCCTCAGAAGTTTTCTTTGTAGAACTTGAAGCCGAAGCGTTCACACTGATGTTTAATGGCTTTAGCCAAAGATGGAGCACCGCAGTAAAACACGTGCACCTTCCCTTTGTTCTCCTCAGAGAGCTTCTGAAACACCTGACACACACACACGCGCGCACACACACACGCGCACACACACACACACACACACACACACACACGATTATTCAACCTGCAGTTGATGAAGATCATCCCAGATGCTCTGAAGATAAATAACATCTTTGAACAACAGCAGGAGTGTCGGTTTGAGATGGTTCCTGCAGCAAGAATGGAGGATGTCTTCTGAGACATGATACAGAGGGTGGATCCAGAACATCAGCTCTCATAAACCTGCTGCAGGAGTTAAGGTCTGAATCTGATCGGAGATCTGTGTTACTCGTTACAAACAAACCTGAGGTGAAGTGATGCTGACCAGGGTGTGATGTTTGTCCTTCAGAATGTTGGCTTCAGGGTCAGGAGTTCACCCTGTGGCTGCTGGGTTGCAGGTTCAAACATTGTGGCCTTGGGCAAGAACCTTCACCACCACCACCTCACCCACCAGCTGCTGGTGGTTGGTGGAGGGACCAGTAGTTTCTGTCGGTGCATCCCAGAACATCTACGATGTAGCTCACCATCAGGGTGTGTGTGTGTGTGTGTGTGTGTGTGTGTGTGTGTGTGTGTGTGTGTGTGTGAGTGGCCATTTCTCCAGCTGTGCCAAACCAAAGGCAGCAACCATGACTGATAAGATGAAAGGCAATTCCTCACCTTCTCCCACTGGGGTCGGCCCGGTTGGGTTCTGGTCCTCAGGCCGGTGATGGAGTCTTTCTTCTCCTTCTTAGCCAGGAGGTCCAGGGCCATCTGCAGGCCGATGGCCTTCATGTCATTCTTACCAAGCGCTGATGTCATGTACATGTGCATCTCCAGGAAGCGACCTGTCAAGCAGCAGCAGTTATAAACTGATCAGAAACCAGCGACATATCCTTCAGGTCCACAGCTCAAGTGTGTCTGAATAGACCTGCTGTGAACCAGGGACCCCACACACCTGATCAGGTGTAACTCAAGTAGCTGGAAGCTATCAGGTAATAAACTGTGGAACACATAAACCAGTACCAGTACCGCCTCCAGAACCACTTTCACTTTGCTGTCACTGTTATTATATTTTATGACAAGGTGGCCTTGAGTGGACTAAAAAGTAGGGATGTCTCGATCAGGTGTTTTTGCCAGAGTCCGAGTCATTTGATTTTGAGCATCTACCGATACCGAGTCCTGATCCGATCCTTCAATCATACATAAAAAAAGAAAAACAAACAGATCTGGAATATTCCTTATTTTTTATTGAATTAACTTCCTTTTGAAAACTCTTTAACAAACAGAGGGCTTCTGTGGGGTAGTTTGAAAAATTCAGTAATAAAAAACATCAGTGCTTCACTTTTGGACTTTAGTGCAAATATAAAAAAGTCGTCGTCGTCTTCCTCCGCTTATCCGGGTCGCGGGGGCAGCATCCCAACTAGGGAGCTCCAGACCGTCCTCTCCCCGGCCACCTACACCAGCTCCTCCGGCAGGACCCCAAGGCGTTCCCGGACCAGATTGGAGATGTAACCTCTCCAACGTGTCCTGGGTCAACCCGGGGGGCCTCCTGCCGGCAGGACGTGCCCAAAACACCTCCCCAGGTAGGCGTCCAGGAGGCATCCAGACCAGATGCCCAAACCACCTCAACTGGCTCCTTTCGATCCGGAGGAGCAGCGGTTCTACTCCGAGTCCCTCCCGAATGTCCGAGCTCCTCACCCTATCTCTAAGGCTGAGCCCGGCCACCCTACGGAGGAAACTCATTTCGGCCGCTTGCATCCGCAATCTCATTCTTTCGGTCATTACCCAAAGCTCATGACCATAGGTGAGGATTGGGACATAGATGGACCGGTAAATCGAGAGCCTGGCTTTCTGGCTCAGCTCCCTCTTCACCACGACAGATCGGCTCAGCGTCCGCATCACTGCAGACGCCAAACCAATCCGCCTGTCGATCTCCCGATCCCTCCTACCCTCACTCGTGAACAAGACCCCGAGATACTTAATCTCCTCCACTTGAGGTAGGACTTCTCCCCCGACCCGGAGTTGGCAAGCCACCCTTTTCCGGTCGAGAAATATAAAAAAAAGTCTAATATAAAAAGAAACAGCACCTCAACCTAAAATACCCAGCAGGGGTCTATTTTGCCTTGGCCCCAAAATGCCTTGATACGGCCCTGGGTGTGGGACTGTGTTTTGAAGGTAATCTGAACGGTATCAGTCACTTAGAGAAGCTCAAGGTCATGTTTCATCAGAGTTCATTCACTGTCTCATTTAGTATCACCGTGAATCACCAGTTATAATCATTTACCTTTCATCATGATTGATAATAGAAATTTATTAATGAACGGTTATAAACTATATTTTTGTCTCTGTGTTAACGGCATCAGATATGTAAATATTACATTCTGATAAATTACTGTACCCGTAGTTTGAACCCTGTATCCGAGTACAAGTCGGGAGTTAAAGTCAGATTCCTGATCTGGACATCCCTACTAAAATGTTTCTATTGATTTAATAATTAATTTATTACCATCTGGCTCCTCATCAGCCTGCTCCAGCTCCAGTTTGGTTAGTAAACTGACAAACCATTCAAAGGATTTCTGGTCCCTGTTGATCCAGATGAAGTCGACCTGGAGAGAAAATGGGTCAGCTGTCTGGGTCGGCGGGTCAGATCAGGACAGAAAGAAGGCTTCTCACTTTGCGGAGCTTCATGTCATTATCTTTGATGTTTTCACACCAGGAGTAGCTGCAGCTGGGACAGTTGTGTTTCCTCATGTGGTACCTGAGACAAACCAATACCTGGTAAAAGGTAAGCTCACCTGAGTGACTGACCAGAGAAACAGGTTCTAACCTGTACATGATGCTCTGTAGGATGGAGGCAAAAGGTGTGATCCCAATTCCTGCTCCGATCAGGACCGCATGTTCGGAGGCAAAGATCTGCCGAGTCGGAGTTCCATATGGTCCATCTACATAACACTGGGATACGCACGCACACAGACACACACACACACACACACACAGATGGTCATCTGTGAAAAGTTCACAGAATTCACCTCTATTGTTGCCATAGTAACCACTATGAGGGTGAGGTGGTACAGAAGGTGATATAGACCCACTGAAAGCTGTTGTTTACATCCGGATACCTGCACACATCCACACAATGTTGGAGGACAAGAAACCTGTCTCCAGTTCTCCAGAACTTTATCTCCACAATAAGCTAACTAAATAAACCAGGGATGTAGATCTTACTGCTCTAGATCATCCAACACATCTTTGTGCAGAAGAACAGAAGAGGAACATCTCAAAGTTTACGGCGTTCAACTTCCAGATCCATTTGAAATAGCTAACGACAGCAGCAGCTCAGGAGGTAGAGCGGGTTGTCCAGTAATCGGAAGGTTGCAGGTTCGATCCCGGCTCCGATCAGAGAATTCTGCTGTTGTGTCCTTGAGCAAGACAAATAACCCACCATACCTGCTGGTGGTGCTCGGCAGCCTCGCCTCTGTCAGCGCCTCAGGGCAGCTGTGGCTACATCGTAGCTCATCACCATCAGCGTGTGAATGTGTGAATGACTGATTGTGTTGTGAAGAGCCTTGGGGGGTTGTAGAACCCTTAGAAGGCGCTAAACAAACACAGACCATTCACATTTAATGTGCTGAGGGGGTGCCCTCAGAAACGACTGCCTAGACGTCACACAGCAGAAGCAGCGAAGGAGCAACCGGATCTCTTCTACATTTTGCGAGCTCATGCTGAACGGTTGCCGTGACGCCGCTTGTCTTTGAAGAATAAGACAGATTCTCCGTTTATGAGCATCGTAAATAGAAACACAAATGAACAACACTATAGGCTGCCCGCTACAATTGCACAACACAATTTGTGTGATTGTTGTAACAAGAGCGTTACCGCGGGTCACACAGAACTACACACCACACCAGCGTGGTCATTTTTACACGTTTATTTCTCAGAAATTATCAGGAACACAGCTCTCCTCCTTGATGCTTCTTCTTCTTCTATATGGCTAGAACTTCTTTTGTGTCTGGATGTGGGGCAGATATTTGACTTTTTTATTCTGCCGTGGGACTTCATCTGCCACGAAGGGGTGGTTTATCCACTAGAACTGTCTGGCTGCTAACCATGGCCTTCAGCATGTTTTATCAGCTGGAAGCCTGTAAAGTTTTACATTTTCTGACCTTCTATCATCTACTTGTGCAGCCTGCAGCTCTGTGTGTGCTAACCATGACGATAGCTTTCATTTAGCTGCAATTTAGGTCATTTTATTCACAACTAACAAATAAACACAACCATGACCAACTGGGAGGTGTCGGCTTATCGCCCTCCAGCCAGGGGCTGGGGGGTGGGGTGGGGGCACGTGACATCACCTGTCAAGTGGTCTATAGCACAGAAGAGAGGGACTTTTACCTTGATGTAGCAGAACAGGTGGTTTGCAGGAACCTGAAGGTAAAAACACCAAACAGAAAAACATTTGAGCTTCACCTCTAACCAAACTAGGATGGAGTTGATCTCCAGATCTCTGTACCTCTCTAAGCTGAGGGGCTTCTCCTCTCTCTGCTGACTCTGGTTGATCCAGGGGAGGTCTTGGGTTTTTTTGATCTCCTGACTCCATGTTTGGATCTGTTCCAGACAGTGGGCCATTTTGACAGAACATCATCAGCTGGATGGATCTGTCCTGGTTATATGCCACAGTTCCGTAAGAATCTGAGGAGAACGTCTTTTCCCTCTGAAAACATACAGAAAACTTAGAGGCTCTGCTGCAGGAGGTCCCTCAGAGGACCATGTGTCCCTGTCTGCACCTCCTCCTGTTGCCGGCGTTTTCTCAGGTTGCTACTCAGGATCTTCTGACGAAACATCTGGCTCTCCGGCTGCCTGAAGTACTCATATAGACGGTTGGTCCACTGGCCCATGGAGCGCACATGGAGCCACAGGGTTTCTGAGGGTCAAAGATCACAAAGTCAGGCTGAAATCACACTCCAGCTGTGAAACCAACTTCAGAACTTCCTCCTGCACATAAAAACACTCCACAGACACCAAGATCTTTTTCATTATCACACCATACCATACCACACCACACCACACCATAACACCATAGCATACTATACCATACCCTTCTATACCACACCATGGCATACCATACCATACCATTCTATGCCACACCATACCACCATGGCATACCATACCATACCACACCATAACACCATAGCATACCATACCATACCACACCATGCTATACCATTCTATACCACACCATAGCATACCATATCATACCATTCTATACCACACCATACCACCATGGCATACCATACCATACCACACCATAACACCATAGCATACCATACCATACCACACCATGCTATACCATTCTATACCACACCATTGCATACCATACCATAACATTCTATACCATACCATAGCATACCACCATGGCATACCATACCATACCATGCCATACCATTCTATACCACACCATAGCATAGCATACCATACCATAACATTCTATACCACACCACACCATAACACCATAGCATACCATACCATACCACACCATAGCATAGCATACCATAACATTCTATACCATACCATAGCATACCACCATGGCATACCATACCTTACCATACCACACTATCACACCACCATACTATACCATTCTATACCACACCATACCACCACACCACCATACCATACCATTCTATACAACCACACCACCATACCATACCATACCATACCATACCATACCATACCACCACACTATGCCACACCACCATACTATACTATACCACACTATACCATACCACCATACTATACCATACCATGTTTATACATTACTACAGAGGTTACGGTTAGGGTTCAGGGGGTCCACGAGTCATAAAAGTTTGGCAACCACTGCGCTAGACTACCAAACCAAATACAATGATTGAATCGCCTAAGACTCAGTTGACTTTTTAGTGCAAAGGTGCCCTCTAGTGGCTGGTAGATGTAAACATAAACACAGTGTTGTACCCGACAGAATAAAAATGTGATTATTTATCTTTTTAAATATAGCTTTAAAAGGGGAAACTGTACATCGATTCTGCTCACCTCTGACCAGCCCGTGGAGGTATTGTTTTTTTTAAATATAGCTTTTTATTAAAATGTTCCATATTCTAACTTGAAGATAAAAGGACATCTCAATAGTTCCAGTGGTAAGATGTTAACATATACTGTTCTCAGAGATTTGAAATAGCCTGATCTCTGGAACTTTTAAATAGTCGTGTAGTCACCTTGTGTGTGTGTGTGTGACGGTGTACTTGTCTTTATAGGTTTATTTGGACAAACTTCTACTTTAACCCTCCCACTGTCCTAATGGGTGTGAGCCAGCGAGGAAAGTTGACCATTGAGCAGGGTTGATGATTTATCCCTTGGGTCCACTTGGCAGGGGTGAGGAGTGAGCACCACCTCAGTGGGCAACTTTCCTCGCGGGGTCACCCATGAAGACAGTGGGAGGGTTTGCCTGTACTGTGTGGACATTGTGCCAGGGGATTACCTTTACATCTGAGGACCTCTCATAGTTTGGAGGATCAGGCTTTTATCATTGGTTGATGTGTGCAGCCATTCTTTAACCTTTGACCTAGTTTTACTGTGGTTTTATTGACTTAGTAGGTTTTAAATTGATTTACAGGTTTATTATTTCTTTGATATTTCTCTATGTTTTTACTTCTGAATGTGTTTTATTTTGGCGGTTTATGTGGCTGCAGTGCATTCTAAAGCACTTTGGGTAAATGTACTCTACAAATAAAGCTGGCCCCTGACCTGACAGGTAAACTGCGCTTGAACCAGTAGAGGCAGGCTACTGCTGATGTCCTCCATTGCAGGCCCAGGTGCTGTAGGTACAAAGGGTCCCATGATGACAACACATGTTGCTAACATTAATTAGTGCTTAGTGATGGTGAGTTCACAGACCCTGCCAAAAATCCGTGCTTTGACTTGAAGTTTGGCCATTCACTGATTAAGCTGATATTTGGAGGTTTTCATCATCATCATTGTGTACTACTTCCATTTTACTTTACTGTACTCTTGCTGTTGCAATACTGCTATTTCCCCACTGAGGGACTAATAAAGGTATTCTTATTATCATCATTTGGAGTTTGATCTGTAAACATCACAACATTAGTGCAGATGTGAAGACAAACATCTGTAGAAGCACTCTGGAAGGTTCTCTGATCAGCTGATTGATCCCTGACAGGTGAGACCTTCACGATGAATCCAGTAAACACACCTAGCAGAGCCTCCTGATCTTTTATTACAGGAGACGGTCCAGCTCAGGACCGACCCCACTGAGGTCAGCTGTTAACTCATCAGTCAGAAGATCTGGTCTGTTCTGTTCAACAGCACAGACCCATGGTACCAGCCCAGTTATGGTCCGGGTGGGTTCTGTACCCGACTGCTCTGGAGCGCTGCTGATGGTGAACGGGTGCCACTCGTACTTGGCAATTTCAGGGATGTTGATGTAGATGTAGTCTCCAGGTTTAAAGTGGAAGACCTGAGGGCGTCTGATCACCAGGTGAGTCACCTGCAGATGCAGCAGAAACATGGCTTCCTGTTAAAGATCATTTAACAAACAAACCTGTGATCCACTCCGTTTGCTCTGAGCACCTTGGACGGCAAAAGGTTGACCTCAACAATGTAAAGTCCTCCCATTCGAGACACGGCGACTCCGATGATCTTCTCCAGCAGGAAAACCAGACCTGGCACCACAAACCACTTCCAGAAGTTTGCACAGTGAATGATGAGGAGGATCCAAACCCAGATGTATGACAGATGAGTCCAGTAGAACACCTGGAACAGACCGAACAAGCAGCAGGACCCATCACAGATACAAACTCTAACCTATGACGAGACTCATCTGGGTCAAGCTTCTCTGGACCCGGACCTCAAAGTGTCCGCTGCGCCGGACAAAGGTGCTGGAGCAGAACACCATGAGAAAGACCAGCAGCTGCAGCACCACTCCGGTCAGCGACGCCGTCCCCTTCACCCAACCGATCCCGGGCCTGGTGGTCAGCAGGTATTCCCACAGCCCAAATTCCCCTCTGCGTGACATCCAGGCTGAGACACACAAGATCAGAAGATGGGTCCACGTCAGTAAACCAGGTCAACACAAGTCAAATCACAAGGACTTTAATAGTAAAACACCTTCAGTTTCTGCAGAGATGATTTGGGCCGCTGCCGTAAAGTCAAGTCTGTGTGTGTGTGTGTGTGTGTGTGTGTGTACCAAAGTTAGCGACGTGTGCAGCAGTGTGCACGACAGTGAAGCATAGGATGGCATAGCCCACAATCTGATGCAGCAGGATGTTCTGGTCCAGAGGTAGGACTCGGACCACCCAGGTGGCTCTGAGCCAAGTTAGACAGCGTCGTAGCATCAGCACCTGCACACACACACACACACACACACACACACACACACACACACACACACACACACACACACACACACACACACACACACACACACACACACACACACACACACACACACACACACACACACACACACACACACACAGGTAAAACCCACTCATATGAATAATAATGGATTATTTTTGTGAAGCAGAGGATCCATTATTCATTCACTCATTCATTCACATTCTGCTGGTGACGGTGAGCTGCATGGTAGCCACAGCTGCTCTGTGTGATGTAGTCTCACTGAGCAGAACCAGAACCTGAGAGGGTCCAGTCCAGACTAGCTGTGGAAATGAGAGCATTCTATCTCTCCAGAAGAGCAGAGCGACCTCCTCACACAGATGTTCCAGATTTCCACATGAATACATGATGAATGAAGTGTATGAACACATTCATCCACACAACTGTCCTGATCTGCTTGACCCGGTGCAGTACTGAACCAGATCAATCACATCTCCGTTTAGCTGAATCAGAGGCTGAAGGTCTGCTTCAGAGCAGCAGAGGATTAAAGATGGTTCTGATCAGCTGAGCAGATCAACGGGCTGCTGTATGGCAAGCTGTTATGTCACCTTTGTGTGTTTGTGGATTCCTCACACACTCCCTTCTTCCCAGAATGCACTGTGGTGTGTCGTTCTGTCATCATCGTTATTGTGAGCCAGAACTTTACTTCTCCAGATCTGCTGAACATCTGAAGGTTTATCTGACTTGTGCCTTCTCTAAGCAGTAGAACCAGTTCAAACTGGATCTTTGGTACCAGAAGCTGATCCTGGTTCTTTAGTTGGACTAACGAGTCTTCAGCTTATGGGATCTAAAGTTCTGGTGCTGAGAGTCTTACCACGATGAAGGTGCAGTTGAAGTTGAGACACTGTCCGCAGCCTTTGGCCAGCATGAACCAGCCTCCTCCATAGCTGTGATGCAGCACGGCGCCGATAAACAGCAGCAGGTTCAGGAGAGCATAGGAACACAGGAACAGCAGCTTCCGGCTGTTGTTCTGCCAGTAGGTCAGAGTCAGATACCGAGGGGTCTTATTCTTCTTCTGATCCGCATCTGGGGGCTTCAGCCAATTAGCAGCACTGTGAAGAGAAGACAGACCACAAGTCAGCAGGTTCCTGTGTTTAAGGAGAACGGATCTCCTGAGGGTCAAATAGTCAAGCAGAACCAGAATCACCTGATAGTCAGGTTCTCCATCACTTCAGGAAAATTCTCCAGCTCTGCTTTAAGCTCCTCAAAGGTGATGGAGCCACTGTTGTCCTTATCAGCTGACTCAAACAGAACCAGGGTCAGGTCATCCAGCTTCTCCTCTGGCAGAGAGATGGCACTCTCACACAGACACGACTTCAGAACCGTTTTCAGCTCATCTGGGTCGATGGAACCGCTGCCTGTTAGAACATTATGTTTATGTTTATGTATTTAGCAGACGCTTATGTCCAAAGCGACTTACAAGTGATGATTGGCATGTTGCCCTTGAGGTTAACAACAACAATAACAACAACAACCTGACATCAATCATGAAGAGGAGGGAGCAAGGAGTGGACAGTAGAGAGGGGGAACGGGTGCAGGGAGGGTGCTAGTTAAGAAGATGCTCTCTGAAGAGCAGGGTCTTCAGGAGATTCTTGAAAATTGAAAAGGAAGCCCCTGTTCTGGTAGTGCTTGGAAGGTCATTCCACATTTGTGGAACGATGCATGAGAAGAGTCTGGATTGTACTGAGCGTGGTGTAGGCACTGCTAGCAGACGATCCTGTGATGACCGGCGCGGCCGGGCCGAGACGTAAGCCTTTGCAAGAGGATTCAGGTAGATGGGAGCCGTTCCATCTCGGACTTTGTATGCTAGTGTTAGCAATTTGAATTTACATTTCATTTACATTACAGTAGAATCCAAGCAGAATCAGAAGCAGGCAGGTAGAGCAGGTTCAGATTGACCTTCGTGTGTTTGGGACTCACCATCAACATCATAGACCTGAAACAGGAACCGCAGCTTGTCGGTCTCGTTGCCGTGGATCAGCAAGTTCAGAGCTTTTAGAAGCTCTTCCAGACTGATGGATCCACTGGAGTCCGAATCAAACAGAGAGAAGAACCGCTCGGCAAAGAAAGACTGAAAACACAACAAGTACACATCGGGTATGCAAAGGATACATAAAAGAAACACAAAGCCTTTTCCAGCATCACCACTCAGCCTAAAGCAGCTCGGTACAGCATGAGTTAACTCAGCTCACCTCAGTGTAGTTGCTTTTCCCCGCCAGCTCTGTGACATGGTAAATGGTAAGTAGCCTGTATTTGTACAGCACCTTCTTAGCATTCTACAACCCCCCAAGGCCCTTCACAACACAATCAGTCATTCACCCATTCACACCCTGGTGGGGATGAGCTACGATGTAGCTACAGCTGCCCTGGGGCGCACTGACAGAGACGAGGCTGCCGAACACTGGCGCCACCGGTCCCTCCGACCACCACCAGCAGGCAAGGTGGGTTAGGAGTCTTGCCCAAGGACACAACAGCAGCATTCTCTGTCCAAAGCCGGGATCGAACCTGCAACCTTTTGATTACTGCACAACCCGTGATGGCCAGACCGACCCTTCCGAGTCACGCTGAGTAGTTCCACTGAAAAAGGCCTACTATGGTACACAGAGGGAATGCAATAAAGGAGGTGGTTGGACATCTACAGTAAAACTCCACATTAACACCTCGGAGGACCAAACCTCCTACAGGTGAGTTTTACAGAAGAAGCTGATGGCCGTTCCTCACCTCTCTGACTTTCAGGGCTGTTTTAAACTCATTGAGGTTGATCTCTTTGTCATCTCCAGCAATGCTTTCAAACTGTTTGGTGACCCACTCCAGCCAGCGAGCATCTTCATCCACACTCATGCTGCTGCAGAAAGAACATAGACGGGTTAACTGCTGGAAACATCAGCTTCACCTTGAATTAGAGGCTGCTTGGATGAGACGAGTGTCGGCCGGTCTTGAGTTCCCCCTGAAGAATCACAACAAAACACCCACAGACCTAAACTCAGAAGATAACCACAACCTCTACTGTCCAAGGCTGTTGGAGGCTGGGGACAGAAACCTGATCGGAGTTCAGATCTTCAGGCCTCAGTTGACCTCATCCTGTTTCTCAGAACTGCTTTCTGTTCCTGAGGTCAGAGCAGCTGATTCAACATTCACCAACACCTGGACACTCTTCTGATCAACAGGCCGTTTCCATGGAGACGAGAAAGAGGCCGAGCTTTTAGGACAAAACGGAGCAAAAACATTAAATCCTGTTTACTGAAAAATGGAAACATTTGTAGAACCACTTCGTTTTACCTGCTGCATAAGAACTCGCTCCACTCCTTCCACTGCTGCTATGACTGACCACCTCCAAAGAACTCCTGTTACTCCTCCTCCTGCTTCTCCTCTTTGTTCAGCCTGTCAGCTGCAGCCGACATCCAGTTACACTAAGTAAAACACACTCCCTCCGTCTCTCTCAGACGCACACACACATCAGTATGCCCCACAAAAGCTAAATCCACTTTTATTACTTAGAAAAGAAGATTTTATTTTTATTTACATTTAGGAAATAAAACAAATTCAGAAGAATAAACAATTCCATCAAAAGCAAAAGTTCTTATAGAGAAACATAAAATCACATTTTCTGTTTGCCAAGTCCACGTTGGATCTAGTCTGCCTGGAGCTGAATCCAGAATGAACCCTTTCTGTTTGGACCTTCTAGGTTCTGGATAGGACCGGTCACAAGTTCACTCAAGGCCGTGGTCCTCCATGATGGCACGCAGAACATCCAGTCCCTCTACGGACACAGTTAGTCTGCCGAGAACCTCACTGCCATCATTCAGGTCCCAGACTGCGGAGAAAGAAAGACAGGTAGGTGTGTGTGTGTGTGCACGCATGCGTGTGTGTGTGTGTGTGTGTGTGTGTGTGTGTGTGTTTGTGCACTGACCCATCAGGCTGGCCTCCATCAGGTCCTCCTGGTTCTCCAGCATCTCGTGTATTTTCAGGTAGGCCACACCCACATCCTCACATTCCTTTTCCTGCTCCTCCTCCTCCGGCGGCTCGCTGACCACCATGAACCGGATTCTGTTCAGAAACACCTGGAGTCTGTTAGTCTCCGAACCACCTGCGGATCCCTGATCCTCCTCTCCTTCTGTAGCACATTTCAGGCACAGAAGCAGCTCTGCGTGTGTCCCGAGAACGTTTAAACCAGCGTGACAACATAAAACAGCTGATAATAAACACTTAGCTGCAAGACGGTTAAAGGGTGAGCAGTTACAGTGCAGGAGCTGCAGCATCAGAAACATTCATTCAGAGGCTGATGAGCACATGAATGTTTTCATTTGGACGAAGATGTGAGTTCTATAAAACTGAAGCAGCGTGATTACTCGGGCACTGAGGTGTGATGTGTAGCAGGCAAAACTGATATCTCAGAGTAGAGGCCGACCGATACGGTTTTTCTAACACCGATACCGATATTTAAATCATTTTGTTGCAGATGGCCGATATCTAAAGCCGACAATTAGGGCTGATGCACGTTTTAGCATCACACTGATTGTAAAAGACAACTGAACACTCTCTGTGTGCAGTATAAATGAAATAAGCCAATAAATCTCTAATATTTATTGAACTTCACATATGAAACAAACTCAAAACATTTAAAAAATGGTGTGTTGGGGTCCTTCTCGGGCCACACAGATGCCAGACTTTTATTTCCTTTTTTATTGGCTTTTAAAAATGATTCGACCGATGGCCGGTATAGAAAAAACGTAAATATCGGCCTCTATCTCAGAGACCCACATCCCTAACAACATCTGACACATCCAGTTCTACACATTTTTGTGATCATGTGACCTTCATCACCTGTCTAACCATCTCACCTGTCCATGTCAGGGTTTCGTCCCAGCAGGACCGCCTGCAGCAGCCGCCGTCTTGCCCCGTTCCTCTCAGCATCAACAGGAAACACTAAACAACAGAAAGAGAAACTAAAGGAGCCGCACACCTGAGAGCTGATGGTCAGTGATCTTTAACTACTCAGTTAGGGTCTGGTACGGATCGAATGGGTGGATTGTTTCCTGGTTTCTTGCTCTGGAACAGGTCCGGTTCTGGTTCTGGTTCTGATCAGACTGCAGCTTATGTTGAGCTCAGTTAATA